>NC_058135.1:126707310-126774810 GCF_016433145.1 Gracilinanus agilis
TGGACAGGAAAATCAAAAACTAATTGGAAATTAAATAATATGATTCTTCAAAACCAATTTGTCAAAGAAGGAATCATAGAAACAATCAACAATTTCATTGAAGAAAATGACAATGATGAGACATCCTACCAAAATCTGTGGGATGCGGCCAAGGCAGTACTCAGGGGGAAATTTATATCCTTGAGTGCATATATTAACAAATTAAGGAGGGCAGAGATCAATGAATTGGGCATGCAACTCAAAAAATTAGAAAGTGAGCAAATTAAAAATCCCCAGGTGAAAACTAAATTAGAAATACTAAGAACCAATGGAGAAATTAATAAAATCTAAAGTAAAAGAATTATTGAATTAATAAATAATAGAAGCTGGTACTTTGAAAAAACAGATAAAATAGACAAAGTACTGGTCAATCTAATAAAAAAAAAGGAAAGAAAAAAACCAAATTGATAGTATCAAAGATGAAAAGGGAGACCTCACCTCTAATGAAGGGGAAATTAAGGCAATCATTAAAAACAATTTTGCCCAATTATATGGCAATAAATATAACAATTTAGGAGCTATGGACGAATATTTACAAAAATATAAACTGCCTAGATTAACAGCAGAAGAAATAGAATACCTAAATAATCCCATATCAGAAAAAGAAATTGAACAAGCCATCAAAGAACTCCCTAAGAAAAAATCGCCAGGGCCTGATGGATTCACAAGTGAATTCTATCAGACATTCAAAGAGCAACTAATCCCAATACTATACAAATTATTTGATATGATAAGCAAAGAAGGAGTCCTAAAAAATTCCTTTTATGACACAAATATGGTACTGATTCCAAAGCCAGGGAGATCAAAAACAGAGAAAGAAAACTACAGACCAATCTCCCTAATGAACATAGATGCAAAAATCTTAAATAGAATACTAGCAAAGAGACTCCAGCAAGTAATTAAGAAGATCATCCACCCTGATCAGGTGGGATTTATACCAGGAATGCAAGGTTGGTTCAACATTAGGAAAACCATCCACATAATTGACCATATCAACAGTCTAACAAACAAAAATCACATGATTATCTCAATAGATGCTGAAAAAGCCTTTGACAAAATACAGCATCCATTCCTATTGAAAACACTGAAAAGTATAGGAATAGAAGGACCCTTCCTAAAAATAATAAACAGTATATACCTAAAACCATCAACAAACATCATATGCAATGGGGATAAATTAGAAGTCTTCCCAATAAGATCAGGAGTGAAACAAGGATGCCCATTATCACCTCTATTATTTAACATTGTACTAGAAACACTAGCAGTTGCAATTAGAGAAGAAAAAGAAATTGAAGGTATCAAAATAGGCAAGGAGGAGACTAAGCTATCACTCTTTGCAGATGATATGATGGTCTACTTAAAAAATCCTAGAGAATCAACTAAGAAGCTTGTAGAAATAATCAAAAACTTTAGCAAAGTTGCAGGATACAAAATAAATGCACATAAATCATCAGCATTCCTATACATTTCCAACACACTAGAGAAGCAAGAAGTAGAAAGAGAAACACCATTTAAAATCACCCTAGACAATATACAATACTTAGGAATCTATCTACCAAAACAAACACAGCAATTATATGAAAACAACTACAAAACACTTTCCAAACAAATAAAACTGGATCTAAACAATTGGAAAGCCATTCATTGCTCATGGGTAGGTTTAGCTAACATAATAAAAATGACAATTCTACCCAAATTAATTTACCTATTTAGCGCCATACCTATCAAGCTACCAAAAAACTTCTTTACTGAATTAGAAAAAAACTATAACAAATTTCATTTGGAATAACAAAAGGTCAAGAATTTCAAGGGAAATAATGAAAAAAAATGTGAAGAAAGGGGGCCTAGCAGTACCAGATATTAAACTACACTATAAAGCAGCAGTCATCAAAACAATATGGTAATGGCTAAGAGATAGAGAGGAGGATCAGTGGAATAGATTTGGGATAAATGACATCAGCAAGACAGTGTATGATAAACCCAAAGAGCCCACCTTTGGGGACATGAATCCACTATTTGACAAAAACTGCTGGGAAATTTGGAAAACAATATGGGAGAGATTAGGTCTAGATCAACATCTCACACCCTACACCAAGATAAATTCAGAATGGGTGAACAACTTGAATATAAAGAGGGAAACTATAAACAAGTTAAGTGAACACAGAATAGTATACTTGTCAGATCTGTGGGATAGGAAAGACTTTAAAACCAAGCAAGAGTTAGAGATAATTACAAAATGTAAATTAAATGATTTTGATTATATTAAACTAAAAAGTTTTTGTACAAACAAAAACAATGTAGTCAAAATCAGAAGGGAAAAAACAAATTGGGAAAAAATCTTTATAACGAAAAACTCTGACAGGGGTCTAATTACTCAAATATACAAGGAGTTAAAGCAATTGTATAAAAAATCAAACCAATCCCCAATTGATAAATGGGCAAGAGACATGAATAGGCAATTTTCAGGTAAAGAAATCAAAAGTATCAATAAGCACATGAGAAAGTGTTCCAAATCTCTAATAATTAGAGAAATGCAAATCAAAACAACTCTGAGGTATCACCTCACACCTAGCAGATTGGCTAAAATGAAAGAAGGGGAGAGTAATGAATGTTGGAGGGGATGTGGCAAAATTGGGACATTAATGCATTGCTGGTGGAGCTGTGAACTGATCCAGCCATTCTGGCTGGCAATTTGGAATCATGCTCAAAGGGCTATAAAAGAATGCCTGCCCTTTGATCCAGCCATACCAATCCTGGGTTTGTACCCCAAAGAGATCATAGATAAACAGACTTGTATGAAAATATTTATAGCTGCGCTTTTTGTGGTGGAAAAAAAACTGGAAAATGATGGTATGTCCTTCAATTGGGGAATGGCTGAACAAACTGTGGTATATGTGGGTGATGGAATGCTATTGTGCTAAAAGGAATAATAAACTGGAGGAGTTCCAGGCGAACTGGAGAGACCTCCAGGAACAGATGCAGAGCGAAAGGAGCAGAGCCAGAAGAACATTGTACACAGAGACTGACATACTGTGGTAAAATTGAATGTAATGGACCTCTGTACCAGCAGCAATACAGTGACCCAGGACAATTCTGAGGGATTTATGGTAAAGACACTACCCACATTCAGAGGAAGGACTGCAGGAGAGGAAACATATAAGAAAAACAACTGCTTGAACGCATGGGTCGGGGTAGACATGATTGAGGGTGTGAACTTGAAACTACCACACCAATGCAACTACCAACAATTTGGAAATAGGTCTTGATCAAGGACACATGACAAAACCAGTGGAAATGTGCTTCGGCCATGGGTGGGGGGAGTGCGGGGGGTGAAGGGGAAAGTAGGAGCATGAATCATGTAACCATGTTAAAAATGAATATTAATAAATGTTTGAAAAAAATTTGAAAATTAGAAAAGAATGTGAATTATAGAGACATCTTTAAGAGTTTAGGAACTTACAAATTTATATAATGTATTGTAAATACCCCATAAAAGAAAAATAAAAAAAATCAGATTTCTTCTCTCCTATAAAAGAGGGCCAAAGGAACTTATGGGGATTTTCATGTAAATATCACAGGAGTGCCATGTCCCTAATTTTTTTTTTTAACATGGGAATTTGTTTTTATATATATATATATATATCTTATTGATTAAGAACATTTTTCCATGGTTACATGATTTATGTTCTTTCCCTCTGTAAGAGGGGAAAAGTAGATATTTAAGGTATGGTCGTATGGTCGCCAGAAATCGATTAACTCAATTTCAAATTAAAATAGACCCAAGTTAGGATGACTTTTATGGTGGTTCATTTACAATTAGGAAGGTTGAAGATAGGGAAGTTGAGAGAGAGAAACTCTGGCCCAGACCTGAGGCCAGAACCAGGTAGAATTTAGAGACCCCAGCAGAGGGGCACAGAGGTTAATTAAACAAGACTTCTAGCCACAAGGCCTCCTCCAATAAGAGAGGCCTCCTTAAGGCTAGAGTCTCCAGAAACGCCAAGGGAAGAGAGAGTCAGCCTAACTTACCCACGTGACAATTCAAAGGGAAGCAGTCTGAGGTTTCACCAGAGATCCTTCAACACCAAGTTCAAAGCTCCAACTGCCTCCACAGGAAGTTACCACCATATTTAAAAGGTAGCATCTTTCATCACTTCCTGCATCCACCTCCAATTTTAATTGGACAAATGGTAGCCTCAACTCTGTTTTGGACTGCGGGCAGTCCCTTGTTTTTGATTTGTCACTTACTATCACGTGTGGGTAACAGACCTTCTCCTCCCCACTTAATTCTAAGTTGGGTGGGATGACATTATTTCTAATGGCTAGAGTCTAAACAATGAATGAGGATGAGCTAATTCCATTTACACACCTTCCTTCCTCTTACACCCCTCCCATAGTTTACATGCAATTCCACTGGGTTTTTCATGTGTCATTGATCAAGACCTATTTCCATATTACTGATATTTGCACTAGGGTGATTGTTTAGTCAATATCCCCAGTCATATCCCCATCGATCCATGTGATCAAGGAAATGTTTTTCTTCTGTGTTTCTGCTCCCACAATTATTTCTCTGGATGTGGATAGCATCTTTCTCATAAATCCCTCAGAATTGTCCTGGATCATTACATGGCTGCTAATAGAGATGTCCATTACGTCCGATTGTACCACATTGTATCCGTCTCTGTGTACAATGTTCTTCTGGCTCTGCTCCTTTCACTCTGCATCAGTTCCTGGAGGTCTTTCCAGTTCACATGGAATTTCTCCAGTTCATTATTCCTTTGAGCACAATATTATTCCATCACCAACAGATACCACAATTTGTTCAGCCATTCCCCAATTGAAGGGCATACCCTCATTTTCCAATTTTTTGCCATCACAAAGAGTGCAGCTATAAATATTTTTGTACAAGTTTTTTTCCCCATGATCTTTTTGGGGTATAAACCCAGCAGTGCTATGGCTGGATCAAAGGGCAGGCATTCTTTTATAGCCCTTTGAGCATAGTTCTAAATTGCCATCTAAAATGGTTGGACAGTTCACAACTCCACCAGCACTGCATTAATGTCCCGATTTTGCCACATCCCCTCCAACATTCATTACTCTCCCCTTCTTTCATTTTAGCCAATCTGCTAGGTGTGAGGTGATACCTCAGAGTTGTTTTGATTTGCATTTCTCTATAAGAGATTTAGAATACTTTTTCTTATTGCTTATTCGTAGTTTTGATTTCTTTATCTGTAACTGCTCTTTTTACCCTTGCAAGAGTCCATTCCTCAGAAAAGTATTCAGTACTCACTAGTTACATTTCACAATATTAGGTGTGAGGAAATAAAAAGATAAATTAAGTCCTGCCTAAAGGAGGCCTTAGCTTACATTTTCTTTTTCATTATATGTCTTCTAAGTTGTCCTCAAAGAGAACAGTTGGAAGTATCTAAATCCCTTCCAGCCTGTGGGGTGGGGGAGATAGGTTTGATGTCTCCATAGCATCTGGATGTGTTCTGTTTGCTTGCTCATGGCGCTGTCTGGCCTTCACACAGAATGTTACAGTTTACTCAGTGCTTTACATACACACTCTCATGGGGTTCTCATGACAGCCCCGTCACCCAGGTACTGTTTTACAGATGACTTCACCAAGGGAGAGGAGACAAAGGACTTGCCCACAGTCTCACAGCTGGGCAGTGAGGTTGGGTTAGAAGTCAGGGTTTCCTAAATTCAGTTCCAACATTCTGGCTGATATCCCACTGTGCCTCCTTAAAAAGATTTTCATGAACGTGTGTCAAGTATTATGTATCTAATTTATACATACACATTCTTGCATTTAACTGTTGATTTAGGGAAAGGGAACAATCAATTTAAAAAACCTTTCCTTCTCTCTTGGAATGGATAGTAAGTATGGATTCCCAGACAGAAGATTGGTGAGAGCTAGGCAATTGGGGTTAAGTGACTCATTCAGGGTCCTCTAGCTAAAAAGTATGGGAGGGAAGATTTGAACCCAAATCCCCCTGACTCTAGTCCCGGTGCTCTATCCACTGTGCTTCCTCACCATCCCTGGAAACAAGGATTTATAAAGCACTTACTTTGTGTCAGGCACTCTACTAAGTGCTTTACAAATATTATCTCTTTTGATCCTCAGGACAACCTGGTGAGGCAACTGATAGGTAACTGACTTGTCATTAGATCACTTTAAGTGAAAGCAACACATACTGAGCCCCATCTTTGGACTGGGGACCTCGGCCTCACTGTTAGGGACAGATGAAACAATTTCCTGGCAGTCATTGCCTTGACTTATCTCTGCTGCACTTCAAAGTACATGCCGAGTCTGCAAGCTGGGCCATAGGAGGACGCATGGAAATGCCCTCGTTAAAGAGGGACTTGAGGGAAGAGTATCCATTTGGGTCAAAAAATGTAGAATTTGATTTTAGATTCCATTTAAGGTGGCAGTAGGATGTGGAAGGTAGCAGGAAGTTAGGATAGGAAGAGGCAAAAAGGCTATTTCTATAGAGATCTTTGGGATGTAAGCCGAACTTCAGACAGAGGCTCAGACAAATCAGACACAAGAGACTGTCTCAGGCTCCATCAGATCGTACGTGGGTCAAGTTTCTGTTTCTGATTTCTCGGTTCCTGGCCTCACTATCTGCTGGCTCCCATCCTCTGCCCAGCTCTCTCCCTCATTTAGTGTAGCCGAGTTCATTGTCCTTAGCTCTCTACAGCCTTTTCTCTCTTTCTAGAAAGGGCCTAGAAGCTCTACTGAGGAGGTGTTCAGAAAACATTCAAACAGAAAGCTATCTTGCATTTTTATTCTACATTGATTGAGGTCTGTCAGCTTCAGCTATTTTTCAAAGTAAAGGTATTAACACAACATGGTAGTCTGTTCCCTTCATCAAAGGAGGGCACAAACATATAATTTCTAAGTTAAAATCAGTACCTAGGCTTTGTGCTTTATTTTTGCTTCCAAGCCCTTCATTTCCGCATGGCTCCTGTGATTTTCCCTTTTCAAAACAAGTGTGGGCGCTTGCTTTTAGGCAAAGTCATGGTTCCTATTACTCTTTTTGATGCATGGGCATAATCACATTAATGCTAATTGGGGATATGTGTATTCATCGAG
Organism: Gracilinanus agilis; assembly: GCF_016433145.1. NCBI lineage: Eukaryota > Metazoa > Chordata > Mammalia > Didelphimorphia > Didelphidae > Gracilinanus > Gracilinanus agilis. The sequence continues at coordinate 126,714,446 of NC_058135.1, forward strand.
AGTAAAAATTGGGCTCATTTTTATGCTGGATTTCAGCCTGCAGCAAATTCTCACTTCAGAATTATAAACCCTAAAAATTAGAGGTTTATATAGAAAATGGAAATATCCAAGCCGAGGATATCCATTTCATAAAGCACTGTTAACGATTGCTGAAGAGAACCACCCTGTTCATAACATTTGACGGCCAATATTTAGTTGATAATTTATAAGGCTGATTCCTTCTGCCTCAAACTGAAGCTCAGAATGCCCACCAGCCAATGGTAAATCTCTATGACACAGCTATAGAACAGGGCTTCCTTGGGAAGCTGGGCTTGACTTATGTAGACTACAACCACCCCCCTCCCCTCCCCCTTCCTGGAGCTCATCATCGTCATCAATTCAGATGATGCCTGTTAAAAATCAGCCCTCCCCAGGGTGCCCAGAAAGAGGAGAGCCGTGCTATAAGTATGCTGGCCACAACCCCTTCACCTCGCTGTCAAGGAGACAAATGTTTGTCCTTAGGGGAACACTAGAGGTTAAATCACCAGTTTCTTTCTCACTTATTTTCTTCCCCCATCCGTCTCCCAAGCCCATAGCCAAATGTGCAATTAAGAGGAGTTGCTGGAAATTTGAACTTTTGCTCAAAATTGTTTCTTGAAATCTTCAGAGTCATCTTCCAGAAGAATGTTCTGTAGAAATGTCCCTGGTGCAAGCTTGGTTCTCAGTGCTGCTTCTGTTATGGATCAGTTTTTGTTGTTGTTTGTTTTGCAACTAATTTAATTTTTGATGTAGGAATAATGAGAACTTTTCCAGCTCATGTAGAAGTTATCAACCAGTACATTTTGTCTCTACCCAGGCATATATACATACATATATGGATGGTGTGATAGTCCAGAAAAACCTCTGGTTTCTTGGACTTAACCCTTTTGTAGAACAGGCTGCCTTTCTTTCCTGGAAGAAAAAGAGTCTTTTGTTTTTCTTCAACCTCATATCTGGACACTTCCATTTCCCCATGAAACCTTAGTATTTGAAGCCTCTCTCTATGATATCAGTAATGGGGGAGACTCCTCAGATATGCCTGCTTGAAGCTCAGTCACCCCCTATTAAAGTCCTGGCCCTCAGAGGAATTGTCGTTGTGGCCAATGACTCAAATAGTCCCTCACAAAACAGGGAGGAACAAGGACAACCTGGATTAACCTGACACTATCTCAGGAGGGCAGCCTCTCCCTGGATTTTTCTTCCTCTTCATCTATCCTGCCATGGTCTGGCCATCATCCCACCAGACAACCAGATGCTCTTCTTCTGATAAAATTGTAGCTGTGTCCAGTCTCCTCCTTATCTCCCAGGTGGCTAGGACTGGGTCATGCTTTCCCCATGCTTCTGGGCCTTTCGCTTTGACTGTTATACCTTCCTTTGTGTGGGATGAAATGTGTCAGATAAGGGCCTGTTGCTTTTCAGCCCTTCCTCACCAGTCTGCTTCTTCCAGAGAAACTTCTGTATCCCCAAAAGGAGCTTCCATGGTTTGGGATACTGATATACATGCCAAGTAGAACTTTGAAAGGAACCTTAGGGGAATTCTTGCAAATAACACTTTTCAGTATAACTGAGCATTTATCCCTAGGCTTCACATTAGATAAATAAATTAACCATTTTACATATGGATAGATATAGAGTATATATAGAAATTATATTTCTAATGTAAGCACATTTCCCTTTGTCAAATAGTCTATAATTTTTTAAAACATTAACATAATTTAACATTGTCTTAATGACTAGGATCATCATTATACTGTACACCATTGTATTATACACTTTTGTACTGTATAGTGATTCTCCCGACTTGTATGAGTTCTATTTAGAAGCCTTTCAGAATCCTTCTCTTGTCAGGCCCTGCCCAGGTGCCACCTCTTCTATGAAATCTCTCGCGATCCTCCCATTTGAAATGTTGATTTTCTTAGAGTGTTTTACTGAGCTCTTTCCTTTCCCTCTACTGTGACCTGCCTTGCCATATACCTCTCTGTGAATGTGTACCATCACCCTCCTTCCTTCCCTTCCTTCCAAGAAAGGAAACTCCTTACAGGCCAGGAATCTTCTTAAGACCTCGCCCGTAATGGACACATAATAAATGGAGTGGTTTGGATTTGTTAGAGAAAGTGCTTTGTCTTGGCTCTCAGTGGTCAGCCAGCAGAGTTGCCTGAGTTGTCCTTTGCTTTTTAGAGCACTCTTCTACCCCCACTGTTTGTTGTCATTCATTACTTCTTCCTGTGTTTTGTGTGCCAGCCAATTGGAGCTCCTTTCTCCTCTTCTCATCTGACACTTGTAATCTACAGAGATCCTGAAGAGCTGATAATTAAGCTTGTTAGACTTGTCTAAAATAAGACTAACTAGATTCAGTATGAGAACAGAGGATTCTCCCATGAATAAAGTTTTGGAGCCTTACTTAGTGCATGAGCACTAAATTCTACCAGTTGGCAGGCTTTTTTTCCCCCCATCTTCTGAATAGTTCTCATTGCCTAATAACATCATAAGTTACTACTGTATTCCTATTAATGTACTTAAACACAAATCTTGTTAATTAAGACTTTACCAAGTCAGAATTTATGATATTTCGTCTTGAGCTTTATTTTACTGCTTATGGAGAGAGAATTTTCCAATAAGCAAATTAATAATGTAAACAAGTGTGGTGGACATGCTTAAACTACTTGTGGAGATAAACTCTTTTCCAGGAGTGTAACTCATTAATTGTTTATAGGCAAATTGTGTTGCTAATTACAAATGAGTATTATCTGTTCATTAAAACTGACCCTGAAGGAACTCTGTTTGGAAACACTTTATTAGCAGATAGTTCAAGTTACTGAAAGTAATAAAAGTACATTTCTTTTAATTATAAATTAAGACAGTCCCATTACTCCATTCCTTTCTAATTCATACTTTTGTATCTTTGCTCTGGGGTGAGTAAAGTTGTGGATGTAGAGTCCTGGGAAACCTGAGTTTAATTCATATCTTTGTGACAGTCACTGTTTAACCTTGGGCAAGTGTCCTAAATTTCCTGCTCTTCAGACATCTGTAAGACATCTCATAAGTTATTAATAAATAGATAATTTTGATATACATATATTTTGCTTGTCTTCTAATAATTATGTGTTTAGTGTCTGTTTCCCTTGAATTTATTTTGAGAAAAATAACTTTCTCCCTGAATAGCTTTTAATATCTTTTTCCAAATCATTGGTTTTTATTTTTATTATTATTATTTTTTATCATTGCCTGATTGGATGAATGTAAATAACAGTCCTCTGAATGTAATTAGGTCTTCTGATCTTATAGAAAACCAATGAGTGAATTCTATACTGGTGGGATGGCAAGGCTGTAAACATGCTTTTGGTCTTCTTGCTTCATAGAACCGCCATCTTGTCCTGTTTGATTTGCAGATGAAGGTTCAAGTACCACTATTATCTACTGTTAGAAGTCTTGTACACTTGTCCTTTGTATCCCAGTGAGACATTGTTAGCCCTGTTCCCAAAATGGCTCCCTGGAGAGTACTGTCTGGTTTGGGACCCAGAGGAACTGAGCATCATAGTCTCTGTGTAACACCTCTATGGGACACAATGGGAAGACAAACATAGTTCCTGCCTTCACAAAACTTACCTTATAGTGAGTGAGGCAGAGGGCAAATAAATAGGTACATGTAACACATATACAGAGCAGAAGGAACACAACCGCTGAGGAAAAATGACTGGAGGAGGAGCCAGAAAGACATTTTACAGAAAGTAGCATTTGATCTGAGTCTTGAAAGAAGCCAAGGATTATGCCCTCATCCCTCCTCACCCCCCCCCCCACACACACAAAGAAAAATCCACTATTTATTTCATTATAACATTATTTTGAAAAAATATTAAAAGTTCCAAATTCTCTTCTTCTAGTCCTTATCCTTCCCCATTGAAAAGGCAAGTAATATGATATCAGTGATAAATGTAAAATCATGTCAAACATATTTCCATGTTAGCCATGCTGGGGAAAAAAAAAGGAAAAGAAAGTTTTCTCTCTGGAAGTGGGTCACATTTTTCATCATGAGTCATTTGGAATTGCCTTAGATCATTGTATTAATCAGAGTAGCTAAGCCTTTTATAATATCATCCTTACAATATCACTATTAAAATATACCCTGTTCTCCTGGTTCTGCTTACTTTGCATCAGTTCAGATAAGTCTTCCATGTTTTTCTGAATCTATACCTTGTCATTTCTTGTAGCACAATTTGTTCAGCCATTCCCCAATGGTGAGCATCCCCTCAATTTCCAGTTCTTTGACACTTTGATAAATATTTTTATGTCTGTGTAAAATTTTTTACTTTTTTAAAATCTTTTTTTGGGGATACAGAGCTAGTAGTAGTATTTCTGGGCAATAGGTTAAGTATTATATGAAAGCCCTTTGGGCACAGCTAGGAATTCTAAGAGGCAGATTTGAGGAGGGAAAACATTCCAGGAATGAGGGACAGATAGGACAAAGGAATGAAGAAAGGAAATAGAACAGCAAATAAATTGATATTGTTGGACTGAAGTGGTCATGGAGGATGAGAAATTGAGAAAGATAAGAAGGGAGAAGGTTGTGAAAAATCTTATAATTACATCTGATCCTAGAATAATGTTATCTGGAGTTTACTGAACAGGAGTGGAGGGTGGTGGTGCTTTATGACAATGAAAGCTATTCTGTAGGAAAAGCACCACTGCAGCTGTGCAGAGGGTGGGTAGGAGAAGAGAGAAACTCAAAGCACAGATATACATAAGGATGGTTGTTGTTGCAGTCCAGGTCAAAGTTGGTAGGGGCAGGATGATGAATGTGTGAGTAGAATAAAGAGGGTACTTGTGAGAATTGTAGTGAAAATATAAATGACAAAATTTAGCAATGGATTGGTTAGAACAATAGTGCAGTCTGCTGGAGAAGATGGAAAGGGTGCTTGAAGAAGGGTTTGCCTTGGCAAGAAGAACCACCTCTTCATCAGAGACTGGAGTTGAGGCGATAGTGGGGGGTGATGTCAGAGGTTATGCAATGAGAAGAGGAAACTCTTGAAGGGGACCTTATTTTTTTCAGTAATGTCTGAGGTGAACTATTGAGCTGGCAAGTGAGTGGGAAGTACTTTTGCAGGAAGCTTGAGGAAAGATAAGAAGATGGGTGAGAAAGAGCATCAATTACAGAGATTACCTTACAACTATGAGTGCCTAATTGAGATTAGGTAGCATAAATTTTTAATGGCCCCAATTGCCATGGTTTAACGACTTCCTCTGGTTCTAATTGGCAGCCTATGAATAGTAGCAAAGGAGGCAGATGATGAGAATTGGCACCAGCATTATCATTGGTCATGATGAGGGAACAACAGATTCAAGAATAGAAGATGGTACTTGATGAATTGGTTCACTAAGCAGCTAGGATTGTCAAGGGAGGAGAGTTTAGATAGTTCAAGGAAAATATTGAAGAATGGAGCAATTGGAGGCCCTGACAAGATGAAAGGCCAAAAGGTCTAGGGAAAGCTTGAAGGCCAGAAGATTATGATCATATCATTTTGGACTTCAAGAACATGTAAGTAGAAGATTTGTGAGTAATGGCAAGATCAAGGGTGTGATAAATTTTGTGTATGTATGGAACAGAGTAGAGGAATAAGTAAAAGGAAATTGAAGAGATTGGGAAAGAGACTATATCTATCCATCCATCCGTCCAACCTTCCATCCATTTATCTTGGAGTCTCTTATTTTGAAAGCAGGCAAGAATGGTAATGAGGTAGGGACCAAGTTTCATTGAGAAAAGTGGGTGAATGACCTAGGTGTTGCTAAGATCTCAATGGAATGAGCTATTTTGGATAATGAACCTTGTGAACTTTGTGAAATTTGGATAGTGAACCTAAGGGGAGGTTATTTAATTATGGTGGTAGAGGAAGGATATGGATACAGCTGTGGGGGGCAAGGAGTATGCCAACTCATCTGCCACCACAATAAATAAGGACTGTGAGAGAGTGTGATCAGCACAAGAAAGGGCCAGCAGGAGGCAGCCAGATCCTAGTTAGTGCTACAAGTTAGGATTGAGAACAGAACAGCTTTAAGAAGAAAAAACATTAGTTTCTTATGAAGATCATGCAAGCACATTAGGCGGGAGGGACAGATAGAGCTCTAATAGGGTTGAAGTTGTTGGGAATAAACCAGTGGTCAGCATTGGTGGGAAGAGAAGAGTTGGTTGTACTTGGATGGGAAGAGGGGTACTTGTTATTGGTGCATTTGACAGGAGCACCCCATGTTTCTGAGGAGGGTGACATAGACATAACTACTTAGGGGCCCAGAGATGCTCTTAGCATTTTCAAATTCTGTTCCATCAGTATGAACAGGGACCCAGTGAAAATAGCTATAGCTATCTCACAAATCTTTTATTCTGAATTCCTTCTCCCTCTTTCAGGGAGTTCCTATTTGTGACTGGTTTAAAACCATATTTAATAATTGCATTCATATGCAGTAATGGAGTGTATGGAGGGAACTTAAAAATGGAGACACTGAGAAGTAATAATAGCAAACAGCAATAAAGAAGTCCAGAGAGCATCCAGCTCTGGAAAGAGTTGTAGTTGATCCGACAGGCATTAGGGAGCTACTGAAAACTTTTGAGCAAGATAGTGCCATGCCCAGATCTGTGTTGTTGGAAGCTTATGGGATTACAGACTATAATTAATTAACATGAGCAGTGCAATGCAATGCAATGGAAAAAGACCTGAATTTGGAGTCAAAGGACCTGGATTCAAATCCTGTATCTGTTCCTTACAGCCTTGTTTGACCTTGCAGATCACTTTCCTGTGGACCAAAGTTTCCTCCCTTTGAGGGGTTGGACTAGACCCCCAGAGTTCCTTCTTAATAACAATTATTAATTAAGGCCAATGTTTCTGTTAAACTTGAACTAAAAAAGTTCTATAAAAGAACTTAATAAGTGGCCTTCCTGAACCTTCTTGCTTGATCTTTTATTTTTCAACAAAACTGAGGCTGATATTCTTAACTTAGAACATAGCTCTACCTTCCTTTTTGGCTTATATGTAGGATGATCTATTTCAAAGGCCTATTTTTTTTTCATTTAATGGGTAAAACCGATGTTTGTATTTTAAGGGGAAAATTTTGTATGAAGAAATATTGCTAGTTAAGGTGACTAACCAGTGATCTTTTGATGAAATGCATAAAAATACCTTTTTTAAAAAAATCATATTTTGTGATTGCCTATTACTTTTAAACCAAGTAGTTACTTTCCAGGTTGCATTTCCCCCCCCCCCCCCTTCCCCACCCCCATTGGACAGTGGGAAGATAAAAGCAGACTTTTTTTTTCCCAGATAACACAGTATTTCACAAGTGTCTGAAGCAGGTGTTAGAAATGCAGATGAAGCCTGCTGACTAAAGGCCCTACAAATTTGAAGTGAAACCACCATTGGTCTATTGGCAGCATTCTGTATGGGTGAAGTTTCTGCTAGTTAAATTATTCATTTGATTGTGTGAGCTTGTTCTAGAGTTAGGAAAAAGCTCCCTTTTACATTTTAACTGGCTCTCCCACCCCTTTTCCTTTTATCAACACTGGATAAGCAAAGCATAAATGCTACATCCAGATTCTTTTTTTTAGATAGTGAAGACCAGGTAACCTTAAGCCTACGTGCAACTATGGCAGACAGCTAGAATTTTAACTTTCCTCCTTCATTGGGAATGTTGTGATTGTCACAACAGATAGGGATGGCATTTTCTGTTTCACTACTGCCTTTCCCCTCAAGAAACACTTAGGTAGTAAGCATAAATCTGTGCATTGTTCTATTGGTTTGGGGAGTCTGAAATTTGGAGAGCTACAAGCTTTCTCTGCTTATTGATGCCCTCTTGTCTGATGTCCTTTCCTTGGAGCTTCCCTAAATAAAATACGTAGAATTGCAAAGGAAACCAGAGGTTGAAGAAAATAAAGATATAATTTTTCTCCCATTAAACTTTGTTCCCTGCCTTTCTCAGTCTATCCATAGACCTCAGGCCTTGCCACATTGCCCACAAATTGCTATTATAAAGTTACCATCTAAAAAAAATGCCCGATTATAAATGTATAAATGTATAAAAACAAGTGGCTAAATAAAATTTGAAAGACTTCTAAAACAAATATTTGGGGGTCCATAGAACCAAATGAAGAAACCAAGGTTATCTGGTTAAAAAAAAAAACCAAAAAACAACCCTTATATTTTAAACAATAAAACACAGATTTAAAAATGTGATTTAATGAAGAAATATCATGATCCCCACTTCCCCTCCTATTTTTTTTCCCTTTTCTGACATTTCAGTGTGCTAAAGGACAATGAGAGAATTTTACAGCTGGAAAGGATCTTCAGAGTCATCTTGTCAAACTTATGTCTAAACAAAAACAATTAAACTCAACAGAATTTTTAAAATGGTAAACTAATTGGAGGGCATTGAGGATAAAATGCAGTCAAAAATGGAATAACCCCTGCCCTCTAGGAGTTGCGTTCTACTTGGGGATTTAGTATATCTAATGGAGAAGTATATATAGTAGTGCTCTCCTTGCTCTGGTAAAGTGTTTTGGAGAATGGCTTGGATTAGTAGACTTTTGAGGCCTCTTCCAGCTCTAAATTCTGTGATTCTAAAATATGAAATTCATATGGCATAAGCTTCCAAGGGCAGAGATGATTTAAATTTTTTGACTTTGTATCTAGAGGGCCTTAGCATAGAGCCAAGTACATCATAAATGCTTAGTAAGTGTTTATTGAATTAAATGAAGGTATGCATAATCCCAAAAGACAAGTATTTTCATAAATATTTTCTGATTTTGGAATCAGCTAGGAAGTGTCCCAAGTTGTATTTGAAATCAGGAAGAGGAGCCTTCTTGATTTTAGGCCTGGCCCTGTGTCCACCACACCACTTTGTTGCCCCTACATTACTGTATCTGTGTAGTCTGGTATACATTTGTGCAGTATACGGTTTTATATAATTGCTACATCAATATGCAATGTGATATAATATGTAATAATTAGCATTATTAAGTAATAATGAAAATAATAAGGTAAATTCCTTGAGAACAAGGCTTTTTGGGTCATTTTTTGCCCTGGTATTTCAGCAGCTAGCAGCAGGGTGCTCAGTGCTTCGTCGGCATTATTAAATGTTGGTTAATTGGTTGAGCGCATCTGTTGGGCCTGGATTGACTGATGAAGCTGCCCTGGCAACGCCTGGGTCAGGGGCCCATTTTTTCCCCTCTCCCTCAGGTCCCCTTCATAGCTCCTCACTGCGTGGCCTTCGGTGTCATCAGGTCTGTGAGCAGGGAGGGCAATGTCAGGAGAATCTAGTTCATCGATGCTGATTCTGAGTCAGGAGTCAGAGATTGTGCTTGCAGGCACGGGTCAAGGGTCCAGCTGCCTCGGTGGGATGGCATCGCTGGATTCAGGGCCTTGGCGTTAAGGCTATCGGAACCACTTGTCACAGGAGTGCCAGAACAGAGAACAAAGGCTCCTGAGGGGCCAGGCCTAGAGAGCAGCATCAAAGCTGCATGGTGAGGATCCCAGCAGAGAGACTTAGAGAAGGAAGGAATCCAGGAGAGGAGCCAGGCATGCTTAGAAGTCCAGCTCCAGTCAGGAGGGATTTCTTGATTCCTTCCTGCTGTGCTAGGTAGGTGCTGGGGTCCCCAAACTGAAAAAGCCCTGGCTCTACTGCAGGGAATCCACCTATTTATGGATAAATGCGGTCATGTGGGGGTTGAGGGCACTCACAAGACGAGATCATCAGGAAAAGGTCTTCTGCAAGTGACAAGGAAGTTGAGCCCCTTTGCAGGAAGCAAAATTTTTATGAGGAGGAGGTGAAGTGGGACAGCATTCGAGGCAAGGAATGGGGGGCACAGTCTGGGCAAAAACAGGAGGAAATTGACTGCCATGTGGAGGGATGCACAGTTTGGTTGGAATGTGAAATTCCTAAGAGGAAATAAAATAAGATCAGACTGCAAAGCTAAGTGGGAGCCAGAGAGAGAAAGGACTTAAATGCCAGATAGGACTTTGTTTTTTATCCTGGAGGAGGCAAGAGAAGTGATGTGCTTAGACTTCTCTGTTAGGAAATATTGATTTGGTGGTTTTGTAGAAGATGAACTAGAAATGATAAAGTCTGAAGCTAGGGAGACCAATTAATTATCAATCTGTTTCAGTCAGCTGAGGAAGAAGAGATCAGGCTCTAGGAAATGTTGTAGAGTGGAAGAGTATTAAGCTTTGGAGGCAAGAATCCCTGCCTCTCTCCCTTACTATCTGGGCAAATTACTTTTAGTCCTTCTTGATTTCAGTTCTTTCATCTAGAAAAAGGAAAGACTAGCTGGCCTCAAAGTCCTTTTCTAACCTCAAGTCCATGATCCTGTTTCTTAAACTAAGAAAGATCACCAGTCTTGGGAGAATTTGTTCAGTGGACTTCCCTAGAGGGTATACACAGAGTGAATAAAGAGCATTCCAAAACTTAATAGAGCAATTATTAGATAAATTAGATACTTATCCCTAAGCTATTTTGTAAGATATGGTCTAGATTCTAGCAAATCTCTGATTCTCTTGTCTGTCTCTTTTTCTCTCTTCCCTCCCCTCCATGACTCTGTCTCTGTCTCTGTCTTTCTCTGTATGTGTCTCTCTCTGCCTGTCTGTCTCTGTCTCTGCCTCCCTCTCACACAGCTCAGTCTGGAAGCATTACCCTAAGCCTCTTGTTATTTGTTTGGAGGGAGTATGACCCCAATACTTGGCCCCCCAGCGAGCAGAACCAGAAATTGAAGAAGTGCAGATATAACCTGGATGTCCAGAAGAATTTTCTGACCACTATTATTTTCTCTAAGTGGCCTTCCCTACCTCGGGCTATAGTGAGCTCCCCTTCCCTGGATTCTTAAAGCAAGCACTAGCCAAGCCATTGTGTATGGAAGCTTTTCTTGACTGGGCCAGGTTGGCCTAGCTGGCCTCTGAGAAGCCCTCCCAGCTCTGAGACTCTGCAATCAGACTTATTCATGCAGTGACAGCCTTTCCCTTTGTGAAGTACTTTTCCTGAGTCCACCCCTCAGAGTATTTCTTCCAGAGTTTCCTGTTCTGAAAAGTGTTCACAGGACTCTCCCTTGAGATCTAGGTTTTCTCCTGTTGAAAATTCCTACACAGGTTGAACAGAGTCATGCAGCTATATTCTTACAAGGAATATTAAAGAACTAATAATAATAATAGCATTTACACATTAAGGTTTGTAAAACACTTTACAAACATCATCTCATTTGATCCTTAAGACAACCCTGGAAGTGAGTAATGATATTAACCTTCATACAGATGAGGAAACTGAGGCAAATGACTTGGCCGGGTTCACATAACGAGTAAGTGTCAGAGGCTGGTTTTGAACTCAGATTTTTCTGACTCCAGGTCTAGCATTCTTTCCATTTTATACCGCTAATCCTTGCTCCCCTATAGGCTGAGATGGGTAGATTGTTGGAGCTCTGGAGTCCTGAGCTGCACAAAGACAGTGCTGATTTTAGACAGAACAGTGGCCTAACCAAGGCTGGTACCAGTGGGGTCAGCTTCTTTGAGACTGGAGGACCCATTTGGCAACCCAAGAAGGGGTGAACAGATCCAGGTCAAAAACAGAGAAGGGTAAAGCTTCCATGCCTTTGTCCTTAGTGGGATTAAGTCCTTCAGTGACTACTATTTTTGTAGTTTAGAGAAGATACAAAGACTCAATCTAAAAAAATAAAATGAAATATAAGAAGCAAAAAAGGAAGAAATAGACCCAATCACCTCTTGATCATAAAACGGTAAATTTATGATTTTTGACAGCACAGAGCCTAAACACTTACAAATCCAGAAAAAATTTAAGGTGCCCAAAGCATTTAGACAGCTGCCTATTTATAAGACTTTTAATTGTAATATCAAGAGATCATGTGCCAAAAAACTCTAATTTTTCTGTCAACTGTCAAACAGTTCTTTGTGTATTATTGCTTTCAAAGACTTTCTGTACATGACTGATAGCATTTTTCCATATTGATTTTCTTTTTGTCATATTCAGACCACATTTCAAACCTCATTAAAGCCCATTTCATCATTGTTCAGACTTCATTAGTTATGGCAGCATCTCAAAATTTTATTTTCTCTCTGAAATGCCATTATTGTGGTTGCCAATCCATTATAAAATAATCAGAGCGATGGGGGAGCAAACTGAAAAAAATAGGACTCTTCAGGCTGGGAAAGTGAAGTCAAAGAAAGGAACATGATGAAAATCTACAAACCATGAATGGCCTGATAAAGCAGACTTCTTTTTTTATTTTTTGGGGGCTATACCTGTGATTTTATGGGGAATAGGGAACTCCCTCTACTGGGGCAGGTCAGTACCCACTTTGAAACTTACTGTTCAGAGAATTATCTGGGAACTCAGAAAGGCTATGACAGTCTTCCTAACAGTGAACATTGATACAACACTTGAAGTTTTATAAAGCCGAGAACTCTTTTTGTCCTTGCAACAACTTCATGAGTTGGGTTTTATTTTTATTATTACCATTTAGCAAGAAAATCCAGCTCAGAGAATTTGTACTTTTTAACCAAATTCTGAAAAGCCAGCTCCTTTTAATGAAGGACATCCTTTGGAATTGCAGCAAACTAGAATTACAACAAACAGTAAGTTCAGTGTGCTTGATTTGGAGTCAGAGGACCTGGGTTCAAAGCAGAGCTCTGGTCAGAGCTCCTGGGCAAGTCTCTTGACAGCCCTAGTCCTCAGGAACCTCATCTCTGAAATGAAAGCATTGACAATTCCAAAGGTCTCATTGAGATGAAACACACTCTACCTCTAGGTAGAGAGCTGATGAGCATATAGTGCAAATTGAAACTTATTTTCTCCTCTTTTCTTGTCTCATTCCTTGCTCGTCTCACCCCAATCCCTTTGGAACAATGATTAATAAAAAAAATTTGTTTTGCATGACTATACATATTTGTAATATAGATTTTATTTTTCTTTCATTTCCATTGGGTAGGGGAGAGAAAGAATTTTCAATTGAAAATGAAATAAAGTTGAATATAAAAATAAAGTAAAACAAGATGGTTTGACTATATGTAGATCACTTCTGTGGTTCCTTCTAACCATGTACCTCTCTAAGAATGCAAATTGCAGAGCAATTTTTCATCTTTATTGGTAGTTTCCTCATTGAAAGCATCCATGAAATCACAAAGCCAGATCCCAACCATTCCCCCCTAAAAAGTCACAGTAAATTTTGTGCTGTAATATAGAATGTTAAAAGAGATCTCAGAAGTCATCTAGTACAACATCTATGGCAATAGGAATTCTTTTTACAAGGTAGTCAGCCATCCATTCTCTCTTTTAGCTCTAGTAATTGGAGCCCTCTGCCTCCTGTAGCAGCCCATTCCATTTGGGGCTAGCTCTAATTGAAAGAGTTTCCCCAACTGAGCAAAATTTTCCTTCCCCCAAATTCTGTCCTTTGCTCCTTGTTCTGACTTCTAGAGTCAAGTAGAATAAACCTAATCCCTTCTATATAAATCAATGCTTCAATTACTTTAAGGCAGGCTATCACATACTCCACAACGACCCTCCATCTTCTCATTTCCAGACTAAAGAGTCTCATTTCCTTCAAACAATCTTGGCATGATACCTAATTCTCTTATCATCCTGTTTGCCTTCCTCTGCACATTTTTTCAAAGTCCTTCCTAGAGGTGGTGCTGAGATATTCTTAATACTTAGCACCCTCTTAAAATGACTAAAGGAAACCTGCTGGCTTTGGTGTGGTAATCCTTTCCAAATAGCACATGAAAGGATCCAACTGAATAGCTTTCTTCAACTTGTGAGCTTCTACTAATGGCATTTTTCACAGAGTGAAACACATTTTCTTCATTAAGAGAAGTAATATTGTAAATGGGGAAAGAAGAGATCAAATCACAAAACGGCGCAGCCATCAGAAGAAAACAAAAACCAATTGCCCATTTAGGAAGAAGAACCTGGAAGATGATCATTTTGAGTTGTCATTCTTTTTCTTTTTCTTTTAGTGATCAAACATATAAATTTTATTTTCCTCCAATTACATGTAAAAACAGTTTCCAACATTTTTCAAAAAATATTGACCCTGAATTCTCTCCCCTCCTCCCAACATTCCCCCTTTCTCTCCCCAATGAGATGGTAAGCAATTTCATATAGATTCTATATGTGCAATCACATAAAACATTTTTCCATATTAAAGCTTTTGTGGAAGGAAACTTGAATAAAAATAAGGAAAAAAAAGTGAATAAAGTTTCTTTGGCCTGGATTCAGATTCTGTCGGTTCTTTTTTTCTGGAAGCAGGAGGCATTTTTTATCATGAATCCTTTGGGATAGTTTTGCATCATTTTATTGCTGAGAGTAAGTCATTCCCAGTTCTTTATTGTGCAGTATTGCTATTCCTGTGTATAATGTTCTCCTGGTTTAGCTTCTTTCACTCTGCTTCAGAATTTATGGTAAGTCTTTCCAAGTTTCTCTGAGCTCTTCCCGATTGTCATTTCTTACAACACAATAGTAGTGTTCCACTACCATCATATACTATAATTTACTTAGCCATTCCCCAATTGTTGAGTATTCCCTCACTTTATAATTATTTGCCCTCACAAAAAGAGCTGTTTTCAATATTTTTGCACCAATAGGTCCTTCTCACTCTCTTTTTTTAAATCTCTTGGGGATATAAACCTAGTAATAGTATTGTTAGGTCAAAGAGTATGTATTATTTCATATCCCTTTGGGCATAGACCCAAATTGGTCTCCACAATGTTTGAATCAGTTCACAACTTTCCCAGCAATGCATTAGTGTCTCATTTTTGCCACATCTCTTCCAAGTTTTGTTATTTTCCTTTTCTGTCATATTAGCCAATTTGATAGGTATGAGGTGGTACCTCAGAGTTGTTATAATTTGCATTTCTCTAATCAAGAGTGACTTAGAGCATATTTTTGTATGACTATAGAGAGCTTTAATTACATCATCTGACATATGCCTGTTCATATCCTTTGACCATTTATCAATTGGGAAATGATTTGTTTCTTGTATGCCAGATTCATTTCTCTATGTATTTGAGAAATGAAGCCTTAGTTAGAGAGACTTATAAAAATTTTGTACCATTATGATTATTGTGTATTACTCTCTATCTTATTTTCCCCTGTATAGTTTCTGACTACCACCTCCTCTAATTTGCCTTCTATTTTTATCAGACTCATCCCCTTCTTCTCTTGTCCCTTCCCCTCTTACTATCCTGTAGAGTAAGATGGCTTTTCTATACTCAATTGATGGTATATTTTCTTCTCTTTTTGGTTAATTCTTATAAGTGTAAGGTTCGCATATACCTCCTTCCCACCTTCTTCCCCTCCATTGTACAAACTCTTTCATCCCTCTTTTGTGTTAGATAAATTATCCCATTCTGTTTTTCCCTTTCCCCTCCTCAATGCATTCTTCTTTCTCATGCCTTAATTTTATTTTTTTAATATCATCCCATTGAATTCAACTCACACCTTTGTCCTTTCTCTATGTATATTCCTTCTACCTACTCTAAAAATGATAAGTTCTTTGGAGTTACAGGACTCATCTCCTCATGTCCATGTAGGAATGTACACAATTTAACCTTATAGAATATCTTTTGATTTCTCTTTCCTGTTTACCTTTTTATTATTCTCTTAAGATTGTATTTGAGAGTCAGATTTTCCATTTAGCTCTAGTCCTTTCATCAGGAATGTTTGAAAGTCATCTATTTCCTTAAACACCCATTTTTCCCCCTGAAGGATCATGCTTATTTTTGTTGAGTAAATGATTCTTGATTGAAGTCCCAGTTCTTTTGTCCATTGGAATATTCTATTCCAGGTCTTCCAAGCCTTTAAATGTAGAAGCTGCTAAATTTTTTGTTATACTGACTATGGCTCCACATATTTGAAATGTTTCTTTTTGACTGCAGTATTGTCTCCTTGATCTAAGAGTTCTGGAATTCTGGAAATCTATAATATTCCTTGGAGTTATTCTTTTTAGGATCTCTTTCAGGTGATCAGTGGATACTTTTAATTTCCATTTTACCCTCTGGACCTAGAATATCAGGGCAGTTTTCCTTGATCATTTCTTGAAAGGCAATGTCTTAGGTCTTTTTTCGATCATGGATTTCAGATAATCTAATAATTCTTAGATTCTCTGTCCTAGATTTATTTTCCAGGTCATTTGTTTTTCCACTGAGATATTACACATTGCTATCTTTTCATTCTTTTGACTTTGATTATTTCTTTTTATCCCATGGAGTCATTAGGTTCCACTTGCTCAATTCTAATTTTTAAGGCATGGTGGTTTTTTTTTTTTTTTGAGTTGACTTTTGTACTCCCTTTTCTATTTGGCCAGTTCTTCTTTGTAAAGAGTTCTTTTCCTCAGTGAATTTGTGTGTGTGTGTGTGTGTGTGTGTGTGTGTGTGTGTGTGTGTGTGTGTGTGTGTGTTTTTCCCCACATTGCGGATTCTGCCTTTTAAAAAGTTCTTTTCTTCAGTGCATTTTTGTATATCTTTCCCCATTTGGCCAATTCTGCTTTTTAAGTAGTTCTATTTATTGGACTTTTGTGCTTCTTTTGCCAATTGGCCTATTCTGTTTTTAAGGTATTAATTTCTTCAGTGTTTTTTGTTCCTCCTCTATGTAAACATGCTGTTGACTTTTTTCATGGTTTTCCTTTATCATTCTCATTTCTTTTCCCAGTTTTTCTTGTGTGTTTCTTTGATTTTTAAAATTCTTTTTGATCCCCTCCATTAATTCTTCCTGATTTTGTGAGCAATTTGTATTTTTCTTAGAGGCCTTGGATGCAGTAGTATTAACTTTGTTGTTTTCTTCTGGATTTGTGTTTTGGTCTTCACTGTCATCAAAATTACTTTCTGTGATGAGTTTCTTTTTTTGTTGTTTTATAATTTTCCAGCCTTTTTCTTTTTGTTTAATTAAAAAAAAAACATGTTAACGTGGTAAAGGGAGCATTGTTCCAAGCTTCAGGTTGTTTGTATAGCTGCCTTCAGAGCTGGCTCGGTGGATATATCTCCTTTCACTTCTCCCAAGGTGGTATATAATCTAAGGTGAGATGTGTGTAATACTCTCTTAGCCTGTGCTCTTGTCTGGGAGTAACCACAAGCATTCTTTTACACCTTGGAACTGTGATTAGGGTTCCCAGCTCCCCTGTGGCCACAAGCACTGGTATGTTCTGACTAGTGTTCCTATTCCCCCATGAGCACAGCAGTGAGGATTGTATTATTACAGAATACTATTCTATAATAGTTATATCTTATATATTTATATGATTTAATATGAATTTATATATTATATAAAAACTCTGGAAAAGAATACTGGGTTCAGACTTAGAAAATCTGAGTTTTAGTCTTCACAGTACAATAGAGTGGAATGTTGGATGGAGAACTGACCTTAAACCCATAAGGCATAGAAAGAAGGAAGAGGTGAAAAGGAGAGAGGAAAGTGAAAGAAGTAAAAAAAAGAGGAAGAGAGAAGGGAAGGAAGAATGCTTTATTAAGTAGCTATTATATATGCCAGGCATGTTGCTAAGTACCTACCTACAGATATCTCATTGGGTCCTCCCAACCCTGAAAGTTGGGTGCTATTATAATTCTTACTTTAAAGCTGAGAGAACTGAAATAAACAGAGGTTTAAGAGACTTGTCCATAGTCACCCAGCTCCCTACTGTCTGAGGCTGGATTTGACAACAGGCTCATTGTTTTATCTGCTTTAAACTAGCTGCCTCCTATTTGAACATGGGTTCAAGACCTATCTCTGAAACATAAAATGGTTCTATAAATCTGGGCAATCCCAGCCTCTCAGTTCTAAGCAGCGCATCAAGATTGTAAGTTGCAGAGAAATTGGGGACCCATAATGATAGAGGGAGTTTCATCTGTGAGTTCATGTATGTAGATGTATATAATTGGTATGCATTGAAGTCACAGGCCCAGTCTCTAACTGCCACTTACAGACTATAAACTTGAGCAAGTTAATGACATTTGAGACTTAGTTTCCCATCTGTAAAATGAAAATAATAATACATTGATCACCTTTTAGGATTGTTGTAAATATCACATAAGACCATGTTTGTAAAAAGTCTCTGAACTGTAAAACATCTTCCCAGTGTAAAGTATGGTTATCATTATTGCTTTTAAAAGTTACTCCTGCCATTTCCCTTTACCCTGCCCCCCAATCTGAGTTCTTAAAAAGTTTTTTTTAATCTGGTTTTTAGATTTCTATACTTTCAAAATTTGAGTTAACTTCTGTTTTCCTTTGGTTCATGATGTCCTTTTTTAAAGCACCATGAAGCAATTTCCTTCCTAGGATATATCTAACATGGTCAAGTTTAGCTTTTCTTATGATCCCTCCAGAGAACAAGAAGGGACATCACAATAAACCTTGTTGAAGTGGCTCTTGTTCCCAACCATGGGACCTGGTTCCAGGTCTGTCCCTTTTTATTGTCCATGATGCTTATCTTTATTTAAGCCTTAACAAGGCACGGGCGTCAAGCACCACGTCAGGGAAGGAGGGAAACTTCAGAGCCATCAGGCACTTTGGAGGCGCCCCTGGCGGGGGGTGTTGGGCATCAGAGAGGTCCATAGTCGGGGATAGTCAGACTACCCTCTGAAACCGCTTCCAACACTGACATTCCAGGAGTCCGGCCTCATAGGAGTCTTATTGCTTGAAAGCCCGCTCTGCACCACTTTGCCTCTTTTTATTTCTTCTTGCAGTTCTGATCTCTCTTCATCTAAATAGATGTAAATATTTGAGGGGGATACATATGGGCTAGAGATCTGTGTGTCCATAGATACATATTCTGTAACACATTTCAGTAGCACTTTAACGTGTCTCTATTTTGCATTTGTTTTTCCCATAAGAGCAGGTGGTGTAGCATATTTTCTCAAGGCATTTTTCAGACATATGAAGGAAAACAGTCATCAGTGTTGGTCTGTTCTGCTTGCCTCTGTTAAGCTGGGCCTGCTCAGAGCTCCTGGCCTGTTTCCATCTAGAAAAGTGCCTATGCACATAGAATGTTATATTGTCTTAAATATAATAATGCCTCCCAGTTATTCTTCTGTCTTGTATGTAATATCTTATGCATATTATGATGTATAAATAATGCATATACACATATGTATGCATCCATGCATTTGTGTGTGTGTATTTCCATAGCTTCATGGTCTCTCTGGTGACACCCCGGGCCTGGCACCCCTTGAAATAGCCCCTAACAGTCTAGGTGCTCTTGAACCCACAGGAAGTTCCTGGCTTAGCCCTTCAGCCCTAGCGGAGCCCCTGTCCCTCTAGCCTCGAGCCCCAGGCCTAATTTTTAGTGCTCACATGAGATACTTGAAGAAAAATGCTTTGCACATTTTAGAGCAAGGCAGGTCCCAGCTCCAGGCCATGTTTATGAATAGGCCTTGTGAAGTGGCCAGAAATTTGGTGGCAGACCGGAAAGAACTTGCCTGGCTCCAACCTCGGCCCTGCCAAGGGCCCCTTTATATTTTCAGTGATTGGTAGCTACTGCCTAGGCTGCTGGTGCTGAATGAGGAGATGAGGAGGGCAAACAATTCAAGGAAGTCATTCTTAGGGGAGCTAGCCACTGAAAGACCCCAGGCCTTGGCTCAGCTCTCTGGAAAGGGAAAGACCTGAATCCTGTGTCTCCAGGGAGTTGGTTCTCTTTGGAAGTAGCAGAGCAACTGAGACTTGAAGGAAGCTGGGGGCTCCAAGAAGGTGCTGGGCAAAGGTGAGAAATGGAATATGGAAAAAGGGAATAAGGGAGCATCTTTCCTAGGGGTGTGTGACCTTGGGCCTAGCCCTTGCCACTCTTCTGCTTTAGAACCAATACACAGAAGGTAAGGATTAATTATTTATTTTTTTAAAATCTGACAGTAACTTCTTAGGTCTCCTGTTACTTCATCAACGTAATAAACAGGGAATAAGAATCGAGAGTACAGAGTGTCACAGTCAACTCAGAATGTGGCCCAAACCAGATGACCAGATAATAGGGAAATATTTAACAAAATAAATAAAATGCAGCATAGATAATATTCATTTGTGGCTCTCTTAGTATGTGGCCCACAGGCATCTATTTCTGTTGGAGTTTGGCTCCACTGATATGGTGATAAGATTGGAGTCAGGAAAACCTGGCCTATCCTTGACACCCATAGGCTGTGTGACCTCAGGGAAGTCATTTAGCCTTTGTATCCAGCTCACTCTCAAAGACCTCAGTTGTATGTGTGTGTGTGTGTGTGTGGGGGGGGATTGGGGCTGCTTTGCTTTGTGGCAAGGAGTTTCCATGCTGGAGGGCCTCCTTCCTTCAAACTGGATGGCAGGTAGATGGGGTTTCCATCCCCTGTTCCTCAGACTGTACCTTGTGATCCTTGAAAGCCTCTAGAAACATCATTCTACCAGAATCCCAGCTGGTCACAAACAAGGCTGAAATTAGGGATGCTGAGTGCCTTGGCATCTAAGCAGCAGGAGCTTTTTGCATATTATACTTAGGTTCAGATTTTCCCCATTTCCTTTTCCTTTTCACTTTCTGCCTTGCCACCGGGAGCAGATCTGTTCTCTCTGAGCCTCCATTCCCTCATGTGTAAAATGGGGCCACCCAACCCATTAGTATTTAACCAGAAGGCTGTTTGGATGCTCAGAGCAGGAGATAATGGTCACAAGGTCTTTGGTGTCCGCTATTAGGAATAAGAATGGAAAAAGTTGACAGTCATTCTCCTCTCTAGTGTTTTGTTGTTTGCTCATTTCTATCTTGT
Organism: Gracilinanus agilis; assembly: GCF_016433145.1. Taxonomy (NCBI): domain Eukaryota; kingdom Metazoa; phylum Chordata; class Mammalia; order Didelphimorphia; family Didelphidae; genus Gracilinanus; species Gracilinanus agilis. Next base: position 126,735,208 of record NC_058135.1, read on the forward strand.
TTCCCTTCTCTCCAATAGACTTGTCTTTCCCTTCCTGGCTCTGGGAAGCCTTGACAAAGCCACTTTTGATCCTTCTTGTCCTTTGTCATCATTCAGATCTCTTTCTGAGAACACAGTAGCCCTGTCATGGCTGGGCTCTGCGAATCTGTTTCTTATTAAACTGAATTACAGTACTTCCTGATCACCAGGACCCAGCTTGTCTGCTATGCTTACCTTTATGTACAATTGCCTTGTTGTCAGCAAGCAGTAGATCCAGCCCAGATTCGACTTTGGATTCTCTGATCTTAATTTGCCGCCCTAACTCCTTTCATGATGAAGAACCCTTTTGATGCTACATCATTGTCTGTCTCCTTAGCCTGAGAGACAACAGAAGTTTCAGGTCCCGGGGACGCCGGGCACAGAGAGGATCTGGAGATGTGTTTTTTTCCTTCCTTAATCTCCCCTTCTGTTCTGGGGTTCTTTTCTTTACACCCTCATTAATGATTCCCTTATCCAAGTGTATGTTCTTCTTGGCATTGTGAAAATGCTTCATTGTGCCATTGTCTACCTTTTTTTAAAAAAATTCTCTTTTTCTCTATAGAGGAGAACCAGATTTTCCAAGACTGGACCCAACAGACTTTCAGTTCGATGACATTCACAAGCATTTATTAAATATCTACTATGTTCCAGGCATTGTGTTAGACCCCAGGAATAGGAAAGCAAAGTCTAAAGAGAACTGCCTTTGATTAGCTTATATTCTTTCGGAATTTTGGATCTTGCGGTCTATTGAGGGGAGACTGGGATGGAAAATTCACATCATGGATTTATCTCCATTATTGCATAACAAAACACTAACATGTCTGTAGTACCTAGCACAGTGCCTGTTGTGGAGCAGCTGCTCAATAAATGATGGTTGAATGAATGAAAGAATGACTAGGGAAGAGTTTACTCTCCATTTATACAGCACTCTCTGGGGCATCAGGACTGTGAGTCACCTGAAGGGCAATGGTGGGTGTAAATAGGTTGCAGCCTATTACCAATTAAGAATTATGGGCAAAACGTGTCAGAAATGGTGTCATCAAAAAGACAGATGATCAGAAGAGAAAGGTAAGGTCAGGCTTATAGTGAGAGCAAAGGATTAAAAAAGGGACTATTCATCCTTTAAAAAACAGACTGCCTACTTTCAAAGTCACTGATGATCCATTTATTTATTCAGCAGACATTTAGTAAGCAACTTGCTAGCTGCTATGGGAAATAAAAAGCTTAAGTAAGATACAACCCTTGCCCTCATGGAGTTTACAGTCCAGGATATCTTGGAATATATGTAAATAATTTATAAGAATTAAATATGTGTGTATATAAATGTATGCACACATATATACACACATACATAAATATAACCCAGAAATGATAAAGTATTATGAAGTGCTCTGTGACACCAGAAAAAATCATTATCCACGAAGGTTAGATTGGGGAAGGTCTTTTGGAAAAGATGGCATTTTAGCTGGGATTGCTTTCTTTTTTTATTTTAATTTAAAAATATTTTTTCATGTCAACATGATTCATTTTCTTTCCCTCTCCTCTTCCCTCTCCTCCTAGAGCTGACAAGCAATTCCACTGGGTTATACAAATGTTATCACTTGATACCTATTTCCATATTATTCATTTTTGCTATAGAGCAATCTTTTAAAGCCTAAAGCCCAAATCACATACCCATATATACATGTGACAAGTGATGTCATATATTTTGCTTTTGCATTTCTACTCCCATAGTTCCTTTTCTCAATATGGTTAACATTCTTTTACATAAGTCCTTCAGGAGTGTCCTGGCTTGTTTCATTTCTACTAGTAGCAAAGTCTGTTACATTGGATCGTTCCACAGTGTTTCACTTTCTGTGTACAGTGTTCTCTCGGTATTGTTCATTCCACTCTGCATCAGTTCATTGAGGTTCTCCCAGTTTATATAGAAAGCCTCCAGATCATCTCATTCCTTACAGCACAATAGTATTCCATCATCATCATGTATTACAATTTGTTCAGCCATTCCCCAGTCAAGGGACACCCCTCATTTTCCAATTTTTTCCAACACAAAGAGTGCAGCTATGAATGTTTTTGTACAAGTATTTTTTCTTATTATCTCTTTGGGGCACAAACCTAGTAATGGTTTTGCTGGATCAAAGGGTATGCATTCTTTTAAAGCCCTTTGTGCATAATTCCAAATTTTGGCTGGGATTTCTCAAATTCAAAGGTAGGAACAATGAAACCAGGGGACAGTACAAACAAGAGCATGAGGTAGAAAAACACAGCCATTATCTAGGGGTTGTAAGTAGTCTAATTTGGGGAAGATCGTTGGTTACTTGAAAGGCAACACTTCAATATACAATGGATCTATGACTCCTCAGGGAGGATATTCTCTCCAAAGAATCAGACTGACCTGTCTATGTCTCCTTGTCCTCGGAGAAGGAAGATTGACCATGCCTTCCCATAAACTCCTACAGGATCTCATGCAAGCATTAATTTAGGGGGTAGAGAAGAGGGCTTCCACTATGTCTTTAGGTATTATGTGGGTACTGGAAAAGTCTGTGGAGTGTTTATTTTTTTATTTTTTATTGTTTAGAACCCTTACCTTCTGTCTTGGAGTCAATACTGTGTATTGGCTCCGAGGCAGACGATTGGTAAGGGTAGGCAATGGGGGTCAAGTGACTCGCCCAGGGTCACACAGCTGGGAAGTGTCTAAGGCCAGATTTGAACTTAGGACTTCCCATCTCTAGGCCTGGCTCTCAATCCAATGAGCTACCCAGCTGCCCCCTGGAATAGCCTTGACCCTCCCTCCTTTTCTGATCATCTGTCTTTTTGATGATATAATTTCTGCCACTTTTTGCACTTAATTCTTAATTGGTAATATTCTGCAATCTATTTACACCCACCATTGCCCTTTAGGTGATTCATCCTCCCAATTCCCCCAAGACCCCAGCATTCTGTGATTCACAGCTGTGTAATATCATTGAAAGAGGGTTGGTGTTAAAAAAGGAAGGCTGTTAGTTCCAAGGAAAAGAATGGTGTCACTGAGAGGCCTATGCAATACCTAAAAGCAATCCATCCCACTTCTCTTTTCCTAGTCAATTCTGGGTGCAATTCATCATCTGTCTTCATTTTCTATCCCAGAGAAGATGCTTTCTGAGCACTTTTCCCAGGAGAGCAATGACAGAAAAGATGCCCCATCTATGCCAAAATATTCATAATCTGCTTTTTATAATGCCAAAAACCAACAAAGTAACAATCTGGAAACAAAGTAATGGGGTATCGTTGGGGTATTGTTAAATTTTTTGTTAGTTTGTTTTTATGAATGTAGTGGAACATTATTGCCCAGGCATGATGTGGAATTACAGTAAGCAAAGTCCTGCCTTGGACACAAACTGGTGAGTGGCCCTGGGCAAGTTGGTTGGCCTCCCAGGTATCCCAGTCAAGGCTTAAAGTTGGTAATTTGCATTGGTGAAAGGACTACACCAATGAAACCACAAGTCTAGGCCACTCCCACCCTCCCAAAATAGTGATGAGTGGGAGGAGTTCCCAAGAAACAGAGAATATGTGTGTCATTGATGCTGAGGGCAGAGGAGAGCCAGGAGGACCCTATACAGGACCGCCACAGTGGTGCAAAGGAAAGCAACACTAAGACAGCAGAAATCAAATGAAATGCAATGGCTGGTTAGGGTTCCAGAGGACTCATAATGGACAGTATTTCCATCCTCTTAGTAGATCAGTGGTAGACCTGGGTGTGAAATGCTACATAGGTGGCACACCTGCATCTTCCTGCTTATAGCTACTGTTCAGATATGGCTATAGTTCATAGCACTGAGCTTGTGATCAATTGTGGAATCCTTGGGATTATGATTCCTCATTAAGAAATTCCCAGATGGGCATTTGTCTCCAAGACTTTGGCCAGTGGTAACAGGTGTGGAGCTTGGAGGAATTTCTCTAGAAGTCTAAAAAATAGTAAAAGGTCAGCTGGGTAACTCAGGTGATAGTTCATGTAGAAATAGGAGGTCCTGGGTTCCAATGTGGCATCAGTCACTTCCTAGCCTGGGCCTAGTCCCTGGGCAAGTCACTTAACCCCAATTACCTAGCCCTTATCATTCTGCCTTGGAACCCATGCACAGGATTGATCTAAGTTGGAAAGTAAGGGTTAAAAAAATCTGACAATAACTTCTTAGGTTTCTTGTTGTTTCATCAGGCAATAAACAGGTTAGACTATTCCAAATGAATAATACTTAGGACTTAGAGGGAGCATGGGGTATTGGGTGGATTGTTATACTTGAAGTCAAGACTCTTTGTGTTCAAATTTCATCTCTGGTAATTAGCTTTCTGACTTTGGGCAGTCATTTAGACTCTCTACTTTAAATCAACAAGAATTTGTTAAGTCTCTGCTATGAGTCAGGGATAGTGTGCCAGGCACTGGAGATACAAAGATAAAAAGAAGCGGCTCTCTGCCCTCTAAGATCTTGCATTCTATGGGAGGAAATAATGTGTACATGCAGTGAGCCGATATAAATATTTGGGTTTTGATGGAGGGAGAGAAGTGCTAACAATTTTGAGGAAGGAATGTGTAAAAGGCCTCCTGGAGGGAGTGATGCTTGAGCTGAGCCTGGAATGGCCTTAGGGATTCAAGGAGACTGCAGAGGAGGAGAGCATTTCAGGCCTGGGTTCAGCCTGTGTAAAAATATCATCACTGTACCTCAGGTCACTCAGCTGGTGGGTAGCGATCTAAGTTGGTGGAGGGAGTTCCCAGTACTAATGAGTTCTAGGTTTAATGGAGATTGTGGCATATTTGGATATAGTGCCATTAAGTTGGTTTGAAGTAAGGCAGTCTCTGAGGGGGTGGGGATTAGGAATTTAGGAAATGAGTTTTTGGAAAAAGAATGATTCATGTTGGGAGAAGAGCAAACAGAGCTGTGGGTCAGGCATCTGTGGAGGATTTATGGGAGGACCTGAATAAAAACCCCATTCAATGAGAAGGTAGGAATGGGCTGTGATCATCCTAAGACCATTACAAGAAGCACCCACACAGATGAGGTCCCAGAACAATTGAGGTCTTCATGCAATTTTGTTATTTAGTGTCACATGGCTTTAAGTGGAACTTGGCTTAAATAAGCCATCTTTTAGTTCTTTTCCCTGTTCTAACCATGTTAAAGTCAAAAGTAATGTTTAGGGAGGAGAAAATCACAAATACAATTCATAAATACTTTTAAAAAAATAGAGCTCCTACTTGAATAAAAATTCTACTTAGAAATGTAGCTTATCATTGAAGGAAAAACTTCTGGGATTGAGTATAAACTAGTTTTAGAAAAGAAATCAAATATTATAGAATTTGAAAATCTAATTTGGCCCCCATTGGATTAATGCCCTGTAAAATTCCAAAGTCTGAATTCAGTTTACAGTATATTTGACTTAATTCTGTTGTTTCTTTTCCTCCTTCCCAACCTCCTACCCTGTATATGTTTAAATCCTGGTGGCTCCATTTTTATAAGCTTCAGCATTTAGAACTGAATTATTATATAGGGGGGAAAAAACCTCCATTTTTTTGTGGTGACCTTTTAATATATTTTATAAACTGATGCTTTTTTATTTTTGACATCACTATCCCTTCCTAATAGAAGTACTCCTGCCCCCAAATGTTCTCTTATAACCACAAAAAGTTAAGAAACAAAATAAATCAACCCCAGAGGGACAAGGTCTGACATTATATACAACAGCAACCATATGCAAACTCTTAAAAAAGGTCAGAGGGAAGTGTGTTTCCTCATCAGTGCTCTTTAATCAGGTTTGGTCACTGCACTTATTCTGACTTCTTCTATCTTTTAATGTTATTTTCCTTTACGTTATCATGGTCATTGTGTCTATGGCCTTTGTGGTCATGCTTTCTGTTTCAGTAAACATCTCAGGAAGTGATTCTGGGCTAGTTACATCCTAGTGACTGTCTTCCTAGGCACAGAGAAAATCTTATAACATCTGTAGTATGCATTTTTTTGCTTGCAAATGAGTAGAATTCCAAAGATTGGGCATGTAAAAAGCAAGGCTGATAAAAGCTTTTGAAAAGATTTGTATAATAATAGTCCCTTGCTTTTAAAATAGATGCTGGAGTTGATTGAACTGAATTTGATTTTGATTTCTGCCGCCCAACTGTAATTTCCACTGTAATTTCCTCTAAAACATGCCAATATGTGGTATATATAAGGTGATGTCAGCAACAATTCTTTCGTTGTTTAGAATAATGCAATAGAGAGCTATCAACCCTTTTCTGCTTTCTTGAGCTTAGGACTTTTTACATTCCTGTACCTGAAAACAGCCCATTTTATTCTGTACGTGGGGTTAAATACCCATCACTGATGGAAGAAATGGATTTTTTAAAGAATTATTTTGTTATGTAAATAACATTTCTTAGAATCTCCACCCATGTTCCCTGAACCCCTGGCATTCTTGTGGCCTTTAGATGATGTACCTTATTGAAAAGAAACAAAATGGACTTTCATGACTATTTTCTGACTTAGGTGAAATCTTTGAAATACTGTGACATTGCTGGAGACAAAGCCACAAATGACAGTAGAATCTAGTCATCTAATCTTTTCTCTGGAAAGAGACTGGACTCAGACGTTTGCTGGGCATTCATGGTCTGAACCAGAGAAAGATTAGTATGTCATACTAATGTTAGTATGAATATTAGTATTGAAAATTCAATTAGTATTGAAAGAGTATAAATAACAACATTGTAAGAAGTACTATGATTGGAGGAATCCATGACACACAACAATAAGAAAATGAATGACCAGGGTTTGGAATTCAAGTACTATTTGGGCTTTCTTTTATGAGAGTAAATCTGTCTTTACAAATATTAAATGCCATGAAATCCAAATTGTATAGAGAAAAACCAATAATGTGTATTATTCCCCATCATGTAGAAATAAGAGAACTGTAGAGAAGAAAAATATATGGAAGCATCGAATCACCATAGAAACAAGAGCCCATCTTTATGGTACAGTGGGAAAGAATGTAGAACATAAAAGTCTTAGACCTGAGTTCAAATAGAGGCTCCCTTACCACATGACTAGTCTTAGTCAGTTCCCTTAAGTTCATGAGGCCACAGTTTCTTCTTCTAAAAAATAAGGGAGTTGGGTCAGTTATTCTTCAAGATTCTTCATGCCAGCGTGACCATGGCTTCATTGGTTGATACAGCTTCAAAAGAGAAATTCTTCCAATGTCTTTAGCAGCTTTGCACCATCAAGTTTAGACATCATAGCTTTCCTGTCTCTTTACCACTTAACAAATCATTATATTTTTGATAATTCAAGGATACACCCTGTCCAGTCTCTCTCCAGGGATTTGGCTTTCAGCTTTCCCTTTCCTACACAACTTTGGCAAAAAGAATATGTAACTTATGTAGACTATTCTTCTCATCCCTCCTGTTTTGGGTTCCCCTAGGTACCTTTAACAACATCCAGTCAGGAGCTTTGTGACTAGTTTATAGCTAAGTCATTCCAAGACAGGCAGAACGGGTTATTGGTGGAGTCAAAAGAGACTTGAGTGGAATCAGGGGCTTACCTAGAAGCACTGGATGTGCCTCCTTTGCTAGATTCCTCCTCCAACCTTCACGGTAGAAGTAACTAGCATCTCTGTAGTTGTTGCCAGTGAAGCACAGTCTGAGCCACAGAGAGGTAGAAAGGGTTCAGCTTCTAAAGAGAACTGAGAAGATGACACTTGATCCTTGGGGTACTAGAGGGTCATCAGAGTTTGTGGGGCAGAGGGAGTGGCATGACCCAAGGAAGTCTATTTTGGCAGCTACCATCTGTAGAGGATGGATTGGAGATGAGGGAGCCTGGAAGCAAAAAGCCCAATGAGGAAGCTTTTGGAATGTGCTCCTAGTGAGGGGATGATGAGAGCCTGAACCAGAGCCACGGTTGGGCAGCTGGAGAGAAGTGTGACCACAGGGATGCTAGGGGGTAAAAGCAGCAACAAGAGGCAGATTTCTCAAGTCATTGGCCAAATCTCTAACTGGGGCAGCCACCGACTGAGGATAGACCCTAGGAGGCTCCAAATAGAGTCACCTCTCATCATGCTCTAAACCTTAGAAAAGCCACGCTGACTTGGTGATGCCAAATTCTAACCTGAAGAATTAGCTGGCCAATGAGAATGAAAGCTTTTTCAGGTTTGCCCTTAAGTTCATGGATTTGCAAGAAGGGGAGGCAGAGGACTGAATTGCCAGGTAGTGGCTGTAACAATAACAATCATAATGATAATAATGACTTCTATGGGCATTCCCTCATTTGAATCTCACACTAGCCCTTGCGGTAGGTACTAGAGATATTATCTCCATTTTACAGATGAGCAAATTGAGGCTCACAGATATTACATTATATGATCATAGTTTCACAACTAGCACTTGTTAGAGGATTTGTAACCCCACCCCCCATCTTCCTGAGTCCAAGCTCAACCCTATCCACAGTACCATGCTACCAAGAGTAGGATCTACCAATATAGCACCTGCCATAGAAGATCAAGAGAAAATCTTTGATCCTCTTGTTATCTCTCAGTTGTCCACCTCCATGGGTTCCAGTTGTATAAACTGTGTGTGTGTCTGAGAGAGACAGTGTCCTCTCATCTGTTCCTTTAATAAGAGACAATGACTTTTCATACTTTTCATGATGATGACCTATTTGGTTTTTGGGGTGTGTGTGTGTGTGTGTGTGTGTGTGTGTGTGTGTGTGTGTGTGTGTGAGAGAGAGAGAGAGAGAGAGAGAGAGAGAGAGAGAGAGAGAGAGAGAGATACACGAAGTGCCCTTTTGGTCCAAATAGGAGGGAGAAAAAAGATTTCTCCAGGTCTTCTCTAAGAGAATCATGTTTTCCTTGCCGCACCATGATGAATGTCACAGTTGCGCTGGGCGACCAGAATAGATCACATTGAACATCCCCTGAGCTCCGTTTGCAGACAAGTCGTATCTCCACGATGACAAAATTCCCACAAGATTTTGAATTATTAATGCCTTGGAATCTGCGGGATTCAGCAGATACGTTCAGGGTTATTGATGGCAAACTTTATCCCTTTTATTTCGGAGACACATAATGAAATCGGGAGTCCCTCAAATAACCGTGGTTAGTGTGGAGGCTAATTTTGCCGGGGCCAGTGGGCATTTGCCTTAATGTGTGTAAATACGATTTTTCTCTCTCACAGCAGATTGTGAGGTGGGGAGAGGGAGATGGAATTGGCACTAATTTATGAACCCTTCCAGCCTTCTCTATGCACTGCACCCTGTGAGGGCAAGATGCTCTAATTACACTGACTTCATATAATGAGCACTTTTAATGACAATTACTGATTGGAGTTGGGAATGGGCTGGGACCTTTAAGAAGACGTATTGACTTTCAGAAGGGAAGACTTCATCTGCCCTTTGTATCCAGGCCACCTTCCAGAAAATGGACCAGCTAGTCCTAGTCCTTTCCGAAAAGGCCGCTCCAGGAACCTTCTTCCTCCAACCCTCGGGATGACTGTCAGCTCTTGCTCTCGAGGCTGGTGTATTTCTCTAGTCAAATTGGGTCAGAGAGTTCAAGAATTCTTTTTGGAGCTCTTAACAGTGTTTTTTACTTCACACTCTAAGTTACTGTCAGAGAGATAGACTGCCTTTTGGGCAACAACAGTAACCCGTGCCTGCCCCCCCCCCCCACCAGCCTTATCACATTCATTGATCTGTGCAGCCAAGCATAGATACCTGACATTCTTTTCCTCTTACCATTTTCCTAGTGTTAAGTGTTTAGAGTTTTTGATTTGTGTTGTTTTGGTTGTTTTTTTTTCAAATAGGATTTCCAATCAATGACACACTTTATGTGAGGATGGATGTGGATTTTAATGATCCAGAGTGAGATTCAATTAGAGGCAGTTTGGAATAATGGGTAGAGTCCTGGACACAGTGTCATGGGGGCAAAGGTTCAAATTACATGTCAGATACCTGATTCACTGCATGACCCTGGGCAAGACTCTTAATCTCTCTGAGTCTCACTTTCCTCAAATGTAAGAGGATGTGGATGATAACACTTAACTCCTAGACTTAGTCTGAGAATCAGATGAAATCAGGTGTCCAAAGCACTTTACAAACCATAAAAGCTCTAGGTCAAGGGTTCTTTACCCTTTTTGAGTCAGGGACCCTTTGGGCAGTCTAGTGAAGCTTTTGTGTTCCTTTGTAGAATACCTAGTTTTTGTAAATGTACAAAAGAAATAGGCAGGATCGCAAAGGAGTACAGCGATGTTGAAATACAGTTATTGGATAACTTTTTAAAAATCTAGTTCACAAGACACTGTGTGAAGAACCTTTGCTTTATGTAAGTGTGTCAACTTTTATTATTATTTTTGTTGCTACTATAATTTTAATAACTGAAGTTCTACCAAGAAGAAATTTTGATATGTCTTCATGCTTTCTTTGAAAAAAATAGGGCAATATTAGTCTTTATAAATTCAGAATTCCTGTCTGTATATGCTGTCTAAATGCCCATAAGCTTCAAGTATACAGTGCTTTACCTTTTTTTTAATTATGTAATTATAATGACCCTTTGGGCATCAATTAACCTCTTTTCTAAATGGAATACTTAGGGGAGAGAGGATGTTCTCCCTGACTTTTTTTTTGTAATTTAAATTTCTTTCACTCTGAAATGTGATTCTGACTTAAAACTTTTGGTTCTTTTAAAAATTTTTCTGTTAAATGTTTCCATAATTCTGTTTCATTTCTCTATCATCTGCTTGTCCACTAAGTCTAAAGTTGGTACCCCAAGAAGTGGTCATCCCACAACTATGTTTAAACTCAGTACATAGTAAGCAAACACTTGAATGACTTTTAAATACTAAGGTATACTGGTATTTTATTACTGAAAATATTAATAGAAAGTGAACAAGGTGGTATATATTTTTAAAATTTTCTTACAGTTTTAGAAACTTTCCTCCTAGATCGAGAGTCTTGAGGTTCATTGAAGGACCATATTTCATATCGTGTATTACTTTCCTCAGATATATAGAGCATTTTTAAGTATTCAGTGACTGCTATTAAGTTAGCCAGACAGCGGTGAGTGGCCTTAGTGACTGTTACAAATTTCCTATGGACACCTGGGGACTGTGAGACTACATTTCCCGTGATTCCAATGGGTTTCCGGTTTCCGGTTTTTGGGGCGTGGGGACGTTTGACAGGGCTTCAGAGGGTGTACTGCCCCACTAGAGTATAAAGGTGCCACCCTTCTTCTTAACATGAGTGTGAATAGGTTTGGGGTACTTGGAGATTATATGATTCTTTTTTTTTTTTTTTTTTTTTTTTTTTTGGCCTGAGCTGCCAAGCAGACAAAGAAGATTGAAATTCAGATCTTTTCCTTCCTGAGCTTTTCTAATTGGGGAATTCTATTCATTGTATTAGATTGTAAGTTCCTTGAGGGCGGGGACTGTCTTTGGCCTCTTTTTGCCTCCCTGACATTTATTTTATTTTATTTATTATTTTTTTTTGTTCACATCTTTGAATTTTTATTTTTTTAGAAAAATTTTCCATGGTTCCATGATTCATGTTTTTACTCTCCCCTCCAACTCCAACTACCCTCCCTCCCCCCAGCCAACACGCATTTCTACTGGTTTCTTCATATGTCATTGATCAAGACCTAATTCCATATTATTGATAGTTGCACTGGTGTGGTCGTTTCGAGTCTACATCCCAAATTGTGTCTGCATCAACCCATGTGTTCAAGCAGTTGTTTTTCTTCTGTTTCCACTCCTGTAGTTCTTTCTCTGAATGTGGGTAGCGTTCTTTACCATAAGTCCCTCAGAATTGTCCTGGTTCATTGCTTTGCTGCTAGTACAGATGTCCATTACATTCGATTTCACCATAGTGTATCAGACTCTGTGTAAAATGTTCTCCTGGTTCTGCTCCTTTCACTCTGAATCAATTCCTGGAGGGCTTTCAAGTTCACATGGAATTCCTCCAGTTTATTATTCCTTTGAGCACAGTAGTATTCCATCACCAGCATGTTCCACAATTTGTTCATCCATTCCCCAATTGAAGGACATACCCTCCTTTTCCAGTTTTTTGCCACCACAAAGAGTGAGGCTATAAATATTTTGTACATGTCTTTTTATCTATGATCTCTTTGGGGTACAAACCCAGCAATGGTATGGCTGGATCAGAGGGCAGGCATTCTTTAATAGCCCTTTGAGCATAGTTCCAAATTGCCAGCCAGAATGGTTGGATCAGTTCACAACTCCACCAGCAGTGCATTAATGTCCCAATTTTGCCACATCCCCTCCAACATTCATTATTCTCCCCTGCTGTCATTTTAGCCAGTCTGCTGGATGTGAGGTGATACCTCAGAGTTGTTTTGATTTGCATTTTTCTAATTATTAGAGATTTAGAACACTTTCTCATGTGCTTATTGATAGTTTTGATTTCTTTATCTAAAAATTGTCTATTCATGTCCCTTGCCCATTTATAAACTGGAGAATGGCTTGATTTTTTACACAATTGATTTAGCTCCTTGTATATTTGAGTAATTAGACCTTTGTCAGATTTTTTTGTTATAAAGATTTTTTTCCCAGTTTGTTGTTTCCATTCTGATTTTGGTTGCATTGTTTTTGTTTGTACAAAACTTTTTTTAATTTAATGTAATTGAAATTATTTATTTTAGATTTTGTAATTTTTTTCTAACTCTTGCTTGGTTTTAAAATCTTTCTTTTCCCACAGATCTGACAAATATACTATTTTGTGTTCACCTAATTTACTTACAGTTTCCTTCTTTATATTCAAGTCATTCACCCATTCTGAATTTATCTTGGTGTAGGGTGTGAGATGTTGATCTAAACCTAATCTCTCCCATATTGTTTTCCAATTTTCCCAGCAGTTTTTGTCAAATAGTAGATTTTTGTCCGAAAAGTTGGGCTCTTTGGGTTTATCATAGACTGACTGCTGATGTCACTTTCCCCAAGTCTGTTCCACTGATCTTCCCTTCTGTCTCTTAGCCAGTACAATATTGTTTTGATGACTGCTGCTTTATAGTATAGTTTAATATCTGGTACTGCTAGGTCACCTTCCTTCAGGTTTTTTTTTCCATTATTTCCCTTGATATTCTTGATCTTTTGTTCTTCCAAATGAACTTTGTTATAGTTTTTTCTAATTTCAATAAAAAAGTTTCTTGGTAGTTTGATAGTTATGGCACTAAATAAGTAAATTAATTTGGGTAGGATGATCATTTTTATTATAGTTTGTCCTACCCATGAGCAATCAATTTTTTTCCAGTTGTTTAGATCTAGTTTTAATTGTTTGGAAAGTGTTTTGTAGTTGTATTTGTATAATTCCTGTGTTTGTTTGGGTAGATAGATTCCTAAGTATTTTATATTGTCTAGGGCAGTGATGGGCAAACTACTGGGCCAGATGCAGCCCCCTGAAATGTTCTATCCAGCCAAGTGCGATTATTCCTAATCTGACAAAAACAATGAGTAGGATACAAAACAATGAAACTTCAAAAGAGTTGCCTTAGAAACAGACCTACAGATGAGCATTTCCTTTCCTTTGGCCCCCTCTTTAAAAAGTTTGCCCATCACTGGTCTAGGGTAATTTTAAATGGTGTTTCTCTTTCTAACTCTTGCTGCTGAGATGTGTTGTAAATATATAGAAATACTGATGATTTATGTGCACTTATTTTGTATCCTGTCACTTTGCTAAAGTTGTTGATTATTTCCACTTCCTTTTTAGTTGATTCTCTAGGATTTTTTAAGTAGACCATCATATCATCTGCAAAGAGTAATAGCTTAGTCTCCTCATTGCCTATTTTAATACCTTCAATTTCTTTTTCTTCTCCAATTGCTACTGCTAGTGTTTCTAGTACAATGTTAAATAATAGAGGTGATAATGGGCTCCCCTACATTTAAAACAGTAGCTGGCACGTAGTAGGCCCTTAATGAATGTTTATCAACTGTTTCCTGATTGTTTTCAATAAATGTTTATTAAATATCAGCAATGTGCTAGTCACTGGGGATGCAGAGGCAAAAACAAAGGATCTCCTATCCTTTAAGGAGCTTTATATGTACATAAATTAGCATACTACTTTTAATAATATTATATATTATATGTATACATACATAATATTGTATATAATATGATGTATTATAATAATAATACAAGGGAAATTGAAGAGAGAATACTAATCATTGTAGTGTTGATCAAGGAGGTGGCACCTGAGCTCAGACTTGATAGAAGGCCAAGATTCTGAGAGATGGAGATTGGCAAGATGAGTCCATTCTGAGGGATGAGGGATGGCTTGGACAAATGCACAGAGTCCAGAGATGGAGTTTCTAGACAGGTGGCCAGATTGGTAGGACTATAGAGTTTGAAATAAAGCTGGAAAAGGAAGTGAGAGAAAAATTATAGAGGGGCTTAGATGACAGCCTGTAGAGTGCCAGTGAAGGTCTTTGAGCATGATAGCAACCTGGCCAAACTTGTGCCTTCAGTGACTATTTTGGCAGATATGGGGTGTATGGATTAAAAAATGAAAAGACTAGAAACAGGAGGTTATTCCGGTATTGTAGGTGAAAGGTGGTGAGGGTCTGAACAAGCAAAGCCAGGGCTGTGTCCAGAAGGGGACAGACTCAGCTCCAATCCCACCTTTTGCAGTAGGTTTTTTTCCAGTCTCCTTGGCTGCTAGTTCCTCCTCTGAGATTCCCTTCTGTCTACTCTGCATATGGCATCTATCTACCTTGTATTTATTTATCTGGTGTCTCCCCAGTGAGACTGTGAGCTCCTTGAGGGCGGAGACTTGTGTCTTTTGCTTTTCTTTGTATCCCCAGTGATAACAAATACTTAGTAGATGCCTGCTCACTTGACTTTCGTAGTTTTCTCATTTGTAGAGTGAGGCTAAGCATATTTATAGCCATTACTTCACAATTTATTATGAAGCTCAAATGAGACAATGTCCATGAAGTGCCTTGCAGACCTTAAAGTACTCTATGAATGTCAGTGTTGCTTTGGATGGATTCAGGGACACAAGATTATAGTTTTTGAGCTGGGAGGAGACTTATAGGTCTTAAAATTTAACTTTGGCCACTTTGCTCCTAAGTGGCAGAGCTAGGATCTGAACCTGTGTCTTTCTGCAAATCCATTGTTCTTTCCATTGTACTTTATGACCCTAAAAGGATGACTTCAGTACATTGATTCAAAGGATGCTCTTTGAAAATTTTAATTTTGATGCTTCATAAGCAGCCAAATCTATCCATGATGTTTGGCCTTAACACGCAGGGATGCTGACGTAACAGACAAGTTCTTCCTTTCCAGAGCTCTGCCCAGCCTTAGAAGATGGGCTTTGGTCCCCTGACTCCTCTGCTTACAGAAAGCAGAGTGCCTGTTCCCCTGCCTGCTCACATTGTGCCCCAATGCTAGACGTGTAGCCTGAGTTTTTTCAAAGGTAATAGAAAATGTTTAATAGAGCAGCCACAGAAGCCCATCCAAGGGATTCTGTGGAATTTCCAATTATGAAAGCAGAGCTGAAATTGCCTAGATCATCCACCAGAGCCCCAAATGGAAAAAAGCCTTCATTTTGCATATGTTTCAAGAAGGAGCCTCATCGTTAGGTGTTGCTGCTATTCCTAATAAATAAAAAATAAAAAAAAATAAAAAAATAAATCAGCCTGGGAGGAGGTCCCACAGATGATTAAACCACTTTTCTTTTGAAATAGCCATCCCATATGTTCTTTAGCCATCTAATATTGGGTCCAAATTGTATTCTCTTTTAGCTAAAGATCCTTAGCTGTATAATCTACAAGTATAAAATAGAGTGACACATCAATCCAAATACTATAAATATGAATAAGATATAGAAGAGCCTCCATGGTAATCCAATAGGTATTTATTGAGCCTTTATTTACTAAATGCACATAATTTACAGGGGAAAATAAGACCAAAATAAATTGCAGAGGGGCAGTGAGATGATTTAGTGGATTGAGAGCTAGGCCTAGAGATGGGAGGCCCTGGAGGCCTCAAGACACTTCCTAGCTGTGTGACCCTGGGCAAGTCACCAATGTCCATTGCCTAGTCCTTGTGGCTCTTCTGCCTCAGAACCAGTATGCAGTATTAATTCTAAGACATGTCCGGGTTTAAAAAAGCAATAATAAATACATGCATCCAAGTTAAAAATTCTTGCTGTTTTTAAGAATGAAGAGTCCTTGAAGCCAGAGGTTTTTCCTTTTTTAGGTTAAGCATCTGCCAGGCATAGTTAAGAATGGAATTACAACGCTAGCCTTTGCTCCTGAGGAGCTCACATCTCAAGAATGAAGCACAGTGCTTTAGTGAATGCTCCTCTTCTGTGGGGTCATTTCCATCACTAAAATCATGGCCATTTGTGACCCTGAACCACTTGATGTGGCCCCAAGAGGGCAGGGGCATTTTCTGGGGCAGACTGGCTGCCGGTGTGGCCTCGATCCTGGCACTGGGTGGCAGGTGGCGGTGGTGATTGGGATGACAAGCCTCACTCTCCCTAAGGGCTGTTGCCCCTACTTAGGCTTTCAGGCTCTGGATTAGAAGCAGGACAATTCTGGGGTCAGGACTCTGCCCCAGGTTCTCAGGTGCAGGGCCTGAGGCTGACTCCACGCAGGAATCTGGGGGAAAAGGAAGGGGGTATGAATTTGACACTAATTGTATGATCATGGGCAAGCTGAATCTCTCTGAACCTCAGTGTCCTCTTCCATGAGAGGGCCATGATCATCCTTATCCTTTTTGTGCCCCCAGCACTCAGTAGGTGTCTAAGAAATGTATGCTGGGAGATCATTGTTGGGAAAGTGCTTTGTAAATCAAAACGTGTAAATAGATGCTCTTGTGATTATTACTAACAACAGTAATATTTTAAGGTGTTGGGAACTTTTTAAAAAATGCCAAAAATGAATGAGGAAATAGTTTGAAGTTAGCTGTTAATTATAATAGCAGAACGTGCTGTATGATGGGAGCTCTAAATTCCCAGATGTTGGTTTGCCATAGGAGATTTCAGGCGGGTAACAGAGTACTCTGCATTTCTAGCAGTGCTACACATGGGTGTTTTGGGGTTCCTTTTGGGTTTTTGATTAGGCAGTTGGAGTCAGCTTGTGGGAGGGCAGATAAAAGGAGAAGAATGGAAGAAGCCATGAGGGCCAGCAGTGGTTAGAGAAAAAAGGTGAAGACCAAGAAGGACCGCTCAGTTCCCCTGCATACTAAGTCCCCAATAAATAACATTATGGTTTCCTACAGGGATCAGGCAAACTAAGCTTGCCTGATTTTGTATGGTCTGTGAATTGGGGGATTTTTACACTTAAAAAACAATAAAACTTTATTTACAAATCTAAAAACCTTTTTTCGCTCACAGACCATGCATAATAAGCAGGTGGACACACAGACCCTGACTCCTAGTTATTGGAGTCAGAATTCTAACCTTGCTCTCTGGATCCTGACGATACCCTTTATTAACCACCTGTTTCTGGCAGGATTCTCTCAAGAGTTCCCACCAAAAAAATAAAACAAAATCAAGAAGAAAAATTGAAAGGACAAACAAGAAGGAATTGTATTTATTTTAGACTTGAAGTTTAATTATCATTCATCCTTCCTGCTTACTTATTTTCAGCAACCATTCAACAAGCTGGACAAATAACTTGGGAGCTTAAACAGTTCCCTTTTTGAAACATAGAAAATATGTGAAAATTGGTGTTCTTAAGGACACAGAGGAAAATGGCCTGGTGTAGTATTTAGAAGTCAAGAAGACTTATCTTGCTTGGTTCAAATCTGGCCTCAAACATTAGCTGTGTGACCCTGGGCAAGTCACTCAACCCTGTTTGCCTTAGTTTTCTCATATATAAAATGAGCCAAAGAAAGAAATGGAAAGCCTTTTCACTTTCTTTGCCAACAAAGCCCTAAATGGTGTTATGAAAAACTGGATGTGGCTGAAACAGGTGAATGAGGACAATAGGTAGTTAGAGAACTTTAGAGCTAGAAAAGACCTTGGAAATTAATCTGGTCCGATCCCTTCCCCCACTTTTCCCCACCTCAATAGAGGAGGAAATGGGAAGCTGAGAGACTTGTCCAAAGTCCCAGAAACAGTAAGTGATGGGACTAGGTGAGACAGGAATCCAGCGACTCCCAGGTCTGCTCTTCTTTCCTTCACACCGTAATCTCCAACTGTGAAAGGAGCAGAAAGGAGGAGAGGAGGCTGAGACGAGGAATCAGTGCCAGGAGGAAGGCAGCGAGGACCCTGATGACCAACAATAGAGTATTCTCCCTTTCCCTGCTCCAAAAATGTCTTGTCCTTTCTTTATCCCCACTGCATAGGCTTTGAGAGTGAAACAAACGTGTTTCCCCACAGTTCTTCCAGAGCCATCACACACTTTGAAAGAGAAACTTGTGCCCACACTCCCCAGCTTAAAAAACCCTCTACATGGCATGGGCCTGTCTTTGTAGGACCAGGAGGAAAAGAGTGAATTTGCCAGAATTGTCTGCCTGGCACAGATCTCAACTGTATCCTGCCACTGCCATCTCCCTCTCTTTCCTTTTCTCACCAGATTGAGGGTGGATACTCTGCCCCAGCCCTACTGGAGGCACCTCCAACCCTGTTTGGAGGTGTAAGCAGTGACCTAGAGACCCCAGTAATTGCCTGCTTCTTTTGGACCCTGAAATTCAGGAAACCATGAAGCTAAGGATGGCATTTTTTCAATCACTCCTTTTTCTCCCATGGATTGGTTGGTAGACATACTTATTGAACCTCTTTTGCCTAAAACATGATTGACTGAAGAGGAAATATGACCTCTAGAGTGAATTCAATTTAATAAGCATTTCTTTTTTTTCCTCCCTTAAATCTGTCTCTGTTTTTTATTTATTTATTTTTCTTTTTTTTAAGCATTTAATAATATTTATTTTTTAGAAGAGTTAACATGGTTATATGATTCATGCTCTTACTTTCCCCTTCACCCCCTGATAAGCATTTCTTTTTTTTTTTTTTTCAAATTATTTTTTTTTTGTTTTACCCTTAACTTCTGTGTATTGACTTATAGGTGGAAGAGTGGTAAGGGTGGGCAATGGGGGTCAAGTGACTTGCCCAGGGTCACACAGCTGGGAAATGTCTGAGGCCGGATTTGAACCTAGGACCTTCCGTCTCTAGGCCTGGCTCTCAATCCACTGAGCTACCCAGCTGCCCCTCCTGATAAGCATTTCTTAAGAAGCTGGTACCTGCATTGTACTAGGCCCTGTATGTAGACCAAAAAATAAGGAGGAAAAATAGATCCTGCCCTATAGGAGCTGACATTCTGTTGAGTACAAAGTGCTAATATAGTACCCTATTGGCCACCCACATAGCCAGGGATAAGACTCTACTACTTAAGAAACTGTTTTTAAAAAATTTACAAGACAGGTGAAAACATGAACATTTTCATTTGTTTTGTTTTCTTTATCTCCTATTTTTATCTCCTTTATCTCCTAAAGCCTATTCTTTGTATTATGTTTTGTTGTTGTTGTTGTTGTTGTTGTTGTTGTTGTTGTTGTTGTTGTTGTTGTTGTTGTTGTTGTTGTTGTTGTTGTTGTTCGGTCATTTTCCAGTGTTTCTTGTTTTTTGTTTTTTTCCGCAGATCTTTTCAACTCTACATGACTTCATTTGGGGTTTTCTTAGCAAAGATACCTAGCTGCCCCTCGTATCATGCTATTTCTGTGTTAATCCTTTTTCTGCTGTGGGTCCTAGTCAGTGCAGGTTTGGGTTGTTTTTTTAAATTGTCTTTTTTATTGTGAACTTTCTCAATGAACATAAACATTTCACTATACAAAGAACAAGAAACAGGCTTATTTAAGAAACGAACTTGTTATATAATATTTGAGAAATGTATTGAACTTAACCCAAGTAACAAAACTGCTATATTTATGTCCTCTTCTGTATTTTTGTTTTCTTCTGTGCACTTAAAGCAATAACTTATTGCTGTCTTTTGATTTTTAATTCTACCTACTTTTCCCAGTATGTTCCTTCTCCTTTCTACTTCCCAAAGAACCATCTTTTACAACAAAGAATAAAGAAGATGAGGGGGAAACAGATCAGCAAAACTAACCAACATATTTAAAAAATTAGCATTCTATTCAGCCCTCCACAACTATAGGTCTCCCTTCTCAGTCTCTACAAGGAAGAAGAAAGCTTTCTTTCATGTATTTTCTTTGAAATAAACCTTGAGCCTTATAATGTTGTCTTATTCAGTTATTAATTTTTAAATTCTTTCTGTTTACATTATTATAATCAAGATGAATGTAATTTGTAATCATCTTGCTAGAAGGGGCTCATGTTATTTTAGATCAAATTTTTCTTAACTTTTTTGTGTCATGGACAATTCTTTTGACAGTCTGGTGAAGCCTTCATGGAGTTTACAGTTTAATAAAAAGTTAAAATACATTATATATATATATATATAAATATCAATCTATGCATGAGAGATGCAAAAGAAAAAGTGTTAGGCAGAAAATGTATTCTAAAATCCTAGATTTAGTATTGAAAAAAGAAAAAAAGGCATTCTTGTTCAACTCTCTTTTACAGCTGAAGAAAACAGGCTCAAAGAGGTTAATGATTTTTCCAAGGTCACATTCTGTAAGTGGCAGATTCCAGATTCTGGGGCATAAGGGAAAGAGCATAGGAAAAGGTATTTATATAGCACCTACTATGTGCCAGGTACTGTGCTTTATAAATGTGATGTCACTTGATCCTCACAATGATCCTGGGAGATAGAAGCCTTCTGCTTCCAAATCCAATAGATCTTTGTACTCATTGGGCTTTGCCTTTCTTTCTGGTAAGAGGAATCCTTTATTCTTTAAAAAATTGTGTCCCAGAGCTACAATGCTTACATTACTAGCAAGGTTAGTAATAATACAATTCTACAAGGTTAAATTGACCTTGTGCCTTAATTGCCTTTCACCCCTTATTTGAGACAAATTTGCAAAAATTTCTAAAATAATCTTCAAAAGAAAAACACATAAAATACTTTTGTAGCCTATCCTCTCTAATAGTAAGCAATAATGAAGATATAGGAAGAAGAGATCAAGAAGGGTCGGGTTTTACATGGGAGCTGCACAAGGAAGGAGAGGCAGATAGGAGGGTGGGGGGGTGCCATTTTTAATTAGATTTAACCTCTGTCCCCACATTGATAGATTCCTGGTATAAGGTGCCCTGGGCATTCATTGGAGCAGAGGGTCATTAGCTGAGATAGAATGGAGACATGGGGTCTTCTGGAGTTTAAGAATGAGAGTATTATAGAAGGGAAAAGAGTCAAGAGTTGAGAATGATAATTTTGTGAAAAAATATGAAATCGAAAGGCTATGGTTATGGATTTAGTATGTTTTTCTCTCTAAGCTAAGAGTTGTCCTGCCCAAATTTCTTTCTCTTTAGGCCAACCCATTATCATGTAGAGCTACCTGAGCCATTTTCTGGCTCATCCTGAGCCAGACCTTCACGAGACAGCATCTTTATTTCCTTTCCAAAAGCAAATATGAGTAGATTTTCTTGTTTTGATCTTATTGCCCCGTTGTTAGAATAGGTATTCAAGAATATGATTATAATTAGAAATAGACAGTTCTTCAAGATCCTACTACTAAGCTTATGCTCTCTAATTGATGATGAAAGTAATTAGCTTGGACAGAATAATCATTTAAAGATCTTGAACGCATTAGTTTGCATTTGCACTGATGACTTCAAATTTGAAGTCTTCCGATCCAGTTAATCATCAAGATTCTTCTCAAAAAACAAAAGCATAATCTCATTAATGGAACCTTTTCTAGGGATAGACTTTATCTATTCTCTGGAGATTTAGAGATGGATTTAGGTACTTATTTTTTTCTTGTTGGGAGAGCAGTGCTCTTTCTGGAAAATTATTCTCTCTGGCAAATGCCTTTTTTTAAGATACATGGAAATTTCTTTTGTTGATCTGAGACTCCAAGACTGAGCAGCTTTCCTGTGATTACCAGAGAATAGAAGCCAAAAGGATATAAATGATGTCTTGGTGATTGATAAATGCTGTTGGTCTATCTCAGGGGCTGGCTTTTGGAAAGAGCCTTCCAGTGGTAGTTTAAGAATGAGTGCCCTAAGGCAGTCTTGGGTTGAGTGTGCTGTAGAAGTGGAAGGAGCTTTCCTCCCTTGGGGAGAAGGAAGAGAGAGCTCCTTATATCCTGGAAGACTGATAGGTTTCCTTTGTCTGATGGAGAAGCAGCCTGGACAGAGCTGACTAGGTTAGACCAGCCCTGCTTGTCCTCTCTGAAGGTGGTTCTGTTTTCTAGGGGAAGGGAAGGTTGTGGATGAGGAGTCAAAATTAGGAAGCCTTTTTGGGATATCTGTAAGTATATTTTCCCTTTTCCCGGGGACAAAAAGAAGGGCTAATGGAAGCATCTCATCACACTAATTAAGATAGATTAAAAGGGGAAATGAGTGATTGACCTTGAGAGTCATCCTGAGCTGTGGCTCACACTGAAGCTATGTAGAACAAAGTTAGGGAGTGGAGTTTTATTTCCGTGGATTTCCTTAGCCCTGCTTCACAAGGGCCCTGTACTGGCTCTAATTGGGAGTGTAGAGGAAAAACTCCTTCCGCCTCCACCTCATTTTCCAATAGTAGTCATTTTTATATAACAGTTACCCAGGACACAGGAAGTGGGATCTGTTTCATATCATGACATCAGGGTAAATGTGGTATTTGTGGCAAATCCATTCTGTCTTTGAATGAATTATGATGACTGAGACCAAACCAGAATGATGGGCAACATCCCTTCAATTGTACAGGATCTTGGAACTGTTTTTTTTTTATTTTAAATATGGAGTTCCATGTCTATTCTCTCCTTTAATGGCCCATTTGTTCTTTGACCCTAAGAAAATTGTTATTTTCTGTATTTCTCTTGGCTGTCTGTCAGGTTTTTCCTCAGGAATTATAATTATTAGATGAGAATTTTAGCACTGGGAGAGATATTAATGATCATTCAAGTGCAACTCTCTCATTTTATTTTTAGTCCAATGCTCTCTTTTTTGTTTTTCTGCTTCTTAAGGTGTTTTATTGATATTTTTAGTATTCTACATAAAAATCATTTTCTCATCAAATGAGACTATGTAAAGCACGTGGTACACAGTGCCTAATACATGTTATTTATTGTTCCTTTCCCATCTCTACTCTAATTTACCCATACTTTATTAAACCATCCCTCTTTAAAAAAATGTTAGAGAAAATTGATTCAAAATATGACTTCATCTGACAGTGTATATACCACTTTCTACAATTATATTCACTCATCTTCCCTCTCAAAAGGATGTGTTTTTCGCTACTTTTTACCATATGTTTTCTGGGACCAAGACTGATCAAAATTAATTCAAGTTAAGATACAATTTAGTATCAGTTTGTTATATTGCTATAGAAGTAAAACTAGCAATTTTTTTTTTTGCACTTGTGAGATTTGGAGTCTGTGCTCCTAGAAGGTGGCTGCCATGGTACCTCTGATGAAAAGGATTTTGTACAAATTGAAGAATTCCTTCCTAATGTAAATAGAACTCTCTATTGTGTCCATTTGGTAAATTTGAGATTTTATATTTTTAAAAATGGGAATAGAAGATAAAAAATATGTTCTTCCTACATAAAAATTCAAGTATAGGTCTATTTTTCTTGGTCCCCAGTATTGAAGCCCACTTGGATCATTTAACCTTCTAATTTAACTGTTAGAGGTGTAACTCAAGGAGATAGGTTTTTTTTTTAATCCTTTTGCGTTATATGAAAGATTAGCTGACTTTTCCATCACTCTGCTAATTCAAATCATTATCCTTGAAGTATACTTCAGTAAGTAATTAAGAAGTAAGTAATCATCATATGCTTAAGGTCCTTTCTAATGACCCAGAAGCAGGTTCCTTTTAGACAGGTAAATAGAAAATGGGATGTTGAGGCTAATTTGAAGCCTACACAAGATGAATTAGAGCAATTGTTGTTATAAGAGAAATGAGCTGGTGTTTTCTCACTTGGAAAGAATAAGCTCCTAGGACTTAAAAGTCAGAATGGACCTTGGAGAACATCATATCTGTAGGATTGGAAATCAAGAATTAGAAGGAACCTCAGAGGTCATCTGATTCAATTCTCTCTTTTTACAGATGAGGAAACTGAGGCTCAGTTGTTGTTCTATCAAGATCACACTAGGGGCATATGACAGAGATTTGAATCTCTGTCCTCCGAACTCCAAATCTAGTTTCCTTTACTCTCCTACAAAGAAAGTATGAAAAATTGAGAACAGGCTTTGAGTGAACTGGAGGGGTAGCCCATGTTTTCCCAGTGTGGCTTCACTGGTGAGCCCAGAGTGAGCCAGTGAGGCTGCTTTGGATTATCTCAGGAGAAGCCAAAATCTTTACTCATTTGAAGGCAAATATTGCCTTAAAAGTACCAGGGGAGAGGATTCCCAGGAGTCACATGATGACTCTTACAGTCAGGTTAATGCTGTCCTGAATTCGGTCATTTCCTTTCCAATACGTTTTATACTTACTTTTTGGAGTCAATTCCTTCTCTAAGGGGATATCATTGTCATACCCTAACTAGGAATTCTTATTCTTAGGACAAGCCCTAGATGGAGGGGCAGCGATTCTCTCCAAGGATATGGCCCTTGCCCCTATAGCAGAGCCAGTGACTCCTACCCAGATCCTGAGAGAAGCTTGATTCTTGGTAGTTGGAGTTGGTCTAGACAAGATCTAAGGTCCCCTCTGTGGGAACACAAACCCTTGGGTGAGGTGTCCCAGGGGTAGCAGCCCAGGGCTAAGGGAGAGACTGGCAGTCAGCACACCATACATAGAGCATCCCGTAATGAAGCTCTGCTGGCCTCAACTTAGTTCCAGTTCTAGTGATGAATCTAATGTTTGATCTATTGAGTTATCTCTTACATCTTAGCTGAGTGGGTCTTTAATGGTTTTAAAATCAAGTCATAGTGTTTGATTAAAGGAGTGGGCTCTTTGCACAAAGCACACCAGGGAGATTCTCCTGGTGTCGCTAGGCAATTAATTTCTAAGCATCAGGGGCTCTCCTTTTCTTTTTCCCTAAAGTGCACACATTACTCCCAGGCTACCAGGCAAATGCCTGATTGCCCCCAATAGCTGTAGCATGTAATGCCTTAACCACAGGAACTCATCATGTTATAGTTTCCCCTCTGCATGTGTTTCTCTCTGTCTCTGTCTGTATCTGTGTCTTTTCCTCTCGCCAGCACCTTCTGCTTCCCTCCCTCTCTTTCCTCCTTTCCTTCTTCTCTTTCTCTCTCTCTCTCTCTCTCTCTCTCTCTCTCTCTCTCTCTCTCTCTCTCTCTCTCTCTCTCTCTCTCTCTCATTTTTCCCTTTATCTGTCTTTCCTTCTTTCTTACCTAGCCTCTCTCTCCCCTTTCTTAAAATCATATGACAGGAGAAATAAAGAAAAGAACAAAGCATGAAGATTGAGAGGGGAAAAAAGTAAGACCACACTTTGATTAAATTATTTTAATTCTTAGAGCTGGAGCTGAAAGGAGAATTTCTCTTATGTAAAACTTCCTCATCCTCTAGCCCTGAGAGAAAAATGAAAAGAAAAGGTTGACATGGCAGTGTTTGTTTTCTGTGTTTGTAAAATCTATAGTTTCTTCCCTTTGTGCCATCTAGTTTTAACATAGCAACACAAAGAGATGAATCCTGATTTGACCTTAAGTGCTTCACTGTTCAGCTCAATGGTTTCCCTGTAGGAATAAAAGCCAGCATTGTCTTCCCTGAACTTCTCTCAATCAATAGCCATGTGGCAGAGTACATATTATCCAGATGGGCAGACAGATAGGAAAATAAAAGCATATCCATGGATACAAATAGAGAGATAAATAGACTGATTTCCAAGAAAAGCCTTTTAAGTGGGAAACCTGAGGAAGAAAGGCTAAGGAGGGTCAGATGGGGCCTAATGATTTGCAAATTAATTTTTGCTTCCTTGAGGATGTTGCCTTCCTTGAGTACAGTACTTCAGATAAATATGGTCAAGTTCTTTTGCACTTAAAAAGGAATTTATTATTTTGACTCTTAGAACAAGCCTCTCGAGAGCATGTGCATTGTGTGACACTACCCACAATCTACACTGGCAAAATTGTGTTAATTTGACTGACTAGAAATATTAACCATATTATATCAAATAACTGCCAGGAACAATTCACGACCATGCCCTGTGACTTTATTTTAATTGATTTTTTTTTTACTTCAAGCTTCTCTGATTTTGTTTCCTCTGACACAGGTTTATTAAATGCACAAGGAAAATTGTTTTGCAAATTATTTTTAGTTGTTTTACCTGGTTTAAATTGGAAGGCTTGTTTTAACTCTTTTTCTCCTGTATTCTCCCATTTTTTTTCTTTTTGAATTTGATTATTCATTGCCTCTCTGTGGTTGGTGCTGCTGACACAGCACAATTTGCTGGTCCTGGCCCGCTAAGGACGTTAGAATCCACGTCAGCATGGTGTACAATTAGGTAGTGTGTTTAGGAGTATCATTTGATCTTTCATAAAGAAAGATTGGAACATGGAAATTGAATATGATGGATTGCTGTAAGACAGCTTAATATTTCGATTCCTGAGCTATGTAGACTAATGAATCACTTGCTGTTCTACTCCAAGAAAATGACTCTAATGTGATTTGTAATATGTAATATGTTCTATCCATATTACTCTAGGGTAAAGTCTCCATCCCCCTTGCCCTTTCCCCCTTGCAAACTTCCCTTGTCAGAAAAATTGTTTAGCCTACTCCATGAGTTTCCCTGCCAAGATAGCTTAAGAGGGGAAAAAAAAGCCCATTTTTACCCCACCCATCCTAATGCGGCCCTTTCGTTTTTATTAACCTCTACTGCTTAATTTACTGCTTTGACTTTTCTTCTTTCTCAACACAAGTTTTTCATCTTATGAAGACATGAACAAGCATAACCAACCAACCCATGGGCTATTTTTAAACTAATGGCTGGGGAGAGAGGTATGGGTGGAGGGGAGAATTCCCGACTTACTGGCATATCTGTTTAAGGTTTGCAAATCAGTCTGTAGAAATATTTTCTCATTTGATCTTCACAACCAATCTGTGAGGTGTAAGTCTTACAGGTGTTCTTATCCCTATTTTACAATGGAAGGAACTGAGTCTCTGAAGTGATTTCTTCTTGAATAGAGCTTTTTCAGTGTCTGAGGAAGAATTTAATCCCACATATTTCTGAATATACATCCAATTCTGTTTCCATGACACCACTTTGTCTCATGGGAGGCAAAAGATGTTCAAGACACAGTTTCTGCCTCAAAATCAACCATTCAGGAAAGATGTATTGGGCACTTGCTCCTTCCCCTGCACTGTGCCAAGCTCTGAGAATAAAGAAAGAAGCAAAATGCAATCTGTGGCCTCAAGGAGCCTATAATTTAATGGGGGAAAACCACGCGATAAGAGCATGCTACTTACGGGATAAATGGTAAGTAATTAAGAGAGGGAAGGCCCTAGAATCCCCAGGTCCCACAGATAATGGATTTTAGCTGGGACTTAAAGCGAGCCAGGAAAGTTAGTAGGTAGAGATGAAGAGGAGGAGTGAGAAGTTCAGAGCTTATCCATGAATTCAAAGAGAGATAAATAGGTTGTAAAAATGGAGATGATACTATTATCCACCTCCTGGAGTTGTTGTAAGGGTCAAATGAGATAATAAAGAGTTTAGCATAGCATGGGGAAAATAGTAGGCCCTATGTAAATGTTTGTTATTAGTAGTGGTATATAAAAAGTTGAGAGAGTGTTTTGTTGGTGGAGCATCCAGGAGGCCAGTGTCTCTTCTCTCTCAGTAGAAAGGGGAAGGCAAGCTATTCCCCTATTTTTAATAACAGTAATAGCAGTGCCCTTGTATAACTCACTCCCCGTTGTACCAAACTCTTACTTGTTGAATTGAAGAGGTCTTAGATACTACCAGATATTAGTTTTCATCTGGGGAATTTGCAGTAACTTCACAGAGTTGACTTTTAAGGATCAGGTAAGCTAAAGTAAAGAATAGTACATTCTTACAGAGCTTACTTTGTGCCAGGTACAGTGTGTGCTAAGCTTGTTACAATCATTATCTCATTTGATCCTTACAACAACCCTGGGAGGGATGTGTTGCTATTATCTCTATTTTACAGATGAAGAAACTGAGACAAAAAGATTAAATGACTTATCCAGGGTCACACATCTAAGAGGGGGAGGAGGTTGAACTTGAGTAAGACTCTTCCTGACATCAGGCACACTATTCTATCCACCTAGCTGCTATTTCTGTCTGTCTGTCCATCTTGCTGTCTCTGGCTCTCTCCATGTATCCATCATCTATTTCAGTAGCTCTCTGTTTTACGACCTCTCTCTTCATTTGTGTATATGTCTAACTATCCATCCATTTCTCTCAACACTCATCTATCATCTCTTTATTTCATGTCTAGTCATCTATCCACCTATGTAGAAATAGGTATATTTAAATATGTATATATATGCATATAAACTCACACATGCATGTGTACTCCTCTCCCATATTTACTAGATATGTGACCCTGAGCAGGTCACCTAATCTTTTTGTCTCAGTTTCCTCATCTGTAAAAATGGAGATGATTATATATAGCACCCATCTCCTCAGGTTGTTGTAAGGCTCAAATGCCATGATAAAGATCTTAGCATGATAATGGGGCACATAGTAAGTACAATGTAAATATTAATTATTGTTACTTTTATGTATAAAGCACTTTGTTAAACTTTATAGTACCCTTGAAATGTGAATGCTAATACTGATAAACCCCTATTTCCTCCCAGGTCTTCATGCTTTAGAACAGTCACACTGTGGGGAAACGTAGTTGTAATAGAACATAACCAGAAATTTTATTTGATGACATTTGTAATATTGATTTACTACCTAGGGCATGTAAAATGTATTATATTTTATTCAAAAAGAATAACAGTGTATTTGTTTTCTTAAAGCTCAGTTCCTGGTCTTTTATGCTCTTTAATCTCTTTTGACTCCCTTAAACATTTAGCCTGAACACATTTTCTTTATTTGGTTAATCCAGGTAGCATGATATTATAAATAACAGGGAGGAAATGTACTATAGGCTGCTTTTCTTGTGCCCAAGCTTACAGTGATTTTAAGGTTCTCTGTCATTAGTGGTCCAAAATGTTGGTGATGATTGGAAATCGTGGTTAAGTACTGTGTCATGCCATCATTGACAGAACATTTTTTACCATTAAGCCTTCAAACTCTTACTCAGCTGTCAACACATGGGCACTTTCTGGAACCAAATTCTCTCATGCTGTGTGCTGCCTGCAGCTCGCCTGAAGCTTAACTTTGACTAAAAGTGTTGATTTCACTTCTCCTCTCCTTGTTCTCATTTAGCACTTAAACCTGCTTAAAGTTCGCCTTTCATTCTGCAAAGCTCACATGCCTGTGTCATCCCTGGAACAGTTCTGATGTCAAGGAAAGGAGCTCCAAAGCTATGTTAGTCATCCAAATAAATAATTGATTAGAAGGGAGTCTGGCGCTGTTCATTGGGAGGTACAGCTGAAGGAGGGCCAGGACAGAAGCTCTTCTGAATGTTTACTCAAACTCTGTAAAGCCTTTAGCTTTGAGCAACTGGGTCAGGGCACTGGAGGGAAACTTAAAAGAGGTTCTTAAGTTTAATAGGTTTCACCTTGCTGACATCATAGGCTGTACTTTGTCATTACCTGAGACCTCAGTGGCTCCATCAGCTGTGGATTTTGATGTTG
Organism: Gracilinanus agilis; assembly: GCF_016433145.1. Classification (NCBI taxonomy): domain Eukaryota; kingdom Metazoa; phylum Chordata; class Mammalia; order Didelphimorphia; family Didelphidae; genus Gracilinanus; species Gracilinanus agilis. The sequence goes on from NC_058135.1 coordinate 126,764,953, forward strand.
ACCTGGCTGCCACATAGTTCTGGAGAATTCTTAGCAATTTAGGCTTGATCGTGGCAGAGTGGGTAGTAAAGGGGATGACACTGATCATCTCTGTACTTGGCACAGGCTGTCTGTCTCCGTTGGCTAGAATGCACCTATTTCTCACCTCTGCTTTGTACGTTCTCTTGCTCTCTTCAAAGTTCAGCTCAGATGCCAGCTCTTACACAAAATCTTTCCTGATGCTCCACACCTGCATTATTACTGCCATCCTCAAAAATTTTTTTCTTCTCCTTTGAACTGTTTTGTATTTCCTGACAGGTACTTTCACACCCAGTTTACACATTCGATTGATTCTGTAAACTCCATCAAAGAAAGTTCTTATCTGATAAATTGTCAGGATATAGAGTATCTTGTTAGTTATATTCACTGGGCGTTGGGGGACATAAAGCACCCCCTCTTACATAATCAAAACATCGTACCACCCAATAGAATGTAAACTCCCAGAAGGCAGGAACTGTATCCCTCTCATCTCCCCACCCCTCATTTATAACCCAATAGTGGTACTTTGTGACTAAATTGCTAACATTGATCTCACGCCTTTTTGGTGCACCAAGTCCTTTACTTTCTACTGTCTCAATTTAGCTTCACCACAATCCTATGAGATAGATAACCAAGCAAGAAAAGAACAATTTTACAGACAGATTATAAAAAAAAATTTTTTTTAAAGCATGCATTGGGGGCAACTGGGTAGCTCAGTGGATTGAGAGCCAGGCCTAGAGACAGGAGGTCCTAGGTTCAAATCTGGCCTCAAATACTTCCTGTGTGACCCTGGGCAAGTCACTTAACCCCCATTGCCTACCCTTACCACTCTTCTGCCTTGGAGCCAATACATAGTATTGACTCCAAGACGGAAGGTAAGGGTTAAAAAAAAAAAAAAAAGAGTGTGCATTAAGTTTAACTCAAAGGAAAGTGTTCCCAAATCCCATCATTTTGGAGAATTTTAAAGACATCAGCGATAGGTTAGAAGATTTCAGTGAACTAAGGCAGAACCTCACTAAGTTGAACCAACCGGTATGACATTTTAATAGTGTAAGAGGAGGTGTTTTATGTCCCTCTAACCCCAATAAATATAACTGACAAGATATCCTATGTCTTGATAATTTTATCACATCAGAACTCTCTTTGATGGAGTTTCAGAATCAATCAGCCAAGTGTATAAACTGGGTGTGAACAATTCCTAGACAATTTATCAAATTAAAAGTGGAAAGTGTGGAAGGGAGAGGGAGTGGTAGTGAAGTGCTTCAGTCATTGGATGATATCAGATATATATTAGCTCAGTAAAGAAAGCACTGGGCTTGGAGCTAGCCACAAACATTCCTTAGCTGTGTGACCCTGTTTGTTTTAATCCACCAGAGAAGGAAATGGTAAATCACTCCAGTCTCTTTGCCAAGAAGATGCTATGTTGTGGTCCGCAAGGTCAGAAGAGTCAGACAAGACTGATGGCTGAACAGCAACGTGTGTGTATTATGTTCATGTAGATGTTCTTATATCCCCCAAACCCCTCAGAATTGCATAGAGACTCACTCTGGGGAGCCAGCTCACCAGTATGAATGGGTCCCCAAAGGACACCATTCTATTCTAAAAAATCTCTAGTGGTACTCATACAAAAAAGATATGCAGCAGGTGTGCCTCCTTGCCCCCCCCCCCCCCCTCCTCCTTTAGCCTTGCTGGGGACAACACAATCTCTCGCTGGCAGTTTTGTCCAGGAAATCTGATCTGGGTGGTCCACATATCGTATTAGTGGGAGTTATGCAGAGGGACCAGCAGCAGCCTTTCTACGGTGCTTACTATGCATCAGGCACTGTACAAAGTGCCTTAAAGAGATCATCTCATTTGCTTCTCACAGCAATCCTGCGAGGTACTTGCTGTGATCATCCACATTTTACAGGTGGAGAAATTGTGGCAGCCTGGGCTCAGGGCCCCCCACAAGTACATGTCTCGCTGGCACGGAGTTGGGGCTTCCTGGCTCCAGTCCCCGTCTTATTGCTGCCTGAGCTTATCTCACTGGAGGAAACCCCAGGCACAGTTCAGTGGTTGGAGGATGATGGGGTTTAGCTGGTCCTAAACACAGGTGTTGCTAGAATTGTTCTAGAGTCCTAGGTCTCTCTGGGACTGTCCTGTTCCTCCAAATGAAAGTCCTGGTTTAGCCTGGGTGTTTTAAGAGAATAATTCTGGGTAACTAGTGTTGGGAATCCAAATTGGAAATGACAATTTTTGAACAGTGGGCAGTTTTTTAACCAGCAGAAAGGCTTTCCAAAGTATTTCTTTGCAAGTAAATCCTAAGAAACATTCCTATATCTGAAATGGTTTTTAATCCATTATATGAATCATTTGAATGTGAGCTATCCACTCACAATGAATTTCTCAGGGCTAGCTACTTGAGGATTCTTTAGAGACTCATCTTGATTATATGTGACTTGTGAGGCTTGTTGGATAAAGATCTTTGAGTGCAACTTTTCAATAATGGAAAAACCAAGGAAGTCTCTCACAGAAGATGAACCAACTTATAATCTTTTTTTTAAAGGCCTAATCGATTCCCTTCCCCCTCTCCCTTTTTTGATCTCCCCACTTCTGACTTTCTCCCTTGGTTTATCCCTTCTGACTTTCTCAGTAGGGTTAGATAGAATTCTGTATCCCAATAGATACAGCTACTCATCCTTCTCAGGGTTAATTCCACTGAGAATAAGGTTTAAATATTACCTATTAATGCACTCTTCCTTTCCTTCTTATAATAGTGTTCATCCCCTCCCCTTCCTATGCCCTCTTTGTGTGGTATAGAATATCCTATTTTTCTTATTCATTCAAGTTTCTCTTGGTGCCATCTACTATTCATCCTCCTCTTCCCCCCCCCCCGCCCCCACCGTATAATCTTAGACCATTTAGTGCTCCAACCTCTCCCTATGAATAATTCTCCTAATTACTATAACAGTGAATACAGTTTTTGAAAATTACACATAACATTTCTCCATATAGGAATACAAATAATTTGTTCTTATTGAAGTCCTTAAATAGGCAAATTTAAAAATAAGAGTTTTCTTTCTTTCCCCTCTATTTCTTATTTACCTTTTCATGTTTCTCTTGGTTTTTGTGGTTGGATATCAAACTTTCCATTTAGCCCTGGTCTTTTTTCTGTGCAAATACGTGGAAATATTCTATCTTGTTGAATGCCCATACTTTCTCCTGGAAGTATATAGTCAGTTTTGGTGGGTAGGTGATCCTTGGTTGTAGACCCGGTTCTCTTGCCTTTCTGAATATCATATTCCAAGCCTTGTGATCTTTTAGTGTGGAGGTTGCCAGATCCTGTGTAATCTTGATTGGTGCTCCTTGATATCTGAATTGTCTCTTTCTGGCTTCTTTTAAAATTTTTCTTTTACTTGGAAGAGTTTGAATTTGGCTATTATATTCCTGGGAGTTGTCTTTTCAGGGTTTAGTGTAGAGGGTGATCTATGGATCCTTTTAATGTCTATTTTACATCAGGGCAGTTTTGTTGGATAATTTCTTGTAGTACGGAGTTCAAATTTCTATTGATTTCTGCTTTTTCAGAAAGACCAATGATTCTCAAATTGTCTCTTCTAGACCTGTTTTCTTGATCTGTCAATTTCTCAGTGAGATATTTCATGTTTCCTTCTATTTTATTAGCCTTTTGATTTTGTTTTATTTGTTCTTGCTGTCTTGAGAGATCATTGGCTTCTATTTGCCCAGTTCTGGTCTTTAGAAACTGGTTTTCTGCTATAATCTTTTGATTTTCCTTTTTGATTTGGTCTATTCTGTTTTTCATGGTTTCTTTCAAATTGCTTATCATTTCGTTTGATTTTGGGGCATCTTTCTCCAATTGGAAGTTTCTGTCTTTTAACCTGTTAATTTTCTTTTGAGCTATTTCCCACTTCTCTCACCAAATCTCTTCCATCTTTTGCATGATCTCAGATTTGAACTCATCAAGAGCTCATGACCAATTTTCATTTTTTGGAGGAAGGTTTGGATGTGATTACTTGTTTGTTCTCCTCTGCCATTTGCTCTGTTGTCTGGATTTTTTCTGTGTAAAAGTTGTTGCGTGTTAAAATTTCTTCTTTATCTTTGGAGGATCTCATGTCTGGCTTGCCATTATTATTATGTCTTTCTCAGTCAGAGGTCTGGGTGAGGCAGACAGGCTCTCTGCCTATCCTATTAAGCTGTGGAACAGTTTTCATCTGAGTCACTGCACGGTGCTCCCTCTCAGCGTCTATGCTCTTTAAGCTCCTGAGGTCTCAAGTCTAGCTGTTCTCAGGGTCAAGCCTTCTGGTGGTTCCCTTGCTTGCTCCTCTGCCTGAATCTCCTTTACCAGTCTCAGGGCTCTGCTTCCACAGTCATGCACCCCTCTGCACTGGGTCCCCAACCAAGGTCCACGCCTATGCTCAAGGTCTCCATCCGAGCTTGCGCTCAATGTCCATGCCTGCGCTCAAGGTCTGTGTTCCAAGTCTGCCCGTTCTTTAGCCTCTTGGGATATTAAGTCTTGCTGCTCTCAGGAGCAGGCCCTGGTGATCCCAGGTACCTTCCAAGAACTTAATGAATGCCCTAAACTTGCTCTAACTCTTGTGCGCTGGCTTTGGCCCTATAGGTGGTGTGTGGGGGTTAGGGGCTTGCTTAGCTCGTGTTTTAGTGAGAGCTATTTCACCCCGATATATAGCATGGAAATGCCCCGATCCCACGTACCTTCAATGCTCCACCCTGTTGTGGGGTCCCTTCTTTTGTCTGGATTTGTTTTTATATCCTCTTGAGGAGTCCTGTCTGTGTGGGTTAGGAGAGATTAAGCAAGCTGCTTCTACTCTGCTGCCATTTTAACCTGGAAGTTCACCAACTTATAATCTTGAGTAACTATATCCGTGATTTGTTTTAGGAAATATTTTGAATAGAAAATACTCAAGGAGAAGGCTAAAAACAGAACTTTCTTTACCCTGTCAAAAGGATATAGCCCTAATTCAAAATTCTACCCAATGGGAACAGCTAGTTGACTTAGTGGATTGAGAACCAAGCCCAGAAATAGGAAGTCCTGGATTCAAATTCTGGCCTTAGGGGGCAGCTGGGTAGCTCAATGGAGTGAGAGTCAGGCCTAGAGACAGGAGGTCCTAGGTTCAAACCCGGCCTCAGCCACTTCCCAGCTGTGTGACCCTGGGCAAGTCACTTGACCCCCATTGCCCACCCTTACCAATCTTCCACCTATGAGACAATACACCAAAGTACAAGGGTTTAAAAAAAAAACAACAAATTCTGGCCTCAGACACTTCTTAACTGTGTGACAGTGGGGCAAGTCATTTAACTTCCATTGCCTAACCTCTACTGCTCTTCTCCTTTGGAACCAATATTGATCCTAAAATAAAAGGTAAAGGTTTACCAAAAAATCCACCCAAGAATTTCATAGAATGATAGGAAGTTAATAAAATAAGAATATTTTTGCTTCCAATGATGACAACCCTGATGAGAGTAAATAATAATATGAATATATGTTTTTACATATGTAATATAGGGAGAAGGACAGAAGAAGAAGGAGGAAATACCATGATCTGAGAAAATAAACACATTGCAATAAAATTTACATTCCTTATCTCATAACCCTTCATTGAATTCCAAAAAATTGATTGTATGCTGAAGCAAAATCTGTCCCTTTCTTGAAATTTAAACATGGTAATATTTAAATATCTAAAGATGCGAAGGATTCTCCAATTTATTATAGATATAACAGGGAAATGAAGGGCTCACGATTCTGTCTTATGTGTCTTGTATATGGTTTAGTAGTCAATACATACAATAGTAGTAATAATATATAGGTAATGTTAAAAAATATATAAAGAACTAAAACAGTATCATTTGCATCCTTTATCACATCAAGGATTTACTTTTTTTCAACAGCATGGATGCTCCCTTGACCTTTTCTGTCTCCAAAAAATGAACTTCCTTGTAGTCAGCCTGATAAGGAGAATTGCCACTCTTGGCTTTGTCATTCTTAACAGAAAGATTACTCAGCCGTTTTTCATGATTCTTTCCAACTTGATGATATGGGTCTGTACATAGACTACAGTGATGCAAATAATAATAAAAACAGCAAAATACTGAAAACTACCCAGAAGAAAAATAGTTTCAAAGAAGACATGGAAGAAAAAGAGTGTTTGGGTCTTTTTATTTTTTGTATTTAACTTATGTTCTGTCTTAGTAACAATTCTTTTTTTTTTTAATTTTAAACCCTTAACTTCTGTGTATTGTCTCCTAGTTAGAAGAGTGGTAAGGGTAGGCAATGGGGGTCAAGTGACTTGCCCAGGGTCATACAGCTAGGAAGTGTCTGAGGCCAGATTTGAACCTAGGACCTCCCGTCTCTAGGCCTGGCTCTCAATTCATTGAGCTACCCAGCTGCCCCTGTCTTAGTATCAATTCTAAGACTAAAGTGCAACAAGGATATGGCAGTTGAGGATAAGTGACTAGCCCAGGGTCACACAACTAGGAAGTATCTGAGGTCAGATTTAATGGGGTTAGTTATTTTTTTTACCAATCCATTAAAATTAATACACATTTTGTTCAAGAAACTACAAATAATGGAACTTATAGTTTCATGTGTGATTCTCACATTCTTGTTTATATATTTGAGTATTTTTGTTAATGATTCTCAAATTTAGAATTAGATTAAAATATCAAAAAAATTAATAATCTGTATGTTTTATACAGGAGACAGATTAAAACTTTTAAAAAAAACTAATTGAGTTCAAGATTTCTCTAAATATTAAGTAGTATATAGATTTGGCTGTTACTCAGTTTAAAAAAAAATGAAACTTTCTGGTAGCTAAGGAAGAAGGATTAAAAAGGTTATCTTATTCTTGCAATTGCTCTACCATAATTATTATTTTGACTTCAATTGTATGTTTTATAGTATCACAGAATCAGAGTTGGTCAATTAGGACAATCTGTACCTTGACAAAAGTCCCCTCCACGTCATACTTGCCATCCAGGGGATCATATAAAGAGAACTTTCTACTTCCCAAACCAGCCCAGCCTTTCTGAATAGCTCTGAGTGGTAAAAATGTTGTCCTTACAAGTCAAGACTAACTCTGCCTCTGACTAAGCTGTATTTTCATGAATGATAGGTTCATGATTAGGAGATATTGTGAATAACTCTTGGTTTAGTTCTCTCACTTGACAGATGAAGGAGCTGAAGTCTAAAGAGGTAAATCAGTGCATATGTAAGGGCACTCAAAGACGTGTTAGAGTCCTTATTGAACTCAGATCCTTTGACGTCAAATCCAGTATTTTTTATACTGTAAGAATAAAGAGAGCCAGTAACCAGGAGTTGGGGGGCGAGGCTTCCCTATAAGAGGAGGCATGTGGTACCCCAATCTGATTCTGAATAAGGACGGGGTTCACACAAACCTCTCCCCATCAGTTAATTTCACAGCGGGTGGTCTGCCTTCAAAATGGAGGCAGCCAGACCAGGCTGTGGTTCCCCTCTCCCTTGTTGTCTCTCAGGCACTCTGGAACACTTTCTGACTGATGAATGGTTTTATTATTCACAGTTCAGGGATTGAGGAAAGGGATGAAGGGCAGAAGGATTTTGGGGTGCCCTCTTCCTTATTTGTATGGGGTCTTTTGGGTGGGAACCTTTGGGGTTCCCATTCCTAAGCTTCTCCCTTCACCCCTTCTCCTTCTGTTTCTGTTTCTATTTTTCTGTTTCTACCCTTTTCTATAATTTTAAGTTTTGACTGAAAGGTGGTCTCTCAGCAAGGTTGGGTAATGGGAGAAGGAGACTAAGAGATTGTTCCCAAAATGGAGTCCAAAAACTTAGCTAACTCAATGGTTGAAGTCTTGATGGGAGAGATGCGATGGGATGGCTTTGATCAGGGAATCAGGGTTTCAATTTCCAAAGAAAGATCCTCAGGAAGCCCTCAGGACTGGATCTGAGCTGGGTTGTCCTCCTCTCTCCTCCCAGTCCTCTGCCCGAAGACCTCTCCTCTCCTCCTTCCTCCGGAGACTTTCCCAGAATTCTCTCTGGTCTTTCAACTGTCAGTAACTGTCACCAACTGCCTTCTTCTGGCTCCTTTTGTCCCATCCCCCTTGCACAACTCCCATCCTTACAATACTGAACTATGAGCTTTGCTAATTTTCAGTTAGTATTTTTAAAAAAGAGCACCTAAGCCTAGTTTTAAAAGGATCTTTCTAGAATAGTGATGGGCAACCTTTTGAGCTTGGTGTGTCAAAATTCGCAAAAAAAAACAAGCGTAACTCAGGTGGTATGTCACTTCAAGAAAAAACCTTAATTTCACAATATTTATAGTTTAAATAACAAAAATATATAATTGTAATATATAACTGTATTTGATAAACCAAAATAGTTAAATTAATGTAGGTAGAATTGGCATCTATATGCACAGAGTGTCTATACTAAACTACAGCAAATGTTTCATCCTTGGCATGCGGTCCCATACTTCTCTGTATGTGGCCACATGTGGCTGTGTGTCATTGCTGACACATGTGTCATAGGTTTGCCATCACCGTTCTAGAAGATTACATTCACGATATTTATCAGGGTCAACATGAGACAGGCTAGCCACATTCTAATATACTTCCTTCTCTAGAATAGAAGCATTCATGGAAAGCCAGATATTGCCTCTCCACCACAATCTCTCTTCATGTATGCTTAGGTTCATGGATAGAGATTGATCCTATTAGGTCCTTGGAGGACCTTGCAAGATATACAGTAGACTAATGGGCATTTTCCAGAAAGGACAGTCTCTAGCCTCAGTCCTTTAACCATGTTTTCTGGTTATTAAACCCCAAAGAACTGAAAAGTAACATTGTCGAACACATGTGACTTGAAGTTATTGGATCCACTATTTCTCCATGAAAGAGAAACAACTTTTCAGAGCTTTTGTAGCTCTGAAATTTTTTTTAAATTATAAATCTGTTTGGAAAGTAATATTTGCAGGAGAAAGTGGAAGAATGGGAATATAAGGATTTTTTGATAAATCATATCCTCACAGAAGAAATAATATCATTTCTGCTTATTGGATCTGTGTAGTGTCTTTTATCTGAAAAAAAAAATTCAGATACTGAATCTGCTTAAAAGTGAATCCTTAAGAGCACCAACTCACAACTTCCTCCCAAGTGTCCCAACTGTATCTGTTCTGAATGTCCTGAATACTGATTTTCAAAAAAGGAAGGACAAATAGCACCTCCATTCCATAGACCAGTGGGTTTTCATAAAATTTAGAGATGACATAAATTTGAGAGAGATAGCTAGCACAGTGAATGAGAGTCATGATCCAAAAAAGATGTTGAACAGCCAGAGCATTGGGCTTAATTGAGTAAGATGCAATCCAGTGTCAATCAGTGTAAAGATACACTTCATTTTTTTTAAATGAACTTCAATAGTATAGGATTGACGTGGAGGGAAAGATTGGGGTCCAAAGAATTAATGACTCAGGCAGGTTCCATGGTGAGGAGCAAGCTTTATTGAGAGAGGGAGGAAGGCATGGTGATGGAGTGGCTCTCATGATGGACAGGCCATGTCAGTGGAAAGGGTTGGCAGGGGAAAGGCTCTGCAGGGTTGTCAGGAATGCTTTTTATCTTGATTAGTTGCTCAGGAAGGGGTCATTTGTCTGGGCAATTGTTGTCCTGTGTGTCCAGGAACTGATGTCACTTCCAAGGTCCACTTTGGGCTACCTGGCTTTTGCCCATGATTCACTCTGCATGCTGGAGGGATCAAACCTCAGTGTCAATGGTATGCTCATGTTATGTTAAATACCCTGGGGTAACCTGAAGTTACTTTTGCCTAATTCTGCAACAGACTCCACAAGAGGACAG
>NC_058135.1:126781406-126802486 GCF_016433145.1 Gracilinanus agilis
GAGAAAGAGAGGAGAGAGAGAGAGAGAGAGAGAGAGAGAGAGAGAGAGAGAGAGAGAGAGCGCTTAAAACTACAGTAATAGGTGGCAATAAGGCCCAGAGATGAGAGGACCAGGGCTCAGATCTGGCCTCAAACATTTCTTAGCTGTGTGACTACTAGCCAAGTCATTAAACTCCTGTTGCCTACCCTTGTTGCAATTCTGCCTTGGAACCAATACATAGTATTGATTCTGATATGGAAGGTAAGAGTTTAAAAAAAAAAAAACAAACACTACCCTAATAGGACTTTAGGGATCCTCTGTATAGAACTGGGAAGGTGTTACCTGCTATAGAAAATATTGTGTAAAAAAAAAAAAAAAAGAGCTTCTTATATTCATCCAGAAGACTGCATAGATGGATGGATAGATGGATAGATGGATAGATGGATGGATGGATGGATAGATAGATAGATAGATAGATAGATAGATAGATAGATAGATAGATAGAATTATGATCATTCTCATAAAGGCTTTCTAGAAATAAGAAAGTAGATATATAAGTTAGTGGTTATTGATATCCTTCTGATCACTATTTTTTTTCTAGAGACAATACAATCTGTGGGTTTTTTTTTTTCTCCTAGTGATTCAGTAACTTTTCTACTCTTTTAGGTATCTTAAGAATTGATCCCTTCTCCCACTTTATCACCTCTAGCATAGACTTCTCCGTAATCTCTAACATGGTTGTCTTCATTGATCTGACCATCTTAGTCTCCTTTAATGCCACTACTGCTTCTTCAGACTGGGGTACAGGGTACAAATGCCGGGGTTCCATTGTGACTTTTGATGAAAATATTTTGTGAGAGAAATGCAAATAGATCTGTTTTTCAACTCTCCTCCAACTTTCATCTATGAGTGTTTATGAGATGATTTACACTCTCTTGCAAGTTTTTTGCAGATTTATTTTTCCCTGTACTGTTCTCTGCTGTTTTTTGAGGAGATCCTGCTTATAACCCTCTTCCATTCTTCTCCATTATGTATCTAAAATAAGTTTATATTCTAAACATGTGTTGCACATAGCTTCCATATCCTTCCATTTGGCAATGAGGTCAGATGATTGATAGCAGAGCTGTTTTCTGGTCCCTTTTGGCATCTTTATCATGACAGTTGTTTTATGAAAGGATAGCAGTCTATGTCAGTGCCTTTTCCTTACCATTTTTCAAGTGGGATAATGGTCAGTACCAGTGTTTCTTCTTCTTATTTTCCTGAAGAAATATTCACAATACCCAGACATAAGGCTTTGGATTAATCTAAAAGCTGTTGACCTCTCCGATTTCTTCATTTTGAACCTTATTTTTCAATATTCTTTTCACCAAAGGCAATGTATCATAGTGGATAGAGTGCTATGGTTAAAGTCAAGAAGGTCACTTCATTGTAGTGAATTTGAAACCAAAGGACCTTAGTTCTGATCCTGGTTACATTACTTACTACCTGTATGATTTCTATAAATCACTTAACCTCTTTAGGCCTCAGTTTTCTCCTCCTTTAAAATGAGGGGTGGGGGTAGACTAGTTGACCTCCAAGATCTCTTTGAGAGCTAAAACTAGATGTGTGGTCTTGGACTAATCACTTAAATACTTAAATAACTTCTGTGTGCCTTTGTCAGGCCTCTAGGACATACTGTCCATGAAGTCCTATAGAATTGCATCTGTTTGTAGGGGAATTTCCTTCCCTACATTGATAAATCATTCACAAATACTTTCCTTCCAACCACCCATATTCGTATTGAGGTTATTCACTTTTCATATATTTGTTGACTTGGTTTGGAGAATCTTGTTTAGTTTTCTTAACATCCATTTCAGTAGGATGTTTATGTCTTCCCAGAACAATGCAAGGCAAAGATGGCCCAGTGACTCATGAAAATATTTTTATTGTTGCCTTTGGACTTATAATAAAACCAATTCTGCTAATTCTTTATTTTTTAACCTCTCCAAGGAAAACCTATTAATTGGCCTTCTATTCAATTGCAACTTCTTTATGTCTTCTGGTTTCATAAAATCAAGAATGTCATATAGGTTAGGTTGGTAACCCCAAATTATAGTGGGAATATTAAATGCCAGCCTCCTTATTTATTATTATTTATTTTGTCTAGGAGGGGGATGGAGGTAGAGGGGGCCCAGATTTGAGATTTCTGGGGTAGAGAGAATTTTCAAGAAGAAAATCCACTCTACCACTACAGATCAGTTTTTCTTACACTTCAAGTCTTAAGAGTCTCCTGGGGCTTTGGGAGATTAAAGCTACTTTAGCCCAGTTTTTTACATCCACTATGTCTCTGACTTTAAGGGAGTCACTCAGTACACTGTCCTGTGTTGTCTCCCATACCAAACATGTGATATATACTTTTTTTCTGATCTTGATTAGATGTTTCATTTTCCATCATAATCATAAAGGAACTAGATATGATCAGCATGTCATTACTACCCCGATCCCAAAGGAAAAGAAGACTACATTTTTATTCATTCTCTGGACTCATCAACTAATTCAGGAGCTAATATTGACCATGCCAGGCCATCCCCTGACTTATCAAGGATTTCACATCCTTGCAAAAGAGACAACTCCTAAATGACCCATCAGTGATGAAATGTCTCAGGAAGACTCATAGATGAATAATTTCACTCCTCAGTTAATGGATGATGTTTGGGAATTTTCACTTTAAATCATTTTGGTCTTCTCCATTGCACAAACATGCACACAACATGCACATTAAAAGGCAGGGTTGTGTAGCCTAGTCAAATTTCTAAAGATGCAAGAAAATATATGACATTTATACTCTAGCCCAAGAAGATAGAACAAATCACGAACTTTAAAATTACACAATATAATTTTCATTAATATACAATTATTTGATGTGTTGATTGGTTTGCTTGCTTGACCTTTCTTCTCTCTTCATTTTCTTCATCTTCCTTTTTATTCTTCTCTTTATCCTCATCTGCCCCTTCTTTTATTTTTTGAGTGCAGAGAAATCATTGCCATTGGGAAGTGCCAGTAATATTTTTAAAAGAGGTAATGGCAGAACATTTTAGTAAAATTATTTGTCATAAATCCTACAATTCATTTTGATTTAGATTGTTTGGAAAGGTAAAAAAAAATTTAAGGGCAGTTTTTAAACGACTTGTCTCCTAAATGATGGGCATCTATTCTATTAAGAAATATTTCAATAATTTGGCCAAGAAAATAGTTATAGTTATATAAGGGGGTCAGATTGCCTTCAGAGAAGCTACCAGTCATAATTTAGGTGTTTTGTTGTGGTTTTTTTTTTTTTTTTTCATGTTAGCATTTGAATTACTCAAGGCTCTTTAAGTAGATTTAAATTTACTGAAGCAGCCCTCATTCATCCACCCAGAACTTCCAATGTTTCCTCTGGAAGGTACCACAGCGCCACCTAGTGCCACCTCATTTCACGTTAGCGGAATATTTCTGTCCGTTTCAATGGTTCTGGAAACCACATTTTAGTTGTAAATGTCACTGAAAGGAAATTTGGTTTAAACAGTATTAACAGGAGAACGATTGGAAGCAATTTTCAATGTTTGTCTGAATGTTTGTTTGCTAATTTCCCAGATGTAGAGGCAAACTTTAAAAAGTGGCAATTAGGAAAGAGCCCTTTGTAACAATTTACCAGCCTCTATCTCCGAGATAGCCTTCAAAGAAAATCATTCATTCATAGAATGTCATTATTTTATATGTGATCTGAGGTTGGGGCTGGGGGTTATTTTTTTTTAATAATTGCTGCAGGGTTTCTGGAAAAGCCCACAGAATTCCTACCTCAAACTAAACTCTAATTTTACTAAGAAATTGGGGGATACATTGACAGTCATGCAGTCTTACCAAAATAAAAATATCAGTTGTAGTCAGGAGGTTGTCTCTAGAGAAATTATATATAAAGACCTTATTTTGTGGCATTCTCTACCGCCTGATATTGTAACCCCCCACAAAAGAGAGTTCTTTAGAATCCCCTTTAAAAGAGGCCTAGACGAATTGACTGAGAAAGGGAAAAGCTTACAGTTTACATAAGCCATTTTTGTCACCCTAGGCCAGAAAGTCACTTCTTGCCTCAAACTTCAGTTTCATTGTTTTTAAATAGAGGGGGTTGGACTAGAAAGTTTCTGAGGTTCTTTTCAATGCTTAGTTCATCAGAATAAGCAGCAATCTTAGTAGCTCTAGTGTTTTTATGTCTAGATGATTCCATAGAGTTTGTATTCAACAAGCACAGTTGTTTTGAAATTCAACATTTGTGTCTTTGTGTTATCAAAGATGTAACTAGTTCTTAGTATATAGTCCTGGTGACAAAATGATTCTGCTACCTAAGGATCAATCTAGCTCAGTATAATGAGGCTAATCACCTACAGGTTGGCAAGTAGGTAATAAATTCTTTGGCTATGGCAACCCTGAGAATGAAAAAAAATCTGGGTATTGCGTGACCTTCCAATAAATTATTTTTTTCCAAAGAAGAATCTTAACCATTTTGAATTTTTTGGCAAACTTTAATGATTTTCTCATTAACTTTCTACATGGAGACAAAAAGTGAATTTTTCCTTTGCTATTTGTACTATTTATAAATGTATGTTTATATCTAATTCAGTTCAAGTATCCACCAATAGCAGCCTATCACTAATGTAGTCTTGTATAGCATGACCCCTCTGTGATTGTAGGGTGGGGGACAAAATTAACACCCGGCTTTTTTCTTTCTTTTTTTTTTTTTTTTTGGTCTTCTGGATTTGTTATCTGTAATGGGAAGCTTCTGCCTAGGAAACTCATTCCTCAAAGATAAAGCAACTCTTCCAGCCTTAGAGTTAGTTGCCTGGGGCTTTGTGAGATTAAGAGATTTGCCCCAGCTTCATATGCCCAGTGTGTTTCAGAGGCAGAACTTGAATCTTCTTGTTATTGTTCAGTTGTTTTCAATCATGATCTACCCTTCATGACCCCCATTTGGGTCAAAGTATAGCAAAGATCCTAGAGTGATTTATCATTTCCTTCTCCAGACCATTTTACAGATGAGGAAACTGAGGCCAACAGGGTTATTTGATTTGCCCAGAATCACACAGCTAGTTAAGTGTCTGAGGCCAGATTAGAACTGACTCCAGGTCCTGTGCTCTATCCACATTGCACCACCTAGATCTTCTGAACTCTCTAACTAGCCCTATATCTACCTTGCTGTGCTGTTTCTCTGTTATATCAAACATTTACAATATATAATTAGACCCACAATCTATTCATATCTAATAAGCCATATTATGAGGCTCCATATGTCCACAAATAGATATCAACATAGCCTCTTCAGTTCTATATTCATGATCTCCATTAAGACTTACATACTAATCAGAATCGTTCATTTTTAAGTAATAAGGATATTTAGCTATACCTCTGATAGTTTCATTTGTAGAGCGTTTTATGCCCATACAGAAATTATATTTGGAAGTCTGTTCAAAACGATAACAGAATGGCCTTTCAATCTCTGCTTATCTGTGTTTCAGCCATTCTTAATTCCATTAGTTGAGAACAAAGTGGACCCTTCATTTAAAGTAATGTGATCATAGCAAAATTCTACTTGTACAGAATGAACACAAAAAATACTTATTACTTTCTTTATAGACTCAATTGCTCATTATTTGTTTAAAATTTCATGCCAGTTTATAGCTTCCTGTTAGGAGCAACCTTTATTTCACAGGCACAGACTATATCATTTTTAAGGGATGTAGTTTAGAAATCACAACAGTTCTTGGTGAGGCACGCTGATTTTGAGTTTCTCATGGCAGCTAGAAAGAGTGCTCGCGTGCAGAAGTTGCCCTCTGCTGGACAACCAGAAGAACGATGCTGGCATCAATTTTCAATTTCCCTCATATCCATTGCCTTCCTTGATGGTGTTTACTGCATCATTAGAGGATTTTTTCTCCTCTAAATACTTTTGAATTCATAAAGTGCTGAATTGCTTTGCATCAGCCATAAAGTCATGGAATTGCGATTATTGGAGCTAGAAGGAATGTTAGAGGTCAGTTAGAACAGCCCCCTTGTTTCATAAACTCTGGCCCAGAGTGGGATTGTGATTTGCCCAAAATGCAGCTGGTTACCAATGGAGCCATAGCTGCCACTCCTGTGATTGCCAGTCTAGGAGTTATTTCAACGGTGCCAGCTTTGTATCGGTCACTGGATCTAGACCCAGGATTTTATCCCTGGGAGGAGCTCCCAGGATTGAAAGACCTCGCAACTCCCCAACGACTTTCCATCTTAGAAAGCTGCCTATAGCCCCGAGAGGTCACTCGCTCACCAGGCTCACCACCAAGATTTGTCAGAGTTCTTCTTGGTCCATGGTCCTACCAGCAGCTCCCTTGACCCGCAGCCCGGCTCTCTCCACAGCACCAGCCTTCCTTTGGTTTATATTAATGATTTTAGCTATGAGGGAGGCTTCAAAGTAGCCTTGAGCTTGGAGTCGGGAGGACCTGGGTTCAAATCTGACCTCAGATATTTATTTCCCAACTTTGTTTCCCCGGGTAGGTCATTTAGCACTGATTGCTAGCCCTTGCCCTTCTATCTGAGTTGCTACTAAGAAAGAAAGTATAGATTTTTAAAAAATCTTAAGTCTCTAGCTCCTTAACATTTACAGAGTCCTTCATCTATAGCTTTAACAGCTTAAAGGAATTGGACTCTACAGGCCCCATGGACTCAAGCAGTGTCGTGGTTTTGTCTGTGTTTGACAAAAATATGAATCCTGTAGCCACATTGGTCCTGCAGCAGTATGGATCAGGATGACCCAGCCAAATAAATGGTTCATGTATGGCCTATTCCTCTCCCCTGGGCAGATAGCAGTGTGTTCTGTCTAACCTTCAGCATCCTAGAATTTGAGAACTGGGAGCACCCTCTCATCTCCCCCAGGGAGAGGAATGCTGCTGCTGCTGCTGCTGCTGCTAACATTTAAAGTTTATGAGCTGTCTTGCCTTACTGTAATGCTCTAAGGCACATAGTGTTCTTTTGTCCTTTTTTGAAAAATTCTTACCTTCTGTCTCAGCGTCAATCCTAAGACAGAGGAGCAGCAAGCCGTAGGTCATTGGGGCGAAGTGTCCTGCCCAGGGTGACACAGCCAGAAAGCATCTAAGGCTAGATTTGAACCCAGGTCCTCCTGGCTTCGATCCTGATGCTCTCCCCTGGGCTCCCTAGCTGCCCCGGGACATAGTATTATTTCCATCATGCAGAAGAGGAAGCCGGCATGAAAAGATAAGTGACTTCTCCAAGGCAGCTCATAGAGTAAGTATTGGTGCTAGAATTGGAACCCAGGTTCCCTGAGGCCAGATGCCACCCCGGCTCCGTCTCCCTATGGAAGTTGGGCAGCTCACCTCAGCCCAGTGACCACTTGAGATGGATCATTAGCAGCCAGGGCTGCGTTTGTGGTAAACCTATACAGGGGGATAGGAAGGAGCTTTACATTTACTTTATTAGTTCGTTCTTGAAAAATGGATACAATTTCTTCAATAACCAATCAACAGAAAATCCTTAGAATTTGTGTTTAGCTATAATGTCGATTTCCCGGATATTAACTCGCCTACTTCCTATACTGAGCTGGTGGGGTAGCCTGCTCCCCTGGGAGTCAGGGGGCCCATGCTCAGCCCACAGGCATTTATGAAAGACTTCCTTTGTGGGGCAGCCCTGGGCCCGGAGCCTGGAGGTTCTGGGTTCAAATCCGGCCCAAGACACTTCCCAGTTGGTGACCCTGGATGATCCCTCATCCAGTTTGCCAGCCCTTTGCCCTTCTGCTTGAGAGGAGTTACTAAGACAGAAAGTAATAGTTTGAAAAGAAAAACAAATGATGGTTGAAGGCGGGTGTTGGCAGCTGAGGTGACAGAGCCCAAATGGTCCTACATTCCTACCCTTAGAGGCATAGGGGAGCCCCCAGAGAGCTGTCTGCTTCTGGGGGATGCCAGGAGAGCAATGGAGAGAGCAGGACAGCAGATCATGCCAGCTCGCCCTCCTGGAGCATTCCGAGCTCTGCAAAGACTCCTTGGGCTACCACTCTGGGATGCCATCTTCTCTCCGGAGCTCCAGGAATGGGGAGGGCCAGAGAGGAGCCTGGAGACTTGAAGGAAAGACAGGAAATGGGCCAGCACTTGCCAAGCCCTTTGCAATGATTATCTCATTGGATCCTTGTACCAGGTGCTGGGATTACCCCCGTTTTGCTGTTGAGACCAGCAAGACAGACAGATTAACTCCAAATCCGGCCCCGGGGAGGGGGCTTCAGGGAGGCCCCGGGCCTGGCGGTCAGCAGGGATCAGGGCATCCTTTGGTAGAGAGGATCTGTGTTTCAGGAGCAGAGAAGGCTCTAGAGATGGAGCCTGGGGCTGTAGATGCAGGAGAATGACCCAGCCACAGTGGCCCAGGGGGTAGGAGAGAGAAGGGAGGACCAGCAAGCTCGTGAGAGCCAGCAGAAAAAGACGATCCAGCGGGGAAGGGGCAGCTAACAAGGACCAGGATTCTGGTGAAACCATTCCCCTGGCAGCCTTGGGGATACTACTGTGGGAGGCAAGGGGCGGGGCGGTTACAAACAGGACGGTATGAGGGTGCCAGAAGGGATCTGGGAAGACAGAAGTTTCTCTCTGGGGTGTAGCTCAGGGCAAGGCACTGCCTCGGGAAGGTGAGGTAGGCACAAGGAGAGAGCCTCCTTAGAGGCAAGGGAGGGGGAGAGGAACGTCTTGCAGGAGAGGGTCACGGCCTCAAGCACATGGATGAGCCCTGTCCAGGGGAAGTTTGGCTCCTCCTCAGACTGGAAGAGAAAATGGGGAAGCTGCATAACAGTTTTTGAGGAATGAAGCAGGAAACACGAGGGAGCGCATGAGAGATGGTCTTGGTTTTCTCAGTGAAGTAGGAGGGAGGTGGTCTGCTGAGAGAGGAGGATTGGGTATGTAGGGAACTTAGACACCATTTCTGATAGCATTTATCAGAATTTATTTTAGTGAGAGGCACCAGGAGGTTCTAGATAGGGAGTAGACTTTGAAGTCAGGGAGTCCTGGGTTCAAGCCTAACCCCAAATACAGAGGAGCCTGGGTCTCAGACATCCCTCAAGACTATAAACTTAAAGCAGGCACTAATCTGCACTGGTGGAGGTTCCCACGTGAATGAAATCATAGGACTGAACAAAAACAACTCAGGAATTTGCAGGTGATCTCCTGAGTCTCTGGGGTTCTGTTCTCCAGCATTGTTCCTATATCATCCCTTGGCTCAGCATCTTCAGTCTCCTTAGAACAAGGCCTTTCCAGAGCCCTGTACATGCTGTGGCCAGTCCTCTTGGCCCCTCCTTCCTTAGATCACCTGCTGGGGATCATCTGTGCTCTCAGAAATGGCTGGGTCCTACAGCTTTGCCACTCAGCGACCAGGCCACTTCACCCCCCTCCGCCTTTCTTAGAAGTAACTTTTGACACTCTCCCTCTGAAAGTCCTCCTCTCTGTCCTGACCCCTCAATGGCCCCCCCCCTTCTATCTTCTGCTTGCCTTTATCTCCTTATACTGTGTCCCACGCAGAACTCATTCCTTCCTATCCGCCATACTTCCCAAAATATTAGGGGTGTGTTGTCATGCAGCCCCCTTGCTCAGGAAACAGCCTTCTTCACTGCCTTCAGACTGGCTCCAAGGCCCTCTCTCATCTCACTCTACTGTCTCTGTTCAGCCTTATCCTTTGCTCTATTTTTTCTCTCTTTTTTTGCCTCGTCTTTTTTTTCTTCTTTAACCCTTACCTTCCATCTTAGAATCAGTACTGGGATTGGTTCCAAGGCAGAAGAATGGCGCGGGCAAGGCAGTGGGGGTGAAGTGCCCACTGTCACACATCGAAGAAGTGTCTGAGACCAGATTTGAACCTAGGATGTCTTATCTCTAGGCCTGGCTCTCTATCCACTGAGCCACCTAGCTGCCCCTTGCCCCCTCTCCCCCCTTTTTTTAACCTTTACTTTCTGTCTTAAATCATTACCGTGTATTCATTCTAAGCAGAAGAGCAATGAGGGCTAGGCAATGGGGGTTAAGTGACGTGCCTAGCTAGGAGGTGTCCCAGGTCAGATGGAACAACTCGAGTACTTCTCAGAGAGAAAGATCCATGACCTGGTCTCTTCTCATAGCCATGTCAGCTTGGTACGATCCGAGTTAGAGTTTGTGCTTCCTGAGAAGCACAGGATTACTACCATGTCACAAGTAGACATCAGTGAAAGGCTTCTGGGGTGGGGGTGGGGGAACCTTAATTTAAAGGCTCTGTAATCTCATCAATGCAAATCTCCCCCCCTCCCCCAGTGATGCTGTCATCACCCACTCATGCTTCCTCATCTTGGATGGCTGTTGTCTGTGCCTCCATGGGGCCATGCAGAGAGGGGCAGCACTCAGCAGACATTTATGAAGGGCTTCTTCTGTGCCAGGCTTGGTGCTGAGCCCTGGGTGTATGAAGAAAGACAAAGGGCAATCCCGGCTTTAAACAACTCATGGCAACAACTGTGTCCCCCCAAAAACTACACTGACAGGGTGACCCAGGATGCTAGAGGCCTTCCTTTGTATCCCAACCTTGTGTGACATTCTTGACAGCTCACAAAACTGTACCCACCTCACCTGACCTTTTGCTATCATTCCAAATCAAAGGAAACCTAGAAAGCTCTCCTGGATGGTGCTTTTTACACAAGCCCTGCTGCAGAAAAGTGCATTTACAGTTTTCTAATGGGCCCAAAGCCTTGTAGGGATATGTTTTGTTGATCAGTGCTTGAGGTCAAGGAGTGGTTTTATTTTTTTTCCCCTTTCCACTAAAATCATTGAAATATATTCAGCCAATATTTCACATCAGAGGTGTAAATGGATTTCCTGGAAGTTTTTCAGCAGCTAATGAAAGGCAGTCAGTTTTTTTTTTTTTTTTAACTTTGACTCCATTATGGGCTACAGTCAGAGAACTTAACACTCCACCCCAGCTGAGAGGATGCTAAAACTGCCTTGACCTTGAATCCAAAAGAATAGGCGGCATCTTCAGCTGGAAGTGCTAATCTATAATCTGTTTACTCTGATACACTGCATTTTTGACAACGTTCATCCAGAAAAAGAGAGGGAGTACGAGTGGGATTGATGTGTTTTTAAATGGTGCTCTGTTCCACAATTCACTAGATAGAAAATTACATATTTTTCTTTATTTGCCTTTCTGACATTCAGTAACGGTTGCTATCACAGTTTCAATTTATAGTTCACCCACTTTACTGCTGATATCTGCTGAGTGTTCATGTTGTTGTGTGTGTTTTTAATGCATCAGATCCTCCTTTTCCGATGCACCCAAGGGCACATTTCTCAGGGCCTTCCTTTCATCCCCAGCAGAGAGAGGTACTAAGTAGGATGCTCTGTGAAAACAACCTTCTCCACTGTAACTGACTGGTCTAGAATGCTCTATGGTTTGCCAACAGCTGAGTCCAGGCCTCCTTTCTACATCATAAGGAGCACCACCATGATCTGGAAAATCCATGTAAAGTTTTTTGGTCCTCCCTTTGTACCAGAAAAGAAATCTGAGTTCTTTCTTTTTCTTTTATGGGATATTTATGGTAAAAAAAATTATATATGTTTATAGTATTATAAGATAAAATATGTTGATGATATACACTATTCTGCATATATTTTATGCATTTCTGAGTTTCTAAACTTTTTCTGCGTCATCTGCTGGTGTTTGCATGTTTTCTGCAGCTTCTCCGAAGCTCTCCCCAAATTCCCAATTAATTTCATATGCTGACTCACAATATATCAAAACTGTGATGGAGAAAGTCATGATGTGGAAGGGATATTTGTACATTTGGTTGCCTCAAGCATGTTCACCAGGAACCCAAGATGATTCTGTCAGAATTGAAGGTGTGTTTTCTGGACTCATTTCCCTGTCCCAGTGAAATCAAGTTGGAGGGTGAATTATTGTATTCAGCCATGCTAGAAAACCCAATAAAAGACTTTGAGCCTAACCCTCAAGTGAGATGATTTTTGGAAAAACTGTTCCCAGTGCCTAGCACATAGCAGTAAATGTTTCCTCCCTTTTCCCATTTAGAAAATTTTATTATCAGGGAGTACTAATGTCATCAAAAGTTCTTGAGTCAAGAAAGGATTGATGGGTTTAGACAGATCTTCCTCATAAAACCATGTGCGGGCTGTAGCAGACTGAGGATTCAATGAGTCACCGATGTAGTGAGGTGTCCAAGAAAACTGATGTGATTGTAAGCAGCATTGGGAGCCATAGGGTCCAGGAATAAGGAGGTGATGGTCCTTCTCTTCTCTATCCTGCCTAGAACGCATCTGGAGTATGTGCACAGTTGTAGGGGTGGTGCTTTAAAAGACACTGATAAGCTGGAGAAGATCCACAGAGGACAGATAATCCAGGATTCTGAAGGGCCTTGAGTAGAGGCCATAGCAGGATTAGTTGAAGGATATAGGAATGTTTTGCCTTAAAAAAGAGATGACTTGGGGAGAGGATCAATGGATGGAAATTGCCAAGAGGCAAATATAGGCTTGATTCAGGGTGAGGTGGGTTGTGAAGGAGACTTCCTACCAGTTAAAGCTGTCCAAAAGAGGAATGGACCACCTCAGGAGGGACTGTATTCCCTTTCTTTGGAGGTCTTCAACAAGAGGTTGAATGTTTATTTGTCACGATGCCATCATGGCAGTTCTTTCTCAGGTTGGACAGAGTGGACTCTGAGCTCTTTTCTACCTCTGAGATTCTGAGTCACCCAGAAGCTGCTTGTTTCATGCGATTTCTGTACTTTCAAAGTGCCCGTGCAAAAAGGCAACCCATTACTTTGAGCCACTTCCTAGAAGATGGGCATCTTTATGGATTCACAAGTCTAATATCAAGTATGCACAAGCCTCAATGGGCAGTGCAGTGTTGGAAGCGAATTCTGGGACAGCATTCTGTCCTGTGGTACCGTTATTGGAAAAGAAATGGAAAAACTGAATCAAGAAGGCTAGTGGTGTATCCTTAGCAAGAATGAGACCTAATGTGGCACCGAGGTGGCATGAAGTCCCCAAGGCCCAAACAGAAAATTAGAAGTGGGCGGCTGTTGTCTGTGTTGTGTGGGACCAGATTATTGTGGGGCAGGAGTCCTCTAAGGTGAGCTTTAATTTCTTGTATATTCAGCCACAGCATAATTAGGATGTCCTGCATTTAACATGAAGAGTAAAAGAATATGCACAAAGATGGTGAAGACCAGAAATGAGAAATAGAGCTGGAAGAGGAATTAAGGCTAACTGGCCTATGAGGAATTCACCAATGTCAGAAAGGAGTTGAATAGCCTGGGAGAGGGATATTCCAGGGTGAGAAGGCTGCAGAGGCCATTGGATGTTTTAGGGCAAGGGGGCCCAAGGCAGGGCCTCGGGAAGCATGAGAAACAGTAGCCAAGACATGACTTTGAAGTCTGGGAGTCAGAAGCAGAGCATTTGTTTTAAAGTATTTTATTGCTTTTTTGTTTGTTTTTTGCATGACTGTCACTTCCCAATACCCCACCTCCAGCAAAGAAGTTACTCTTGCAGTAAAAACAGAGGAGAAAGGGATGAGGAATCAGATGGGGCTGGTTATGTCAATTTTGTTTAACTATCTTTCAATTGATTAATCACAGTGCTTATTTAAGGGTCTCCTATATGCCAGCTATTTCGTGGATACTGGAGATTGAAATACAATGAATGAAACAAATCTTTTCACATTGTAATGAGGGACATCTTATCAGAAAGGTGATGGACTCAAGGTGCAGAATTAGGAAAACATTTCTGGATATAATCACGTGGGGATTCGTTTTGTTGGGCTATGCCCATTTGCTTTAGGTGTTTGGTTTTCCTTTGTTCCCTTCATCTCCCAATGTGGGTACTGAGTAGAGAAGCAAAGGGCAGAGGTATGAACAGGATAGCTAGAGAGGAAGGAAGGAAAGAAGCAGACAAGGGGTGGAGGGAGGAAGGCATTAAGGAACCTTTTTAAAACATTCAGAAGAGGAAGCCCAGAAAGAAGCATAGACTAGAAGGACAGCTTTGAAAGCAAGTAGAGAAGAGAAATTCTACAGTTTCATGTATAACTCCACACACATCTTTTTTGGGGGGTGTTTGCATGTGTGAACACATATATATGTATATACACACATTCCTCTCTCTATGTGCACGTGTGTATATATATGTATATATATATGAATTTATACATGTCTATATTTATATACATATCCTTAAAGGATTCTGTGTGTCACACATACCAAAAGAGTTTTACTTTATGTATGTAGGTGTACCTATTTGTATTTATACGCACACATGCACACACACAGACATATAACATCTATGGAAATGCCCATTTTATTCATTTGTTAAATGCAGAATAAAATAATTTTTAAAGTTAAAAAATTCTAATGAGAAGCGAAGGGCATAAATAAGTCTATAAAGCAGAAGTATAAAGAGAAGACATACAAATAATGCCTTTCTGTCATCCCCAGATTTCTTCACCTTCACTTTAATGGCTTGCCTTATTACTTGCAACTGTGAACAAATCACTTCTCATCTCTGATCTTCGCTGTCTTTATCTGTAAAATAAAGACGGATGAAGTAGGAGGTCCTTATCAGCCCAAAATTTATCTGAAATTTATGATGTGCATATGTGCACATGTGCATGGCAAACTATTAAATTCAAAAGCTCCTACAAGGTGCAGGACACGGTGCCCAAAGCTCTGCATGGAGGAAAGCCTCGAGAAAACATTGTCACTGTCTCTCATGGAACAGATGCTCCTCACTAGTACGTGGAAAGAGTGCTAGATTTTGTACCATAGGATCTGGATTCAGATCTGTTTGCTTTTGAGCCAGACATTTAAAGCTTTGGTGCCTCATTTTACTCATTGGTAAAGT
The DNA here is from genome assembly GCF_016433145.1 of Gracilinanus agilis. Taxonomy (NCBI): domain Eukaryota; kingdom Metazoa; phylum Chordata; class Mammalia; order Didelphimorphia; family Didelphidae; genus Gracilinanus; species Gracilinanus agilis. Next base: position 126,796,277 of record NC_058135.1, read on the forward strand.
CAGAGGAATATACTCTCCAAGATACCTTCTATGTATCACTAAGGTGCCTTGTATGGTCATTTGATGGCATACAGGAAAAGTCAGAAGTAGGTCCCTCTTAGACCCAATTCACAGCAACTTAGCTAAAGAAATACCAAAGGGATTTGAAGTATTCATAAAACTTCAGTTTAGGACACTTGGTTCCTCTTAGGTAGCCCCAGGCTTGCATGGTACACCCATGTATGCACGCACACACACACACACACACATTTCTAGACAATCTAGAATATAATAAAGTTCAGAAAATAACTTAGAAATTGTGAAAGGCTTTTTTTCTTCTTTAAGTTATAAGATGCTGAGATATGAAGGAGAGACTGAGAGAGAAGTATCATTTACTTCCCTAAAACTGAGAGCTGTCACGTTTACTCCCACCTCAAACAACTTGCTTTAAAGATTTGCCTCCAAGAAACCTAAAAGCTCGTATTCTGCCTGATCGGCAACAGCCTCCAACCTGTTTTCTGTCACTGAAGAAAACAAATCTTTTGCCTGTCTCTGCCTGGGGGAGGTGGAGGAACCAAGGAGGTCCTGGGTGACTAAATCAGATGAAAGACTTGCCTTCTACCATGGAGACATGGAGTCTAATCAAGTGAAATGAGTTTTGAGATCTCTGCTCATTTCCTAGGGGAGATCTGTTCACATTACAAAATCACGACATCTCATTCATCACAGCTGACGTGGTCTTTGCTCAGGAGAGGACCCCAGCTGGGACTGAACCACCTGTCTTTTCTGGAAAGGGGGCACTTTATCCGAGTTAGAGTGGAAAGCCTTAGAGAAGGGAAGCTTGCCAGACACTGGCCTAAACCTCAGTAATGCACCCAGAATGTGAAAGGAGAACTTCAGCTTACACGGGCAAAGACAGGCCTAAGGAAGATGGGTGGATGTTCTCTTAACTGTGTCAAATACAAAGAACTGGAAGACAGATGCTAAGGAGGTTTCGCAGCGGAAACTAAACTTGAACCCTCCCCCCCATCTTTATCACCTAGATTTTATTAAACAGAAGTGAGAAGGATAAGGCTTTTCATGCATCAGAGTTTAGAATGGCAAAGAGAATGTTCTGTTTTCCAGGCTGATAAATGATCATCATTTCTTTTATTTCTTCCAGGGCATCATTATAACACCACTGCTACTGCTGATTTTTGTGAGTATTTTGATGTTAAGACTTGAATACCTTTTATTAAAAGTCATTTACAACCTGTTAAAAAAGGTCATTAAAGGAAAATAGGAGTTGCTATCATTTTGGACCACTTTTGCAACATATATATCTTGAAGTGTTGTTTAGGCATAATCCATCAGCTGGTTGGTCAGCACTTAGTAAGGGCCTTCCATGTGCCAGCCCCATGCTGAAGTACTTGGCACACAAAGAAAGGCACATACCAGCCCTTGCTCTCCAGGAGCTCATTGCCTAACGGATATTGGTTGGTCATCACCCTTCGTACTCGAAGAGGACCATGATGACACCACCCTGTCGGGTCCTGCTGTGGCTGAGCAGAGCAGGCAGAGCCCAGGAGGTTCTACCACAGTCAGGCACAAATGGTCCACAGGAACGCTTGGATGGAGATGTCTCTCTCTGCACGTCTCACGTTGCTTTTGAGCTGCTGCAATGCTGCTTTGCTCCTAGACCTCAGTAGCTCCCCGGGGTGGGCACGCCACGCTGGATGGTCTCCCAGGGCTCCCAATCAACACTAGAGTTCTTCAGCGAGGCCCTGAGCGTGGCCTTTTAGGGCTTCACCTGACCTCCGTGTGAGCACTTGCCTTGTGTGACTTCTCTGTAACATAGTCTCTCAGGCAAACGGGCATTTGGCAGTCATACCACTGAGGGGAAGACAGCATATAAACAACTGTGTAGAAACTAGCTAGATACTAGATAAATTGGAAATCATCCTGGAAATTGGAATGAAAGGGGATGGAGGTAGCTTTCCTGTAAAAGGGGGGATTTTAGCTGGGACTTGTAGGAAGCCAGAGAAGCCATATACTGATGCAATTTGGATGATGTAAAGCCGTCCGGCCTCAATTCAATCTCAACAGCAAGTATTTACTCATTTAATAAGCACTGATTAAACGCCTACTACTAAGCTCCTCTTAGTGCTGGCAGTGGGTACATAAAGACAAAAATTAAACAAACCCTGCTCTCAGGGGCTTACATTGTATTGGGAGAGTTTGCATTTGGTCGACACAGATAAATAAATATACAAAATAATGCAAGGTAGTTGGGGGAGGAGCCGGCTGGCAGCTGGAATGTCTTCTATGAGAGGTAGATATGGATTTGAGACTTAAAGGAAATTAGAAACTCATCAAGATGAAGGGCAGAAGAGAGTCCAATCCAGGCTTGGGGGACAGACCATGCAAAGGCAGAGAAATGGAAAATGGATTGTCATAGCCATTAGAAAGTAACAGATAATCCAGGCCTACTGGAACAGAAAATGCACAAAAGAGAATAATGTGGAGGAGGCCTGGAAATAGGCTGGAGCCCTTGATTAGTGCCATCATCCCTGCCTTCAAGGATCTTGGCGACTCCTGAGTCAGAGGCTGTTGCAGAGGACTGTCACCATCTGTGGCTCCACACCTCTGCTGAGCTCACTGGCTTGCTGAGTTCATACTCACTTCATTTGATTTGTCCTAAATGCTTACTGACTGACCACCTTCCATGTTGCCATCCTTAGAATGGGAAAACCGGAGGCTCAGAATGCTGAAGCACATGCTCTAGTGGGAAGATCCAAGCTCTGGGAGGGGGATCTGGGGTTCTCCTGCTGCTCCTCTCAGTGGCCCTGGAGAAATCACTCTCCTCAGCCATGCACTGCACTTAGGGAGGCAGCTGGGGGAGCAGATGGAGCACCACACATAGACTCGGGAAGACCCGGGTTCCAAAGCTTGCCCAAGTCACCTTCGCTTGGTCAAGGCCTAGGTTCTTTGTCTATAAAATGAAAATCGTGATTGCCTCTAGCTTGCAGGGTTGTCACGAAGACTGAATGAGACAATAGAGGTAAAGCAGCCCCAAACTTTAAAGTGCCCTGTGAGCATGATGTAAAAATAAAGTTGGTGAGCACACAAATAAGGGACAAAGAACTAGAAAATAAAGATTCAAAATTGTTTCTAGATACTTTTGATAGATGGTATCTTAATTATCTTCAGTGGTAAATGAAGTGAAACTCAAAGATGAACTTCCCTTCAGAGCCAGGCTCAAGAAATGCTAAAGAGACTCTTGTTTATGAAAAATAAACTATTTATTTAAATATATATAACGGTAAAAGGATTTCTAATTCCAAGGGATTCTAACTCCACCCAAATAAACTCCCAGGTCCCACAAGGAACTGCTTCTCCTGTGGTTCACAGGCTACGCTAATCCTCCCTGATCTAACTAACCAATACTATTCTAAATAAACCTAAATACTCTAACTCTTAACTTTGCCTTTATGTTATAAAGATAACCAAGGCTAGCTGGTTGAGTCTCCACAAGAATCAACTTAGGGCTCTGAACCTTAACAGACTCACAGTCCAAACCAAAGACCAGGTTTTGTTTGGTCTTTTCAGACTTTAAACAATCTATACACAGTAACAGATAAATGAATAGTGTCTCCCAGGTTGGAAAAGAAAACACTCCACTCCTTCAGGTCTTTCCCTCAGACCGAGATGAGAGAGGCAAAGATGTTACCTTCTCCAGCCCTGAGAGAGAAAAGAACCTGTATGTAGCTCTGTTGACTACCAGAAGCCACTCCTAGAATGCCCCACCCAGAGTGTAACTGTCATAGAATAATGGTTATAAATGCCACCAGTTGAAATTAACACACTCTCTCTCAGCTCTATTTGAAACTCCAATTCTTCCTCAACCCAGCTTCTCTGCTTCTTATCTCTAAACTAATAAAACAATACTTATTTTCTAATAGCATCCTTATAATGAGCTGCTGCTGTGGCTGGCCCATGCGTTTGGCCAGTCTCTGTGCTCTAGGAGCACATGTTCTGCATCCCACTTCATGGCTTTCTGTGACTCAGGTTCCCCTTCTTTAGAACACAGGGAACTGCACCTGTCCAGAGGAGATAAAAGAGCAGGTGGCAAAGAACTCAGAAACTGAAGTATGAGAGGTGGGCAGCTAGGTGGCACAGGGATAGAGTGCCTGGCCAGAAGTCAGGAAGACTCCTCTTCCTGAGTTCAAATCTGGCCTCAGACACTTACTAGTTGGGTGACCCTAGACAAAACACAGCCTGTTTGCCTCAGTTTACTTATCTATCAGATGAGCTAGAGAAAGAAACCACTGACAAACCACTCCAGTCTTTTTGCCAAGAAAACAGTATCTTTGCCAAGAAAACGAATGAACAGCAACTATAAGTGGCAGCTGTTATTAACTGAGTCAAAATTGTTTGTTTTTTAAAAAAGGAATGCTAATTAAATATCTTATTTCTTTTGCTGCTAAGACATGAGAAATTAGACAAAAGATTATAATAGAAATTAATGTAATTCCATGCTGAGCACAGGAGCATATTTAATCATGAGTAATACCCCAAATATTTTATAAGCTAATTTCTTTCCATGCACACATCTCCCATGCATGAATGACTTCCCTTTTCAGAGAATGCAGCATTCTCTTCTGGGGCTGGAGTTGAGCTCATCAACCCTACTACTGTGGGGGCAGCTGGGTAGCTCAGTGGATTGAGAGTCAGGCCTAGAGACGGGAGGTCCTGGGTTCAAATCTGGCCTCAGCCACTTCCCAGCTGTGTGACCCTGGGCAAGTCACTTGACCCCCATTGCCCACCCTTACCACTCTTTCACCTAGGAGCCAATACACAGAAGTTAAGGGTTAAAAAAACAAAACAAAACAAAAACAAAAACCGTAGGGTGGATTCCAAATGGAGGGGAGAAATTTATGCAGTCATCACTCTATACAATATGATTACCTAACTTGGGATTCATTAGCTTCATTTGTTAGGAACCTTCCCTCTCCCAATTCAGGAATTCTGAAGGACGGCTCATGTCCTGCATTTGGTTTCATCGTCTTCTAGGAATGATGTTGTCTCCAGGTGCTCATTTGAACCCCCGCTCAGGCCCACCCTGCTGGGATATTCAATTTAATTCAGTTTAAGAAGCATAAGACCAAGCCACCCAGTATAGGAAAAAAGTAAACCTGGTATAATGGATAAAGAGCCAGCCTTGAAGCCCTGAAGATGTGGGTTCAAGTCCTACCTCTAACATATACTGGCATTGAATCTCTTCGGCAAGCAGCTCTCTTAAGATCATAAGTAACACAGGAGATGCTCATGACCATTGGTAAGAGTTTCCTCTGGGAGTTCCCTGTCCCAAGAAAAGCATTGCCAGCTTGCACGCTAGGCACGGAGGACACAAAGACAAGGAAGCAGGTATTGACCTCAAGTTGCTTACATTCTTCTGGGGCCATCATTGGAAGACAGTGGTTGGTTTGGTAGATCTTAACAAGAAAAGCTCAGTTGTGAAACCACTTTACTCAATACAAGAACAATACCTTTGCTGGTATTCTGTTAGTTAGGACACTTTGTGATGATTTATGTTAATAGAATTTATATGCAATTTAGGTTATGACGTTTCAGCTTGCTGTGGCTATCGTGCCCCACTGAGGATGATTCCACCCTGATGATGATCCTCTGCTTGGAACTGTCCTGTCATGAAAAGCCCCAGGAATGCTCGATGCCCTTCCAGCTTCCTCTCTACACTGCTTCACCTCGGCATTGTCCCTTTTGCCTTCCTTTGATTCTTTTTTACTTCCCATTTTTCAGCTCCCCTTTGGATGTTTTCTTCTCCCCCTAGAATATAAGATCCATGGGAGTGGGGAGCATCTTCTTTCCTTATTGTTTCCTTCCATGTGCTTAGCAGAGTCAGGCACATGTTTTTAAGATGTATCTGACTCTTCATGATCCCATGGACCGTGGCACATTAGGTCCTTTTGGCCTTTACAATCTCTCAAAGTCTGTCCAAATTCATGCTGGTTGTTTCAATGATAATATCTATCCATCTCTTTCTCCTTTTGCCTTTAATCTTTCCCAGCATCATCTTTTCCAATGAGTCCCGTCTTCTTATTATGTGTCCAGAGTATTTAAGCTTCAGCTTTAGTGTTTGACCTTCCAATGAATAGTCTGAATAGTCCAAATGAACAGTCTGAATGTCTGGCACATAAGAAGTAATTAATATTCTCTCTCTCTCCCCCCCCC
>NC_058135.1:126802823-126841128 GCF_016433145.1 Gracilinanus agilis
CTCTCCCTCTCCCTCTCCCTCTCCCCCTCCCCCTCTCTCTCTCTCTCCCTCCCTCTCTCCCTCCCTCTCTCTCTGTCTCTGGATTAGTTTTCCCATTTCCCATACAGACAGGATTTGATCAGCACATCAGTTGCTTTGACAAGACTGTAGTGGCATCTGCTCCAGATAAAAGAATTATTAAGGATTTCATTATGTCAGTTGTTGAAATGCAAAGAATGCTGCTAATTAAAAATCTGAAAATAGGCCCAATAGGATCTTAGTAGCTCTAAACATATTTATAGTGTCTAATTCAAGTTATTCAGTACACAGGGAAATAAAATGGCGTCTCTTTTCTGATCTCCTCTTCCTCTGCCATGTTAGCCTGCATTAATCAAATTTTATTATACCTTGTAATCTAGACCTTTTCTCTTAGAAACTAATATGGAAATGTATTATGTGTGCTCCAGGAAACCCTTTCCCTAGTGTAAGGCATTAGCAGGGTGTCAAGAAACAGGTGGACTTAAATGGACACCATTTTTTTCAGTGTTTATTGAGTGAATACCATTAGGCAAAGGCATCTTTAAGAACTGCACCCTGAGGCTTGGACCCACTTCCGGCAGTTACCTAGGAATCTGTTTCTGCCAGCATCTCTTGCCACTCCAGGCATTAGAAGGTCACAAGGAGATTGACAAGTTATTGGCATGTCAGCTCTCCATTTTCATTGCCAACTCAAGATTATGGAATCATCTAGAGAACTTTCTCTACTCCTTGCTTCAGTAAGCATCAGCTGCCTAAGTAGAAGACCTAATAAATTGTTTGGGGGGGGGGGGTCAGTGCTCTTTATCCTGAAAGATTTCCTTGTATCTGACACTAGGTTCACATTCTACCTCAAAAGGGTAGGTGGTCTCTGTTTTGCAACTTGATCTCCCTCTTTTAAGTTAATCCTTCCTTTAATGCACAGGCCGAGTCTTTACAAGGATCTTAGTGACATAGACTGGATGCCTTTAATGAATGAGGATAGAATGGCATCATGAATAGAGCAAAGGCATTAGAGTCAGGAAAGTGCCCGGTCGTGCCTGACCTCTGGCACTTGCTTGCCGTGTAAGCACAGCAGCCTCTGAGTCCTGGATGGCCTCATCTGGAGAATGGAGATTATTAGGACAGTGCTGCCTACTTTGTAATATTTTTGAGAGGATATATATAGTGTTGGTCTGTTGGTGAACATTTATTAAGAGCCTACTATGTGCCGAGCACTCTGCTAAGTGCTGTGGATTCAAAGAAAGGGAAAAGATATCGCTGGATCTCACAGTCTGATGGGGGAGGGCACAGGACAAAAATGTACAAACAGACCAGAGGTAAGATAAATGGGAGATAGTCATCAGAGAGGAGGCACCTTCTCAGAATGAAGGGGTGTCTGGAAGGTCTTCCTGTAGAAGGCAGGGCTTGAAAGAAGCCAGGAGGGGCAGATGAGAATGAAGAGCTTTACAGGCATGGGAGCAGCTGAGGAAGATGCCCAAGCTTGGAATATCTTGCTCCTGGATCTCAGAAGACAAGTGGGAGCGCTGTCAGGTGGAAGAAGACTGTGAAGTGGGGGTCCAGCTCACAAAGGACTTTGGATCCTGTGAACAGGGTTTTATATTTGAAACTGGAGGTGACAGGGAGCCCCCAGAGTTTATGGAATAGGGGATGGGAGGGTGATGTGATTGGACCTTCACTTTACCATCGCTTTGACAGCCGAATGAAGGCTGGACAAGAATGGGGCGAGTCTTGTGTCCAGCAGACCCAGCAGCAGGTGCAGCATTTGAGTGGTGGCAGCATCGGAGGCAAATGCAAGAGGTGCTATGACTGTAATAGTGATGAACCTTCGCTACAGATTTGGTCTGGCAGGGAGAGTAAAGAGCAGAGGGCAGCCTCTAGGCTTCAGCCTGGGCAGCCTAGGGGATGACACCATGCCATGATACCATGCCAGGGCCAAGAGGGGTTAAAGGAAACTTTGAGTTCTATTTGGGGCATTTTGAGTGTGAGACATGTATAGGACACCCAGTCTGAGATGCAAGACTGAAGGCTGGCAGAAAGGTTAGAGCCAGATAAGCAGATTAAAGAGTCATCAGCAGAGAGATGAAAATTGAATCCGTGGAAATGGATGAGACCATCAGGTTTACGTTGCCGGCTTGGAAATGCTAGGGAAATATCAGTGGTGGCTGTTTCCAGAAAGGATGTAGTCGTCTCTTGTCACTTTTGGAAATTGAAGATACTTCTTCATGCTTTACAATTGGGGAAAAGATTCAGGCAGGATCCCCTTCCAGGCTATCATGACAAAACTGAGATCAGAACTTGAAACTCAGTGTCCCATAACCTGCCTGCCTTGGGAACCCATGATTTATTATAGGCAAATTATTTTGATGAGACCAAATACGTTGTGACTGCCGAGTGATTTCAGCATGTTCGGCCCTTCCTGACCCCAAGTGGTGTTTTCTTTGCAAAGATTCTAGATGAGGCAAAGTTAAATGACTTGCTCAAGGTCACACTAGTTTAAGTGTCTCGTGCCATATTTGAACTCAAGAAGATAAGTCTTCCTGACTCTGGGCCTTGCGTTCTATTCACTGCACCACCTCACTGACCTGACTTTGAAGTTTTCTTGGCAGAGATCCTGCAGTGGTTTTTGCCATTTCTTTCTCCAGCTTATTCGACAGATTAAAGTGAGACCAACAAGGTTAAATGACTTGCTCAGGGTCATACAGCTAGCAAGTATCTGAGGTGAGTCTGCCTGACGTTAGGCCCAGCACTCTATCCGCTGTACCACTTAGCTGTTCCTGACCACATACATTAGGAAAATATTTTTTGTCTTTTTACATTTTTGTAATCATAGAATAATAATCATTGCTGACATTGTTTTCATAATTTGAGAGTGAGCATAAATTACAGCAGAAAGATCACTAGTTCTGGAGTCGGGGGACTTAAGTTCAAATATTTCTTGGCTGACCTTGGCAAAGTCACTTAAGTGGGTAGAATGAAGGAATGGAACAAGAGTCAGTGTCTGGGGTCCCTTCCATTTCTAAATCTCTTTTCCTTTTCTTCACATGCATTTGCTCTTTCAAACCTCTCTGCGCTGACTCTGTGAAATATCACCATTTTACAGACGAGAAAACTAAGGCTCAGAGAAAGTAAACAGCCGGTACAGAAACACGCAGCCGCTAAGTTTCCAAGGTGGGATCCAAGCGTGACTCCCAGTCCAGAGTTCTGTCTAAAACACCAGGGCACACTTCAAGATCAGCAGGCCAGGCACTCAGACTTAGGCGGGTCCTTCCCGTAAGCGAATGATGGAGAGCTCAGTGGGAGAAAGATTCTGCAACCTCAGCAGAGAAACAGATCTGCCCGTCGTCAGAATGCCTTTATTTATAGATTGCCTTTCCTCTGAGTGCTTTCATTTATCTTCTCCAGATACTCAGGTATCAGGAAGTTAGGGCAGGAGTGACGGGCCTCGATATACGGCATGAGAAGGTCCTGGCGAGATGAGTCTCACCAGTGAGATGCAGCTGTAATTTGGTGGTTTGGAATTCTGAAAGCATTTACCCTGAGAAATGGCATCACTAAGTGGCAGCCTCCTTGCTGGCCTGCAAAGATCCACGCAGCCTCTCTGTTCCAAGAGCGTTCTCATTCACACTTGGAGCATGAAGGGAAAGGAGGGTTGCCCAATGGAGAGTCGAGCCCCATGGATGGGTTCTGGTGGGAAAGGTGAGGGAATAGACATTTATGTAGCACCCAATATGTATATATGTGACAGTATTATCTCATGTGGACCTCACAGCAACCCAGGAAGACAGGTGCTATTATTATCATCCTCAATTTACAGTTGAGGAAACTGAGGCAAAAAAGGGCTAAGTGACTCACCCAGGATCATCCACCTACTAAGTGTCAGAGTCTAGAATGTTTTTTGGGATCTGGGCCCAGCATTCTCTCTGCTGCACCACCAGCTGCCTCTGGTCTTCTGCCACTAAGTAGTCATGTGACACTGGAGAAATCACTTAATGGTCTTACAATTATAGATGTAGAGCAGGAAGGAACCTTAAAGATCATCTTATACCCGTCATTTTACCAAGGAGGACTCTGAACCCCAGAGAAGTGAAGCAATTTACCCAAAGTGTCACAGCTAAGGAGGAGAGGCAAGATTTCAACCCAAGCCCTCTGATGCCAGTATTCTTTTCACCTCTGGCTCTTGGCCATCATCTGTTAAATGAGAGGGTTAGAGTAAATGAGCCTTCCATCTCTAACATTCTATAACTGTGATTTGCAATGAAAAAATAGAAAACATCCCTGTAGCAGTCATTAAGCAAAACGGAAAAATAATAAGCTTAAAAAACAGAAAATATTTTAAATTATCTTGAATTTTGATGTTTATGGGCAAAGCAAATTTAATGAAAAAAGTTTGAGAAGATAAGATGGAAACATTTCTGAAAGGCATTCCTGGGTCTTTCTGAGAGCTTTAAATGATGGGGGGAATCATTTTTGGTATGTCTAATTGATGTTTTTCCTTCAAACCTTATTGCTTTCCTTTTCCTTGATATTAGTAGTATCATACACGCTACATTTTCATTTATCAGCCATAATTAGAACCATTACTTTTTTAGATCATACTACATGGACCCCCAAAAATCTCAACCAGGTTCAGAGTTATCTTAGGGTCAACATCTATCCAAATTCCTGGCTTGAGCTCCAGCCAGTGTAGTCTTTAGCAATCTAAACAAGCAGAGTTTCTTAACCTTTTTTGCATCAAAGATACCTTTGGCAGCCTGGTGAAGCCCATGGACTCCTCAGAATTATGCTTTAAAATGTGTAAAGTAAAATATATATGATTACAAAGGAAAACAATTATATAGAACTACAGTCTTCAAAATATCTTAAAAACAAGATCTTAGAATTCAGGTTAAATGAAGAGCTAGGAGAGACCTTAAAAGTTATCTAGACCAACTCCTTTATTTTACAGATGGAGAAACTGAGCCCCAGGGAAATCAAGTGACTGCCCAAATTCATATACGTGGTCAATGTCAAAGACAGGATTTGAACCCTGACTTGAGAGGCAGTTTTCTTTAATAAGTGCAGACACATGAAACTGTCCATAAGAAGGATTTAGCCAAACAGAATAGCAAAGAAAATAAAGAGGAAGATATGGGCACATTTAATTACAGATGTCCATGTCTTTGATGGGAGAAGAAACCTGGAGCCCAGACAATTCATCTTTGTTTGCCAGCTGGAATGCCTCCCAACTAGGAAGCTGCTGCTTTCTGAAACTTGAGCTTTGGACACGGTGGGGAAGGGGAAGGGCAGGGAAAGGCTGCATGCAACCAGTCTTTCAGATATGGCACATCTATAGATCAATCATTTAGATATAAAGATTGGCCTAGGGCTAGCAAGGTAATAGTCCCACTATGTCCAGGCCACTTTGTATCTGGAATATTGTGTGCATTTCCAAGCATCACATCTTAGGGATGCCATTGGTAAATGCGCCACAGTGGTAAAGGGCCTTGAGATGGTGGCAGATGGGAATTTTTAACTTAAAGAAGAAAAGACTTGGTGAAGGGAGGAGTGATAAAGAGGTCATGATAATTGCCTCCACTTATTTAAGTCTTTCATGTGGAATTAGGGTATAAACTTTGTGCTTGACTCCCTAGAACAGAATTAGAGGAGAGAGTGTGGATCCTGGAAAGATATATACTTTAGCCCTCTATTACGAAAATATCCCAGTGGAGCTATCCCCAAGTAGAATGGGCTGCCTCAGGAGGTGATGGGTTTGCTTTCATTCTAGGTCTTCCAACAATACTTGGATGGATGACCATCTGGTGGAGAGAGGATAAATAGATGATGGCTAAGGCTTCTTCCAACTGGGGTTCTGTGATTCTGATTTCAGAAACTCCTTATTTCTTCCTTTGACTTAGTCATCCAAATGGTAAATTTTTAATCAGAACTTTTGCAATTACTTTAAACTTATTTATCCTTGTCCTTCACTGCCAATAAATGTCCCTCATTCTTGAAAAAAATAAAATCAAGTCTTTTTCTCCATAACAACTTTCTCCTCTGTCCCTTTCTCTCCAATTTCTTGATCACCACCCAAGACGAATCCCTGATCCCCTCTCACCTGCACTGTTGTAACAGCATCCTACCTGGTCTAGAACTATTTTGTATTTATTTTTCTATACTTACTTTTCTGTGTGTGTTGTAGAACATAAGCTCCTTGAGGACAAGGGAGTGTTTGGGTTTTGTCTTTACATTTTTCAGTGCACAGCACAGAGTAGCTGTGTTGCATGTTGAATTGAATTGTCCCATTATTTTAATTTTCTGTTATTTCCCTGGAGGTAATACTTGATATTTGCCTTGAGACCTGTTAGCAACTGCCTATCAGTTGAGTTCAGCTTACTCTAAAACCTTGTTTGCTTGAAATATAGGCTAAAAGGAATATAAAAAGGAGATCGCATTTTAACACCATAATGCAACTTCTTCTATTATTAATATGGTTTGTATAAAATGGTCATCCCTCTGAGTCTATATTCTGTGAAATCATTCTGGAGGCAAATGATAAATTAGGTTAAGGAAAAATGCTCGAGCCTTAATCTGAATGACTTCAAAGACAGCTCCCAGATTAGCCAACCAGCAGCAAACCTAAAGCCCTGTATCAGGGAATCCCCTTATCCTGTGACACCGCCCCTCCCCCCCCCCCCCAGTCCCACTCATCTGCCTTGCTCTTATTAACACTTTGCTTATCAGTCAGTCACTCCAACCACAACTGTGGAAGTCCCTACTATGTATCAGGCACTGTTCATGGTGCTGATGATACAGAAACAAATATGAGGTAGTCCCAGCTTTCAAGGCACTTACAGTCTCTCAGAAAATAAAGCATGTATGTGTATGGGCCAGGCTCAATTTGCCATTTAAGGACCAAACTTGCCCAGCCCGGTGCAGCTTATCACTGGGGACCTCAACTTGATCATTTTCGTATGGACTCAATGACTGTCAGGCATTTGAGTATTCATAGATGGTTGGAATACATGAACTTGCCTAGTGATTCCATTGTTAGAAGGAACTCCCAGGTGAGGGAACCCCATCTACAAACAGGGCAGGAACATCTCTGCAACAGATAATGTGAACTCCTTATCCCAATGGAAATCAGTAACATCTTAGCAAATTCTAGCCTTACAGGGACTTGGTGAGTTGCTTAGAGCACTCAGAGGATAATCGACTTGCACAGGTCTCAGCCAGGCTGTGTCCAAGGCAAGCACTTGAACCCCAAGTCTCCCTAGCCTCGAGGCCAGCTCTCCCATCAACCACAGCATTCTGATTGATTATATTTCTCTGCAATTTGTTATGGCTTAAAGAGATCTTAGGCCAGGCTCTCTGTTCCTCTGCTCTCAAACAAGATGGTATCAAAATCCTTTTAAGTGGATTTAAAACAAAGAAATTCCATATGTCACAATTTCTTAAAAATGGGCTCTGGGTCTTTGCTGTTTAGACCCTCACAACAATCCTTTCATGTTGGTGTTATTACTATGCCCATTTCAGATTCCACCTGAGGCCCTTACTCACTGTGTGATCTTAGACAAATCACTTAACATCTCTAAAGCTTAGTTTTCTCATAGGATTGTAGCTCTCGTACTCAAAAAGCCTTAGTGGCCATGTAGATCAGTACCTTATTTTATAGATGAAAAAGCACAGACCCAACAACATTAAATGACTTGCCCAACATCACATCTCTTAGTAGTTGTCAGAGTAGTTGTTGTCATCATGGTCATCTCAAGGGGGATTTCATGGTGTCTTCCTGACACCATGCCTTCACACCGACTATTTCCCATTCCTGAAATACACTCCATCTCTTGGATGATCTCCGTCTCCTACACAAGACCTTTCCTGATCTCCCTAGATATTAAAGGCTTCTCCCCAAATCACCTTGGTTCTCTTTTATATATCTCTCTCTCTCTGTAGCTATCTATCTAATCTTTCTGCTTGCGTGCCTGCCTGTCCATCTAATTTATCTACCTGCCTGCCTGCCTGTCTGTCTGCTTATCTTCCTGTCTGCCTGCTTGCCTTCTATCTCCATGTCTGCTTGTCTATCTGCCTGTCTGTCTGTCTGCTACTGTCTCTTGGTCTGCCTATTTGTCTACCTGCCTATCTGTCTGTGTCTGTGTGTGTCTATCTGACTGCTTGCCTGCCTGTCTGCCTGTGTGTCTAACTAGCTAGCTATGCAGGTAGTCTTCCCCTAATAGTCCTCCTGAGGATGCTTTACTCTTTCTGTCCCCAGTGCCCAATACAGTGCCTTGTACATAAACACTTAATAACTATTCGTTGGTTGGTTGGTTGACTCCAGTTCAAGCACCCCCTCCACAAGGGCCCAGAAACTAAACTAAACCCATGTCACAAGCTTGTTGTAAGGGTCAGACATTTGAAAAGAAATCAGTCAACATTTATTAAATGCCTACTGTGTGCCAGATACAGCATAGTGGAAACCTCATGTCAAAAATACCTGGGTTTAAATCTTAACTTAGGGCTTCATGTGAGCCCCAAATGAAACAATGCACTTTGCAAACCTTAAAGCACTATATGTTGGAACACAGTGGGTGGGTGTTGTACAGGACAGTTCACAGAGTCAAGGCCAGAGAATGTAACCAGAGCTTGGAAAAGCTTTGCCTTTTAATTGAATGGGCAAAGGCCAGAAGAAATGTGGAGAAAGGAGGCATTTGGAAATGAATGAATCCATGGAGATCCTGTTATTGAAAGGGAAAGAAGTGGAGAGAGAGAAGAAATCATCCTAGAGCTACTGGAAATGCAAAGAACTCAGGCTGCAAAGCCTTGATCAGGAGTAAAACTTGAATATCAAAATGGAAAGGAGACGGATTCCAACTTTTGGCAGATGCCAAGAGGCATCCTTAGCAGGAAAAGTTGAGGAAACAATGATTTATTTTGACAGTCTCATAAATTGGGCAAAGCTGTTTGATGTCCCATGAAATAAATGTTTAATCCTTTTTGTAGGAGTCTCTAAACCTTGTCAAGTCTAAAGTTGTACAGTTTCCCAGCAAGTTAATATGATGAAACTTATATAACTTTGCCCACAATATTGGGTTTTTCTTTTCTGCACGTTTTATTTCTTTAGGTCTTTGTTGATGTTAGTCTTAACAATTTCATTCTTCATCAGTATGTGTATTAATTGACCACAAGTGAGACCCCAGATTTGGCACCAAACAATTATTAAGTGCTTACTATGTACAAGATACTTTCCTTTTGTATAAAAATAATAAAAATCATCTCTCCCCTCCCAGAGGTAGATGAATCCTGTTAAATCCAATTCTCTCATACTGATGCCTATTTATGAGGCTTTTCCATTATTGTTTTATTCTTTTACTACTCAGTCACCAGGTTTTTATTGAGTCCCAACTCTGTGCTAAGCATGAAAGTTTGGCATGTAGAAATATAATGTGAGGCTCTGGCCATCAAAGAGTTAGTGGTGTAGTTGGGGAGACAGAAAAACTAGCCCACAAAACAATTCTAGAAGAGTTAATTGCTAACCTGTGTGGTCTTGACTGAGTGCAGAAGGATTTCACAGAAAGGAGAGATCAGTGTGGGAGGGAAAGATCAGTTACAGTTGGAGAAGCTATCAACCCTCATTAGTGTCTCCAGTTCTGTGACTGCCTACAGTCTAAAGCTCTTGAACTTTTGATCCTAGCCATAGAAATAATAATAATGTACAGAAACCATTAGTATCACTTATGATACTCTGCTCCTTTTTCCATAATCTATTTGTAGAGATGTCTGCATAATTGATATTCACATTTATGATCACATATGAGAGGCATTTACGGCAGAAGGCTTTTAAAGAGTGACTTCTATCCTCTGCTGGCTTACTAGAGAGGTTGCTGTCCACTCTGCTTTGAAATGACCTTGGGGTGAAGGCAGAGCATGAGGAGATGGGGAAGGAGGATGACTCATGCCAGACTGGTCATTTCCCTGATGCTACCTGTTGTCCTCTAGGTGTCTCTCTCTTTCCCTGGCTGTGTTTACTTTTCTCTGGCTCTCTTTCTAGGTAAATGGTGGGCAAGTAGAAAGAGTGATGATGGATTTGGAGTCAGGGGACCAGGTTCAAATCTGAGGTCTGACACTTAACCAACCGGGTGACTGTGGTTTCACCTTCCTCACTTGTCATGGAGGGGCTTGGACTTGGATTGTCTCTGAAGTCTCTTCTAGCTTTAAGTCTGTGATCCTATGATTGTTTTTAAGGCGAGAGGGAGAAACAGAGACAGAGAGACTGACTTAAGAGCATCACCCATCCCTATGACTACCAGTGAGCACATTTCTGGGGAGGAAGCATCCTGTGCTATTCTGAATGGAGCTAAGTGTATCTCATCTGTGTCCCCAGTAACAATAGTCTGGGAGTGCTGCTGGCTGTGATTCTGTTACCTACTGTAGAGGGTATCAGGGGCACGGCACAGGGAGGAATGAGGGCTTTGTAACCCACCCTCTTGTGCCAAAAATGATTCCCTTCCCACTCCACCTCCAGAGACAGAAACTAAGCATTTTATTCGCTGTTTCCGTAAACTCAGTAAGCTCTCCCTTCTGGATCTGTGATAGCCGGTTTTCTTGTCTAGGAATGCAGAATGGGGCTGAATGTTCTGTGAACTTTCTTTCTGAGGAACATCCAGGATTAAATGTATTGGGTATCCCCCAAATTCCCATGCAGTTGTAAGTTTCAGTAGCCTCATGAGTTTTAATCATTTTATTTTAAGCTTCATTGGCTTAAAGCTACATGGAGATTTTAGGGTTACCTCATTTGATACCAAAGAAGAATGGATTTGGGGCAGTAAGAAACCTTAGATGTGATTTCATCCAACTTCCTCCTTTCATAGGTGAGGAAATTAGAAGGTCAGAGAAGTGATTGCCTGAAGTCATACAGGTAAATAAAATAGTAGAGGTTTGAACCCAGCTCCTCAGACTCTTCTAGGGTTCTTCTCCGTGCACCATGCTGTCAGTTCAATATGTTCCCATCAAAATGAGTAAAAGATTTTTGTCTTTGTATCCTAAATTCCAGTTGCATTGTGGGTATTTAGATAGTTGTTTAGATATTCTTCTTGTTAGCATTCAATTATATAGGTTTTTTTAAAAAGCTTTGAAAAATCAAACTTGTTTCTGTCAAATACTTGCTCAGGTAGGGGGAAGCTGAGAGAGAGAGAGAGAGAGAGAGAGAGAGAGAGAGAGAGAGAGAGAGAGAGAGAGAGAGAGAGAGTGTGTTGTATAGTAACACAATGGATAGAGTACCAGGCCTGGAGTTAGTAAGACTCTTCTTCCAGAGTTTAAATCTGGCCTCAGACACTTACTAGATGTGTGACCCTGGACAAGTCACTTAACCCTGTTTGCCTTATGTTATATGTATGTATGTATGTGAACATACACACACACATGCCAGCAGATAGATAGATAAGATAGATCTATAATAGCAAAACAAGATGGATGGATGTTGACCCTTTTTAAAGTTAGTTGTTTAACTAAGCCCTCATTGTGTGTTTTAAAAATGTTTACTCTTACTGCAGATAGAGCCTGCTGTTCTATATTAGTTTTTGTAATCATTTTGCTTTTGTACTAAGTCTGCATTTTGTGCATATTACATGGGAAGTGCTAGAATAGAATGGGAGGAAATTTGAATTCAGACTTTGGAGAATCAGGTCTTTCCTGATTCCTTGGTAGTATTTATTGTGTTTACTTTGATGCATTTTGTTTTCATTTCTGTGGGTGCATGTTGTACCCCGTCCCTCCATTTCCACCTGCAGTAAATGGTAAGTTTCCTGAAGGGCAAGACTGCTTTTTATTTCAACATCCCGCACACCCCTGGCAGAGCAGTACCTAGCCTCAAGCTTAATAAATGTTTGATGAATTGAATTAGAAGGCTTAAGAACTAGAGGTATCTGAAGAGTCTCTTATCATAAGATCATAGATTTCAAGCTAGAAAGAAGCTTCAAGGTCATCTGATCTAACATCTTCCTTTTATTGATAGGAAACAGACACAGTGGGTAAAGTGAATTGCTTAAGATCACACAAGTAGTAAAGGACAGACAGGATTTGGACCTTGGGCCTCTGGTTCCAAATCCAGTATGTTTGCACCCTCCATGTAGCCCTTCGTATTTCTGTTTTCACCTGCTCTGTGCAAGTAGAGCTTTGTAAAGGTGAATGTATAGGAATGCGTGTCTCGGGCCCACTACTTTGTCCCCTTCAAGCCGCAGGGTTCAGGCTGCCCAGTTCAAGTGGTTTCCATGAACAGGCTGTCCCTGTTTTCCTAGCAAGAGAGCTTTGATGTTAAGCATTCCGCAGTGTGTAGATCTATCTAATCTGTCCTTATTTTTTCCCGAATTGAGGCCTAATGAAAGCTGGGGCCAATCATCAAGGGTGAATTATTAAATACAATAATGTTTTAATAGCTGAGAAGAGATACAAATAGATGAGAAGCCTGTGGCTAATGGATTTCACTGGTAGGAGATAAAAGGCTGATTACGCAGCAGAGAAAATGAAGACCCAGTGCATTAATGACGATTTACAGGTCAGCTCACTTACATGAGTGATTTAAAATGCACCATCTGTTTTCCAGCTGGGTGTTTATAATGATCATTTTACAGGAAATTACCATCTTGTTCATCCAGTAGGAAAGATGGCTACCATGACCAAAGACTTCATTACCCAATGGGCAGTCTACTGGTACATAGACTGATCTACCTTGTCCGTAGAGAAGCTGGTCCTTGTACAGCTGACCTCTCTCTAGGCCTCTCCTCAGAGTCCTTCCAGCTTCAGTAGTAACTGCCAGAACTTGCACCCTCTTGGCATGGCCTCCAAAGACTCCCCATCACCTTCATGCCATGATCAGCAGAGAGATTTCCTGGAAGGAGAGTTACTCTTGCAGGTATTTCTGAGTCACTTTAGATTTGGCCTTGTATTTTTGAAAATGCCTTAATATCAGTGTATACAACATCTTCCCTTCGTTGGCAACTATAACTTAAATTCCTCCCCATGATAAATTGTTTAATAACTGAATGAGCTTAGGGTCTCTGATTCTAGGTGATATAAGAAAGTGGGATGGAAAGGCTCAGAATTCATTATCCTAGAACCTAGCACTAAGCAATACCATACTTGGGTCCAGGAGGTAAAGTGAAAAAACATTCTTGAAAGGTGACTAGATCCAGAACGCTGAGGATGGGTCGATTCTAGAACCCTCCTAGGAAGGAAGGGCAAAGCCCTGGGTTGGGAGTTTGACCTGAAGTTACACTGAAAGAGCATTCTGAACTCATTCATTCTAATGCAGAAGCTTAGAACCAGTCTGGCAGTCTGGCTAGGAAACCCTTCCCTGAAGAATGTTTGTAAATGCATATAACAAAAGACATAGGAGTATGAAAGAAACTAATTATATTGAAATGTGTTTACAAAAACAAAACAAAACAAAATACGGAACCCAGGCCTTGGGTTAAAAATCCCAATCCTAAAGACTCCCTTAACCTCATTTAAATCCCTAGAGTAATCAGAGAAGAGTCTAAGTTTCCTTAACTTTCTCTTAGCCAAGATAAATCAGAATTCATGATTCTGCTTCAATTATGCCAAACTTTCCACTCCACTTCCCCAGCATCCCCTCTGAAGCCCTACCCTGCCTGGTAGGGGTTCCCTCCCTGACCAGTTATTTTTTTCAACCAACACCTCATCTTTCCCTAGTTCCCTTGGTTCAGGATTATTTTGAACATGTTTTCCATATCACAAGGCTCTTTTACTGTGCCTTCTAAGCAACATAGGACCATTCTATCTAAACTCAGAATGAAGGATTAATCTATTTTCATAAGTATCTCATATTAATAGAAACCCCCAAAACACAAAGGGCAAATGGAAACAACCTAAACATAAGATATTAAATTAAATTAGGACCTTTTAAAACCTTAAATTCAATCACTCCAGAGGTTTATGATCCCACTTAGAATTTGAACCTAGGAAAGAGCAGATTTTCAATATGTTCTCTTAACATTCTCTTAATCGAAAGATAACCTACATATGAACAAACAGTTTTTAAAAGAAGAAATGCAAACTATCAACTATAAAAACTACTTCCATACAATTGAAAGTAACTCTAAGGTTTCACCTCACACCCATCAGATTGTCAGAGATGATCAAAGACAAGTCTCTGTTAGAGGAACTATGAGAGTATTTATGCAAAGATATACTGTTTTTGGTGTTACATATCAGTTCAACTCTTCTGGAAAACAATTTGTAATTTTGTAACAAACATTATTAAAATGTTTATACCATTTGATCAAGAATCATTCTGTTTGATAGATACCTCAAGAAGGTCAGTGACAAAAATATTGACCCCACATACAACAAAATATCCATATCATCATTTTTTGTGGGAACAAAAAACCCTGGAAACAAAAATGTTTGAGTTGAGAAATGACTAAACAAATTGTGACATACAAATATAATGGAAAAGTGTTATACCATTAGAAATTTGGCATCTGAGGAATTCAGAGAACATGAGAAGACTTTTATGATATAACATATAGATTTAAAGTAAGCTGAACCAGAAAATTACAGTAATTTAAACAAAAAAGAATTAGTAGAAAGAGTTCAATCTCTTAGTAACTGTAATGAATAATCCCTTTTTTGGAAAATGGCTCATGAACAATACCCCTCTTCTATAAGTAAAGAGGTCAAGGACAATGGATGCAAAATGTATCCCATTGCATCAGATGATGTCACTGTTTTGGTTGACTTTGCTTAATTATTTTTCTTGGTTATGAGGGGAGAGAGACAGAGAAAGAAAATGATTTACATGAAACAAAAGACTTCAATAAAACTTAAAGACAGAGGAGAGGAGAAGCGATGAGGGGAGAGAAGAGAGAGAAATGACTGTTACATACAACAGGCTATGATGTCCTATTTCAGTTTATGAACATGGACCACAGCAGCCCTCCCTGAAGACCATGTCAGTTTACAGAATCGGGAGCAATCTTGGTTAGAGATGTAATTAAGAAGGTGTAAGGTGCCAGATTAGGTAGGAGAGGGATGCCGAGGAGGAGGAGACCCCAGAGAGCGGCTGCTTTAGAAGTGCCCTCCATAAGGAAGGAACCCTCCATGTTGGAATCTGATTTGGCATAATTGACATAAGCTTCTTCTTTGGAATCTGTCACTGGTCCTGCAGCTTTGGTCAGTCAGTGGATGTCCAGGTCTCCTCAGGGAGCCTCCTGAAGCTGTGAAGTCTGCCCTGGCATCCAGAAGAAAGGAGAGAAGCATCTGCTATAAGGCAGCATCTGAGGGTATAAATGTAAGACCCATTCATTTCTTATGCAGGGATGAGTTTAAAGCAGAAGGAAATCCATTGCCTGTGATATTTCATTCTTCATATTTTAATAAGGAACCTGTCCTGGCTTCTATTGCAGACTCCAAAGTGAGCATTAAAAAAACAAAAAACAAAGCCCACATACAGGAATAATTTGGTGTCCGTGGCTGAAATGGTAGGTTCAGGCAAACCCCAGTTCTGGTGGCTCAAAGATTCTGCAGTGAAAATTGAGGAGCATTGTGGGACTCCATCCACTTTGTTTAGTTCTGTTGATCTTAGACTTCGTCATCATCTATGCAAGGAAGGGTTTCATAAGTGTTGATTGATTGATCAGCTGGCACATAGTAAACTAAGATTCTTCCTTTTGACCTTGGGGGAACCTTCCTAAAGGGAAATAAAATATGTTCTTTAAACTGTCTCAGTGTGGGAGGACCTAGGGGGCTCAGGGGATTGAGAGCCAGGCCTGTATCAGGAGGTCTTGGGTTCTAATGTGGCCTGAGATGCTTCCTAGCTTTGTCATCCTTGGCAAGTCACTTCATCCCCATTGCCTAGCCCTGGCCACTGTTCTGCCTTGGAACTAATACACAATATTGATTCTAAGACAAAAGGTAAGAGTTGTTTTTTTAAAGTCTCAGTGGTTTGGTTTTTACATAGAATATATATTTTATATTTTTTAAACGACATTAAGAATCGAGAGTTTAGAGGTATAAGGCATGTTAAAGATCATCTTGTCTAAGACAAAGGGGTGTGGACAGGTAATTTTTAAAAGAAAGAAATCCAAGTTATCAACAGTGATATTAAAGGATCCTCTAAATCAATAGTAATTAGAGAAATACAAATTAAAGCAACTTTGAGGTTCTACCTCATAACTATTAGACCAGCAGAGATGACAAAGGAGGAAAATAACAGATGCAGGAGATATTGTGAGAAAAACCAGCACCTTGATGTATTGTTGGTGGAGATGTGAATTGGTCTAGCTATTCTGGAAAGCAATTTTGAACCATGGTCAAAAAGTTACTAAAATGTAGGTATTCCTTGTCTCAGAGATACCACTACTAGGCCAATGTCACCACAAAAAAAAAAAATAGATATGGAAAAGGGTTCTGGATTTGCAAAGATATTTATCACAACTCTTTTCATAATAGCCCCAAAATTGGAAATAGAAGACTTCTTCTCCTATTTGGGAGTGGCTACATATGGTATATAAGAGTAACAGAATGTTTTTGGGCTAGGAAAAATCATGAAATAGACAATTTCAGAGGAAAATGCAAAGTTTTTTATGAACTGTTACAAAGTAAGTAGAACCATTTATACAATGAGAAAAAATAGAAAAACAATTTTGAAAGAATTTAAGAACTCTAATCCACATAATAAATCATGTCCGAAAACATCAAGATGGAAGTCATCTCCAGGAAGAAAGATGGCAAACTTAAAATGCTAAGACATACATTTTCAGTCATAACGTTGGACTTTGGTTTTGCTAGACTATGTTAGGTAGCTAAGGTTTGAGAATTTTATTTTTCATATTTGTTCTTTTTATTTTCTACATTAGAGGAAGGAAAGGGAGGGATAGTATGAGAGACAGATTTTTTTTAAACTATCATCTAGGCCAACTCCTCATTTTTCCAATAAGGAAACTGAGGCACAAGGATAAAAATAGTTTGTTTGCCCATCACCACACAATTACTAAGTGTCAAAGCTGTGGTTCAAAGTCATGTCCTCTGGTTTTCCACTGGTACCCCTTCTAGGGCCACCACAGCTTCTGGCCTCAGATGAGAGGAGTAATTACTAACTTTCAGACCTTTGACTCTTGCTCATAGAGAAACATCCAAAGGTCATTTTGTTGTTGTCATTGTCAGGTTCAGTTTGTTGTTTGCCAGGTTCAGTTTTTCTACTTGACATTCGTCATTACTTGTTTCCTGTATTAGTCATAGAGGAAAAGGCTTAAGCTGCAATTTTGACTGGCTAAATTGTTAGCCAGTTGTCAGCATTGCTGCTAGTATTAATTCATTAATTCATTAATATTCAGGTCTAATTTTAGGCAGAACATAAGTCGTTGGCAATTTATGGAGATTTGTGGAGCAGAGGAAGAGAGAATAATACAAAACAGCACCAAACATTTTGATAATGATAGTTTGAGTAGATCAGAAAAAAATAATAATTTGAGATTGAGTTCAATTTGTCAAGTACTCAGTGCAGGAGACTGTTCTGGGCACTGAAAAGTCAGAGACAAAAATGAAATAAGCTCTTCCCCCAAGGAGCTGACTTTCTCCTGGGGAACAATGAATACAGAGAGAATGTACAAACAAAGAACTAAATGCAAGATAATTTGAAGAGGGAGAATACTAACAACTGACAGGACCAGTTAAGATTTCCTTTAGAATAGGAACTCTTCCCCTGGGATCCATGAACTTGTTAGTTTTTTTTTAAAATAAAATATTTTGATAACCATATGTAGCATAATTCATCCACATGATAATCCTATATGCTTTATTTTAACCCTTTAAAAACATTGTATGGCCTACCAAATCGTTCAGCACCCCTGTTGTAGAAGGCAGTGCCTTTGCTGAGCCTCAGAGAAAGCTAGGGATTAGTGTTTTATGCATTTGGAGTGGGGAGGGGGGGGGAAGGACTTTCCCAAATTAAAGTGAAAATTAGATGCTGAAATTTCATTTTAGTTATTTTTATTTTTTGTTTTATTTTACAATTTTTTCATGGTTACATGACTCATTTTGTTTCCTTTCCCTCTTCCTAGAGTTAACAAGCAATTTCACTGGATTATACATATATTACCACTCAAACCTATTTCCATATTATTCATTTTTCTAATAATCTTTTAAAACTCAAACCCCATATAAACAAGTGATAAATCATAGGTTTTCGTCTGGATTTCTACTCCCACAATTCTTTCTCTCAACGTGGATAGCATTCTTTCTCATAAGTCCCTCAGAATTGTCCTGGATCGTTGCATTGCTTTTAGTAGCAAAAGTCCATTACTTTTGATCATTCCACAATGTTCCAGTTACTGTGTATAATGTTCTCTTGGTTCTGCTTATTTTGTTACAAATCAGTTCGTGGAGTTCATATAGAAATCAAGCAATTCATCGTTCCTTATAGCACAATAGTATTCCATCACCATCATATACCACAATTTGTTCAGCCATTCTCCAATCAAGGGACATACCCTCATTTTCCATATTTTTGCCATCACAAAAAGCACAGCTATAAATATTTTTGTACAAACAGATTCTTTTCCATTTTTTTGTATCTCTTTGGGATACAAATCCAATAGTGGTATTGCTGGATCAAAGGACAGGCATTCTTTTAAAGCCCTTTGGGCATAATTCCAAATTGCCCTTCAGAATGGTTGGAACAGTTCACAACTTTATCAGCAGTGCATTAGTGTCCCAATTTTGCCAAATCCCCTCCAACATTTATTATTTTTCTTTACTGTCATATTGGCCACTCTATTAGGTGTGAGGTGGTACTGCGGAGTTGCTTTGATTTGCATTTCTCTAACCAGGAGGAATTTAGAACATTTTTATATGATTTATTGATAGTTTTGAGGATATTTCATTTTAAACAAATAAAGATTGAAAAGGGAATTCCCAAATATCAGGAAGGAGTAGGTGGACAGGTCAGGGACCACTAGCCACAAATGAGTCTGAAAAAGGGTTGCCTTACTATTTCAAGGATCTGCAATCGCATCAATATGTGAGTTGTCTCTTCAGTGTCTCTCACAAACCATCCCTTGGTTATCCCTCACACTTAGCAAATGACCAGCCTACTTTTTTTTTTTTTTTTGCTACATTTCTTCAGTAACAACTCCAATAATAGCAGCTTTGGTTTCCTCATCTGTAAAATGGGTGTAATAACTTACCTTATAGAGTTGTAACTTTGCAATAACATAATATGCCTTCTCACATCCACCATAAGCTTTCCATTCTCCGTTGACTGTTGGGTTATTGGAGGGCTAAAAACATGGCACTTTTAAAAACAAATGGTACTATAAAAAATTAGAAAATTTCTAAAAAGTTAGCATTCATGATCTGTAGTTAAGGATAATAAGAAAGTACATTTAGGGGAGAGAAATGGAGTGGAGAGGAGGGCCAGATCTTTTTAGATCCAAGCTATCCATCCTAACTTGTAAATATTTTTACTGATCGAAGGCAAGAGATTTCTGATATACCCCCTTATCTAGCCTTATCTTGACAAGAGAACAGTGAAATATGATATCCTGGAGTCAGGAGCCTCAGTGAATCATATATCCCAAAACACCTGAGATTAAATCACATACAGACGTAGGTCAGGAAGGAAAATAGTCACCAACTAACATACATGATAGATCACTAGCTTTTCTTTTCAGTAACATTTAATTATCATTTTTCAGTAACTCAAGTAGTTCAAGGAGTAATGATGGGAATTGAACCCAGCTCCTCTGACTCCAGAAGATATTTTCTCTCTTTTCCACAGAGGAATGTATACTTTTCCCTCTCATCTCGAATTCTCAGTTCTTTTGTGGATGATAATAATAACAATTAATTTTGTGGATAATAATAATTAATAAAATTAACAATTTTAAAAAGAAATATTTATTATTATTAATTTTCATAGTATTTAAGGTATGTGAAACAGTCTCCTCACATCAGGCCTACATGAGATAGTTAATACTAGTCTTCTCAGTGCCTAGCACTATCCCTCACACATAGTAGGTATTCCTATTTTATAGAAGAGAAAACTGAGACTCTACTAAGTTAAGTGACTTCTTCATTGTCTTGGAATTTGTAAGCATGAAAGATCAGATCTCCTGACCCCAAGTTCAGCTCAACAATTCTTATATCATTCTATTTCTAGTGCTAGAAGACCATAGAACATAAGGGGCTCCACTCTGAGAGGTTCTATATATAGTTAGATATTATAACATTTGCTTCATTGACATTATTAGATGGTAATTGCCCTAAAATTAGGGAGACTCTCCTGACCTAGGAAATATAGTCTGTATTAGAGAAGTCTCAGTCAGATTGGGATCAGTTTAGGGAATAAAGAGCCTAGGGACTTGGCATAACAATAATAATTATTTTCATAATCATAATTCATTTTCATGGTATTTGGAGTGTGAAATAGGTATAATAAGTTACTGCTGGTTTTCTCAGTGCTTAACACCATCCCCTGCACAGAATAAGTATTTCTGTTTCACAGATGAGGAAACTGAGACTCTCAAAAGTTACTTGACTATCCAGGACAATTCTGAGGGACTTATGAGAAAGAACACTATCCACATCCAGAGAAAGTACTGTGGGAGCAGAAACACAGAAGAAAAACATATGATTCATCACATGGTTCAGTAGAGATATGATTGGGGATATAGACTCTAAATGATCACTCTATTGCAAATAGTAATAATATGGAAATAGGTTTCAAACAATGCTACATGTAAAACCCAGTGGAATTGCTCATTGGCTTCAGGGGCAAGGGGGAAGGGGTGGGAAATGGAAAGAACATGAATCATGTAATCATGGAAAAATATTCTAAATTAATTAATTAAATAAATTTATTATTAAAAAAGTTGAATGACTTCTCTATTTCCACAGAATTAGGAAACATGAGATTCGACCCCAGTTTTCTTGACTTTGAGTTCAGCTGTCTAAAAGCACCAAGGATTAGGAAACCCTTGTGCCCCACCCTGGGAGAGGTTTGAAGTGGGTATAACCACTGACTTGGTTGGCATTAGATGGCATCTGAATGGCCCAAAATTCAAGAGACCCTCCTGACTCAAGAAATATGGGCTGTATTAGAGGAATCACCATCTTGGTAGGGCCAGTGAAAGGAACAAGCATAATAAGAACAAATAAAGGCTAGTGTTTATATAACAAGCTTTTCATAAGTTATCCATTTGTTCTTCCCAGCAATCCTTTCAGGTGGTGTTCTTCTTGTCTCCATTTTCCAGATGAGAAAGCTAAGGTTGACAGACATTAAATAGCTTAGGATCACCCAGCCAGTAAGGGTCAGAGGCAGGATTTTGAACTCAGTTTTTCCTTAATCCAAATTTAGCCCTGCCTCTATGGTACCACCCAGCTTTTCCCAGGGTAACCTTATATTCCTAAAATTGACAAGTCAGAGTTCATCAGTGCTCATCCTCCAAATGGAACAAAGCACTTTCCAATTCATCCCAACCCCAGTTCTAGGAATAATCCCACAGGTAGCTCTTTACACAGATGTAAGAAAGTTATAAGAACCCATTCCAACCTTGACATCTGAATTATCCTTCATCTCAAGAATGATGCTAAAAACAAGCCAGAGGCAAAGTATTACGTGTTCATTGCATCTTATAACAGTGATAAATGGGGGCCCCACGAGGCCATAGAGAAAAGCTCTTTTGAAAAACACAGAGAAAGATGGAAAGATCTATAAGAACTGATGCAAAGAGAGGTAAGCAGAGCCAGGAAAATGCTACTACCCAGTGACTGCAAGCACAGGAAAGCTTTTTTACAAAACATTTAAATCAGCTCAAGCCCCCAGACAAAAGAGATGAGAAAACCCCTCTGTGGTAACAGAGTTTTTTCAATCAGCATTGCTGAATTTTTTAAAATTAATTTTTATTAAGAATAACTCTCTAGAAATAGGAAGGGGACAAATTTAGATGATAGAAAAACAAAAATAAAACAAAATAAAATCCACTTTTGAAAAAGAAAGTAAACAGCCTCAGAACTCCAGAGGCAAATTGTGAAGATTGAATTCTCGTAGGGGGTAAAGGGAGTTGGGACTTAGAGGGCATGGATTTCTAATCATGGTTCTGGTGGAATGACTGTGTGTTGGGCTTGTAGTTAGTATGACTTAGGGATCAAAGCTCATTCAAAATAGCTCTATTATCTATGGAAGCCTGCACAAGTCACTGAACCTTTCCGTGATTCAATTTCCTCATTCTGTAAGTTGGGGACAGTCATGGCTCTATTTCATAGGATTGATGGGAGAATCAAAACAAAATATTGTATGTATAACTCTGCAAACCTTAAAGTTCTATGGTGATGCCAACTGGGCAATCATTTGACCTTTCCAAATCTAATTTTCTTCAAATATAAAATGAAAGAGTCACACTAAACCATCTCCAAAGCCACTTTACCTCT
Source organism: Gracilinanus agilis (assembly GCF_016433145.1). Lineage (NCBI taxonomy): Eukaryota > Metazoa > Chordata > Mammalia > Didelphimorphia > Didelphidae > Gracilinanus > Gracilinanus agilis. Next base: position 126,825,264 of record NC_058135.1, read on the forward strand.
GTGGTTCTATGAATAGTGAATCACTTTTATGCATTTATTTGCACAAAACAAATCTGGGACCCAGGCCCAGAATTGAATAGGAGGAAGAGAGTAAATTGGATTACATTTGGGAAATTGTTCATTGCTTTCAGCAGTGCTAGTCTTCTCCAGGATACATAAACCCTTATTTTTTAGTACCAGTATTCTTCCAGTAATGCTACCTGACTGCCAATCATGAAATACCAAAATACATAAAAAATAAAAGTTGACTTGTTCAAAGATCAATAAAGGGATGCCTGGTGGATATAAATGAGCTGCACATAAATTACAACAATGGCATGCACTCACAAAACAACATCAAAGATTCTCGGGAAATGAAAGGAGCTAGATTTGTAATGAAGAAGATGAGTTCGAATGCTGCCTTTCTCATTACCTCTTTGACCATAGGCAAGGTGTCTCTCCTTTCTTGGATGCAGTTTCTTTATCGATAAAATTAGGTGGTTGAATTAGGTGACCTATGGTTCTTCTAGCTCTAAACCTATGATCTTATAACTTCAATAGAAAAGAATGAGGTCATCAACTGAAGCCAGAGCATAAGAGATAAAATAGCTGGAATGTTGTCCTGGGTCACATCATGTTAATAGTCTTAGAGCAGGGACTTCCACCATCTACAGAGTCCGAGAAACCTGTCAAGGGGCATATGTGAAAGCTAACTATGATTGTATTATTTTAGTAAAATCTTTCAGTATTGCAGAAAAATTTTGTGTTTTGAAGAAAGAAAGGGCATCTGAAAAATTTGAATGAGACCATCAAAGGAATAATGCCTAAACTGGCCAAAATTAAATGGGGTTTGACTGTGAAGTCTTTTTCATATTGAGTTAGAAAATGTCAATGACAATGACCCAGAGAAAGATGACCTAACTATATTTCTCATGGCAAACTCCAGAACTTAGTTCCTTTCATATAGAATAGGAGGTACATGAATGTTTTCTGAAAGCCCAGGGGGCTATAGAGATTGACTCCCCTGATGGATGTCTGTGGGAGAATGAAGAGGAGAATCACATGGGATATGGGATTATGGTCTGCATGGATGAAAGCTGACATCAGTGAGATGGATTCGATGAAATCTTTTTTAATATTGTCTCCATTCTTAGATTGTAAACTCCTTGAGGTCAAGAACTGTCTTTTGCCTCTTTCTTTTTCCCTGAGCACATAGCAGAGTCCTGGCACATAATAGGCACTTAGTCAATGTTTAGTGATTGATTGATTAATTGATTGATTGATTAAATGCAAATTGAATCATTAAAACATAAACTTCAAGAACACCAAGTATTTGAAGAAACTTGTTTTTTGTTGTTTGTGGTGCTCTCAACAAGGGATTTAAGAGATTATTCAGAATGCACTATTTGAACAAGTTACTAAGTTTTTGTTACCCAAACATCTGGTTTAACAGCTGGCAGACAGACCGCTTTGCATTAAATTTAGAAAATTGAAAGTAACATCACTTTCTCTGTGTTTGTATGCAGCTATTACATATGTGTCCCTTTGTGGGTGTGAATTTGGTTCTTACTGCATTATTTCAAAAATAAAAATGTTTTTAAAATGCCTGACAAGCTCATTATAAACTGATTGCTGAATTGCTTATCTCATTTTTTTTAACAGCTTGGATCATCATCTTCTGTGCCTTTTACCTCCATATTTTCCCAGCTCTCTATGACTGTAGTTGTTCCCCTCATCATCGGACAGGTGAGTTCCACACTCCAGTATCCAACCTTCTCCTCCAAGTCTATCTAGAATCTGTGAGATGGAACAGGCAATGAGAGGGCTGGATTTGCAGGTAGGAGAAATGAGTCATTGGGAAGAGAAAGGAGTCAGCATTTATGTACATACTGCCTGCTAGTTTCTAGGCATGGTGGTAAGCACTTTTCACAGATATTAGCACATTTGATCCTTGAACCCAGGAGTAGATGTTTCATAACTGTTTGGTCATCCTATTATCCTGGCCCTTTATCTATTGCTGTCACTCTCATGTGAAATGATGGGATAGTGGAGAAGGGACCTTCACTACAGAAGAGCTTAATCTAAGTCTACTGCTGCCATATACTAGCTTTGTGACCTTGGCCAAGTCACTCTTGGTGCCCTGAGGCTATTCTCTAAGACCAGAAGGTATAAATGAGCTGCCTCTTTCTATCAATATAAGGAGTTTCCCAGTTGGAGACTCCCTTCACTGATCATGGATTTAGTTCATTACTTTCATTTTGGAATGGGAAGACTGAGGTGGATGGAAATTGGGTGTCTTGTCCAAGGTCATCAAGTTGAAATGAAAATAGACAAATGAGAAAAAAATCACTCTTGCATACATGAGTAATGGTAGAATAATCCTGTTACATGTTATATGTTATATAGACAAATGTATGACTAATGAATGTTAAGCAGGTAGGGAGCACAGTGGGCAGAACACTGAGCCTGGAGTCAGGGAGATCTGAGTGTCAGACACTGACTAGCTGTTTGACTCTGAGCAACTCACTTGACCCTGTTTGCCTCAGTTTCCTCATCTGTCAAATGAGCTGGAGAAGGAAACGGCAAATCACTCCAGTATCTTTGCCAAGGAAACCCAGATGGAGTCACCAACAGTCAGATACAACAATAAATGGCAAGTTTATTCTAGCTTCTGTATGGTTTTCCTGAATAAAAAAAAAAAAAGGAAAATCACTAGCATACAATACTATTTAGGAAATATCTGTAAAATAGATTTCTAGGAAGACCTAGAATTGTCTTAGAATTGGACCGAAAGGTCGATCTTAATGATATCTTCTATATTGTTGGAGTGAAGCCTTTGTCATTTTACTTTCACTTTCCTATGCTTTTTTCAGTTGGGGTTTGTAATTACATAGGGATCTCATTAAGGACTGGGCCAAGGTTTTTCTCAATATATTCCAAAAGAAGAAAGCACCTTCTCTGTAACTCATAGTTTTGTTGCCTCCTGCCCTTAGAGGTTAGTGATCTGTGCAGGTCCCCCAGCCAGCATGGATTAGAGGGGGGCCTTGAATTCAGGTCTTCTTGATTTCCTGGTAGGCTCTCTGTCCTCCTTGAGCTCTGCTAATAATATTGCATAAATACATCAGTCAGATGTGATTGCATCCGTGTGGATGCTTCTTCAACCAATGCAGGCCCCGATCCATTTGTAATTTAGTATCTAGGTCTTAGAGAATTGCCTAAAACTCAGAGGGGTTAAATGGTTTCCACAGAGCCATACAGACTATTAATCTAGTAATAATGTGTCAATGCCAAGACTTACACCTACGGCTTCTCACCTCCTGTGCCAGGCCTCAATCTGCTCTGCCATATGATAGCTCAATTGAAATCATATACATACATATATATTTTTAAATCTATAATTTCCTCTTGATGGGCTTTAGGAAGTTTAGAGTTCCTTTCCTATCTTCACTTGAGGTAACAGGAAAAAAATCTTTCCTGTTTAATTTCTTTTCTTTCTTTTTTTAAACCTTCACATTCTGTCTTAGAATTGATATCAAATATCAGTTCTAAGGCAGAAGAGTAATAAGGGCTATGCAATTAGGGCCAAGTGACTTGCCCAGGGTCAAAAAGGATGTATCTGAGGCTAGATTTGAACCCAGGTCCTCTCATCTCTAGGCCTGGCTTTCTGTTCACTGAGCCAACCTGATACCCCTCTAATTTCTTATAATGAGTGATCCTCAACATGTTGTTTTAACTTTTATTTTCTCATGGAAACGTGTCAGATATTGAGTGGAATTGTGCTGAACCCCTTCTTCGAATTTCATTCTACAGACTACACGCCCCAAGGAACATTCAAAAAAGCGAATGTTGAGTTAAATTTGATTTATTCCTCAAAGAAAAATATAACTTCTTTGTCTCTTGGATTTTAAACATGGAGAGAGGACTGAAACCAAAACAAGAGGAAAATGCACAGAATGCTGTAAGAATACCTTGTGATCCCAGTGGAATGATAGTAGAGGAATTATGGACCTAGCATAATGCTGAGGCCTTAACTGCATAATCGGCACTTAAAATAGCAAAATAGGTTCACACAGCCATAGGTTGGTAGGTCCTTGTTGGCCACTTGATTAAAAATCAGACCATACAAGACTTCTCGGAAGAACATTTTAATGGCATCCTCTGTGATAGCCTCAGATCAAATACAGAGCACATTAAGTCGTTCTCTGGAGGTATAACAAATACAGCTGGCAATTCACAGCTCCATACTTTGTGTGTCACAGACAATATCACTTTAGCACCACGTTTATTTTCTTGGTTCTAGAAATCAATAATAGATAGTAACTCATAGTTGGGATACAGTCTTCTTTATAGGCTTAGGGAACATTTCAAATACCAATGGTATAAATAATCACACACTAAAGGATATATGGAAGAGTAAGAATTGGGTCAAAAGGACTAAATTTTGATACAGTTTTTATCAACAAGTGACCTCTGAAATGATAGGAATGTATATTGTTATCAATAGCAAACTGTGAGGAGACCTTTTTATCCCATCCAAATAATAAGTAGTAAAATATTTTTTAGGTGTAGATTCTTTCATTTACATCACTGTAACTTCTCAGTAACTGTCACCACTTCTGTAACAGAAATAAAGTGAACCAGTGCTTGGACCGTGTCTGACAGCACAGGCTTCATTTAGTCCTAAGGTCATCAGCAGTTGTCTGGAGCTGAGATCATTGCATCTATCAGATGTCTTTTACAGTGGTTTTAATTTATATTATTATGGCTATGTATATTGTGTTTTCTTGGGTCTCCTTATTTCTCTCTACATCAGTTCACATAAATCTTCTAAGTTTCTCTTAATTCCTTACATCTATATTTCTTAAGGTGCAAAAACATTCCAGTTATATTCATATACCGCAGTTTATTCATTCCCCAATCAGTGGGCATCCACTTGGTTTCTTCTTGTCATTTGGGGACATTTTGTTTCTGTTTTACATTCTATCAATTTTTCCTTTCCCTCATTAGATTGGAAGCCTCTTGAGCAGGGGCTTATAGGGACTGTATTTTGCTTCTTCTTGTATCCCTAGTGGTTAGCCCAGTGCCTGGCACATGGAAGGCACTTAATAAACATTTATTGATTGGCAATTTGGCCAGGGGTCTTTGTCTGAGTTGCTTTCTCTTTCCTCTTAGAGTCCCTAAGGTCCCTGTGAATTTTAACTCAGCGTCCATCCAAATTATCAGTGATATCCTATACCCAAAAAAATCACTTTGTTGCCTTGTCTGTGAACATATTCTAATCCCCCAGGAGAATAGAAGTGACTCAAAGGCAAGCTCTGCTTCATTTTTGGTTGTTTTTTTTATGTCCTCTGCCCAAATAGTACTATAACCTTGCACATAGCAAGTTCTTAATAAAAATGTTTGTTGACCGAAATTGAATTTGCAGAGTTGACAGAAAACAGAAACAATGAACACTGCTGTAGTATTTCCTTTCCTCTTTTTTCTCCATATCTAAATGCTTGTGACAAATTTTTATTTTATACTTTTTATTTAAGAGTGATTTATGATTAAATGTTAATGAAATAGAATTTTCACCACCTTTCATCATATTCGACTAGCTCAGGCATTTTTCAAAGCAACAGACTTTGAAACCCACTGTTTTCTATGAATTAATAATAAAAAAGTATATCTGTGCATTATTAGTCATTCATTCTCTGGTCTCTCCATCAGCGATTCATTTTCCAGTTTAATGTCGGCACTGCTGCTTTTGTATTAGACCTCCCTTAACTAAAGTTAAATTAGGAGGTATTACACTTGCACCCTCCTGCAAACTCTCGAATTATATTGGTTGTATAAATGGGAAACTATCCCATTACCTTATATTGTTTCTGGTTAGAGGGAAATATTGGTTACATTATTCAGTGGAATACATTGAGAAACTGGGTGGTCTAAGTGGGAAAAAAAGAAACTGAGACAGCAGGCAAGAGCAACGGGTTCTAATTCCTGCCCCTCTACTAAATTCTTAAGACAGTCTACCTGTGCCACCTGTATGTCAGTTTTCCTGCCTACAATATGTGACCAATAATATCTTTCTTCCTAAGGGACTTCTATGAGGAGAGAAAGAAATGTCCCAAATAAATATCAGTAGGGAAAGTTCCAAATAACAAAGAGAAAGTATGAGATATAGCATAAACTAAAGCACCCCTAAACAACACTAATTAAACAAAACCAGAGATTTTATCCATCAACCAGAAAGCATTTATTAAGTGGTTACTATGTGCCACGTGCTGAACTAAGGGCCAAGAATACAAAAAAAAAGTCAGATTTTTCCCTTAAGGATCTTGTGTTCTCTAAGAAAGAATAGAATCAGGAAAATGTTTAATTGTTCAACGAATGCTAGGTTTTATTGGGTTCTCTTCCAGTGGCCCAAAGAATGGATATTGCACAGTTTTTCAGCTGGATGTTGCTTAAGTCACAAAACCTAATAAAGAGGAAAGAAACCATATGTATGTTGAATAGGATACCACAGTGGCATCCAACTCAGATAGGTGACCACTTTGCTGACTTAGAAAATCACATATTAAGATTACCTATAGTCTACTGTATTTTGATTTATTTTGTTAAATATTTGCCAATCACATTTTAATCTGGTTCCAGTCTCTCAGGAATGTTGCAAGCTATGTGTTCAATACTTATGAGCCAAAAAAAAAGCAGCAAAATTGCCACCATGCATTGTCATTCCCATTCAGAAAATATTTGTAAAATTTAAAGATAAGAAAGAAGAAAAGGCAGAGATGTAATGTTAAAAAATTGGCAGACTTAAAAATTGGCTATAAACCTTCAAAAGGAATCTAGGATTAGAGGTAATGTGGCATAATGAGTAGAGTTCTGGGCTTGGAGGCAGAAAGACCTAGGTTCAAATCCCACTTTGCATACTTACCTGCCTCTACTTCTATGTCCTCTGGGGAGTTTTTAGGAAACTGAGATCTGAAAAGTAACTGGTGGTGGGAGCTTGCTAACATGATAAAAACACAGCTCTTTCTTCCTCTTCCCATAATTATTTTAGGATATCTTATAGGATATTTTAGGATAGTTGGGGCCAGGCCCAACTCCTTGGAAATGCAGAGGAGACAACAACCCAAGTTTCTCTTTTTGTAAGACTTGTGTCTTTCCCAGAATTTACACTAAAATAAAAAACTGAAGAATCATACCAAAGGACTAGTATCAGAGTTCAATGTCATAAGAAAAAATTACCATTACCACCACTTCCTCCTCAACTCTCTTCACCATGAAAGGCATAAGAGATAATAAAAACTCATGTAATACTTTCAGTTTTATTAGTTCATTGAGAGTGAACAAATCAGCATAAAGCCTGATAACAGATAGGATTGTTCTCTACACTAGAATGTTGTTTTTTCTGTCTCAGCATGTTGTTTTTTTTTCCTCATGAGAAAATAACTGGAGCTTTGCTATCCAGTGCTCCTAGCAAATCTTTGCCTCCTTAAGATTTTTTTTAAAAAAAAACTCTTACCTTCTGTTTACAGAAGGATGGCAAGGACTGGGCAATCAGGGTAAATGGCTTGGCCAGGGTCACGCAGCTAGCAAGTGTCTGAGGTCAGATTTGAACCTAGGTCATTTCCACTCCAGGCCTAGTGCTCTATCCATTGTGTTGCTCAGCTGCCCTTCCTCCTTAAGATTTGATTTTTTTAAAAAATCCTAAAGGTCAAGGCAGTGAACCTACAAGTTGGGTAAAATTGGCATGAATCTTGTTCCAATGGGAACTGAATGGAAAGTGTCTGACTTGTAGGTCTTAGAAGTCCAGGAATTTCAAAGGGCTTGAGATTTAGAGGCAGCCCCCTCATTTTACAGGAAAGGAAACTGAAACCCAGTTAAATACATACCTCAAGGACCCAGCCAAGGTGGTAAGTTTCATAAGAGGGCTTGTAACTCTCACACACACACATACCCTTTACCACCCAGTTTCAACAGTGCAGCATTTTTTAATTGCAAATTTTTTTAATTGATAATCTGGGTACTTTGAAAACCATAGACACTTCTGAGAATCAAAGGATCTAAAAAATAAGATACATTTGAAGCTAGTTGCAGACCCTGCCCACATATTAAATGATCGATTCAGCACCTCACAGAGCGCCTGGCACTTATTAGGTATTTGATGAATGTTTGTTGATTGATTAGTCAATGCAGAGAAAATACTGAAGATGAGACTTGAATAAAGTGAGTGGTGTGGTGGCAGACAATTCATTGTTGTGATTGTGTCACCTGGGGTGGCTCTAATCTGATATTCTCCTTTGCAGTAGTTAATTCTTCTCTATTTTTATTTATTATTATAGAGAGAGAATCTGGGATACATTTCAAAGGGAGGTGCTTTCTTTGACTCAGGAGAGGCAGGTGACAAACAGGCTGCTTTTCTCTTTTCAGTCTCCTACCATGGCCTGTCATAAGAAGTTTACTTTCTCCTGCAGTCATTGGTCATTGGTCATGAGGTCCTCAGTTTTCCTGTCTACAATATGGGGCTAATAGTATCTTTCCTCCTAAGGAACTCCTAAGAGGAAAGAAAGAAAATTGGTACTACTAAAAATCACTAGGGAAAGTAGAGTGTTGACGTTTGAAGCTGTCTTTTAAGGTTTCTAAATATTATCCGTGATTTTAAAACAGTTTTTATAGATTGTCTGGTGCCTACTTCGTAATAATAAGATGCTGAAGTTTTCCCTATTCCTCTCTACTTGCATCTTTTTGGGGACAGGGCAAAAGGATATTTTAAAAGGAATTTTTATTTTCATTTTCTCTAGGACTGGGGCCAGGTAGGCTGTGGAATGTTATAATCAGTGGATTTCTGTAACTCACATATTTCACTTCTAAAGTGTTGTCTGCTTGGGATAGCATTTAACAACAACTGTAAAAGTGCTAAGCAGAATATGGGGCCAGGGTTAGACCCCATCACTTTTTACTGGGTTTATAACCTTAAGCAAGTCATTTTTCTCTGGATCTCTGTTTGCTCATCTGTAAAATGGGAATAAGGGAGAGGTTGAACTAGATGGTGTCTAATGTTTCTTTGGGTTCCAAATCTACATAATTTCATATCTCATTTCCTAGAGGAGTTGATTTTAAACTTAAATTTGAGTACTACTGCTTAGTACTGCCCCATGTAAGTTTATAAAGTGTGCTAAACTGTAAAAATAACCTTTAGAAATTCCTCTGCTATCAAGAGACTTCCAAAGAACCATGAATTTGACCCAAAATCATGATTCTCACTTCACCAGTAGTCCTAGTGTCTAGAATCAATATTTACACACCACTACCACCTGCCCCCAAAAAAAAAAAACCAGAAAGCCTAGCCATTTGAAAATTCACTTTTTGGTGAAACTATTTATATTCTCCATAGCAATGAAGCTTGGAGAGAAAAAAAAACATAATTAGTTTATGCTTTTTGTCTATAACCAGCATGGTTAAGCTAGCCTTAAAGTTTTAGAAAATTCTTCATATAATGAATACTAGTTGTAAAATATGAAGATTGAGGTTTTTGAACATTTCAATATGATTTTTCTTAAAAATGAGAGCAAGAGTTATTTCATTTTGGATTTCCAAGTTGATATATATATATATATATATTTTTATGCTCATTTCTTTTTATATACGCCTAGGCACCTAGGTGGCAGAGTGGAATAGAGCACCAGGTCTGAAGTCATAAAGACCTAAGTGCAAGTCCAGGCTCAAGCATCTACTAGTTGAGCAACCCTGGGCAAGTCACTTCACCCTGTTTATCTCAGTTTCCTTGTAAGTCAAATGAGTTGGAGAAGAAAATGGTAAACCACTCTAGTATCTCTGCTAAGAAAACCCCAGATGGGAGTCACAAAGAGTCAAACATTACTGAAATGACTCAACAGCATTTTTATAAACACTTTCACAGGAACTCTCCATTGTGACATTGACAACAAATAGCCAGAGAAGCAAAACCCATTTGATAAAACAATTGCATCTCAAAGTATTGGCATCAGTTTACTCCTGTGGTTCCCTCCTATTCCACCAAGGGAAGGAAAGTATATTGGAATGACTGTTTTATGGGACCAAGACTGGTCACTGCAATTAATAGGAGGTCATCTGCCTTTGGCATTGTCTTCAGGGATCATGGTGGATGTCTCTGCTGTTCCTCTGGTGCTGCTCTGGCTTGGCTAGAACATTTCATGCGAGTCTCTCTCGAGTTTCTCTGAATTCTTCATCCTTGTCAGCTTTTAAGAATGCTGTGACATTCCGTTACATTCATATGCCATGATTTGCTCAGCCTTTCTCTAATTGATGGGCACTCCCTTTGTTTCTGGTTTGGGGACACCACGAATGCCATTGACCATTTGGGGGTATCGTCCCCAGTAGTGAGTTATTTGGTACAATTGTAAAATTGTGTAATTCCAAATTGTCTTATAGAATGGCATGACTAATTCATAGTTCTACCTATAGGAAACCAATAAGAGAACAGATAAAAATCTGAGACTCCTCTTTTGACCCCTTTTGTGATCCTTGTAATTTCTTGTTGAAAAGTATTGTGGCCTTATTGAAAAGCTTTATGTTCCTATCAAACCTGAATTTAAAGGGTTAACACAGTAAGGATTGCTGCTACCTGGTATAGCCAAGGCCAAAATCAGCGGGACGATTTGACCCTGAGAGGGATACTTCCCAACTTGGCTTCCCGATAAGAAGCCAGTCAAAATTCAGCCTTGGCCTTGGTCTATTCTGAAGCCAATGTTTTGTGTTTTGATGTGACATAATTTGTAACTTCTGCGCATCTGCAAAGTTTCAGGGGGGTTCTTTTGTGTGAAATGAGTCTTGAAATATATATAATAAACTCCATGCTCCTGGAGCCAGAGCTGGAAGCATGAGGTAAAAGACAACTCCCTTGTCCTGTCCTTATTTCCTTATCAACTAAACTGTCCTTATCAGATTATCAGAGATGATAAAGAGATCTCAACATCTACCAACAGTATTTAAGTTTGCTTTGCTTCCCTCCAACAACAAAAAAGCTCTTCCCTTTTTTATTATCTTTGCCAGTTTGACAGGTACCTGAAGTCTCAAACCTGTGCTATTTCCCAATTTATTAAGCCATTGTTCATCTAGTTAACCCAGTGCATATTCCCATATTATTTTCAGAACTTGCTGAGATACAGAGGATTTGAATAGTAGAGATGAATTATAATAGTGATAAGAACTAGCATTTATATAGCACTTTAAAGTCTGCAAAGCATTTTATGTAGGATATTTCATTTGATCCTCTAATTACCTTAAAAAATTGGTGCTGGTATGTCCCTTTTGCAGATGAGGAAACTGAGGCTGGGAATCACATAATTAGCTAATGTCTGAGGCAAGATTCACACTTCGGTGTTCCTTCCTCTAAGTCAGATGCTGTGAATTGTGCTGTGTGGGCAGGCCAGAGTCCTTCAAAGCCTCTACTTGTGGACTGACCTGTAGAAAAGGTCCTAGTTAGTTCTCGAAGAAGCTTGGAGATTATCCAACATCTATTGGCTAAAGTTTTATACTGTGAGTTTTTTGTTCCATTCTCAGGTTTCTGTAAAGTGTATTTGGCTGTGAACCGAAGTCTTCTTTTTCAAGGCATGTTAATGATAGCAGATTTAGGAGAGAGGAGAACCCTATGGCAGAAGTCTGTACAGGTGCCCTGACCTCATTATTACTAATGGATCGTGGTTGTGCGACCCGCCGGGCTATTTCAAATTCAAGTCACACAGAGTAATCGAATGACAAGTCTCTACTGTAGTACTAAGGATAGAGCTTTAAAAGATTTCACCCCACACACACCCACACCCATTAAATGAAAGTTTTAAATAGAAGTTAACAGATGGTTCTCAAAGCTAGATTCATCTCTACTATTCAGATGCTCCATATCACAGCAAGTTCTGAAAACGAAGGTGACTTTTATCATTAAACTTTCATTTTACAAGACTCTTGCTAAACAACTTCAGATTCTACTTCTCCTCTCATGGTGAAGTCATGGCAGGTTCGCTCATTTTCAAGTGTTAATTCTGGTATTCTAAGAGCATGCAAATGGCATTTGTCTTTGGATTTACAAAAACTCTAGATATTCAGAGTTTGAATTATTTAAACTCCCACAACACATGCACTTTTTGCTTTTCAAGCATGAGTTATAATTTAATTAAAAACTTCTGGTGCATCGCTGGCTTTTTAAAATATTAATATGTTTCATGGATCACTTTAGATTATCTGCCATCATGAAATTCCTAAAGATGTCAGATTTTTAAGATTCCCAAAGATGCACTTGGAATGGTCTGTTGAGGCAAGGGGGACAGTGATAATTGCATCCATCCATTAGGATCAGCAGAGGAGATAAACTTTGGGGAGGCTTAATGGGCATGTCTCAGTGACAGCTAGCAAAGAACATTTGGCATGATTAAGGATGGATTGGAATGCAGTTGAAAATATACTCTCATTATGGACACCCAGTGGAAGTTGCCAGTACAAATGTTAAATTCCCCAGAAGAAGAGTTGTGGGGCAGAGAAGCTTTGAAATCCATTGTGGCCATCATCCAAATTATTCTCTTCCCTTTATGTCTTTCTGCTGTCACATTCACTTTGTGCTGCCCAGCTGGGCGCCTGAAATTCTCTGAAATAGAGGCAGACCTGTTGCTTTCTCTGTTTCAGATCGTCCGAAGGTACATCAAGGATTGGCTGGAGAGGAGGAAGCCTCCGTTTGGGACGATCAGCAGCTGCGTCCTCCTCACCATCATCTACACGACCTTCTGCGACACTTTCTCCAATACCAACATTGACCTGGATGGCTTCAGCCTTCTCGTCGTTCTGTTCATAAGTAGGTTGGGTGCTCCCCACCGCCCCCCCCCCAGCCCAGTCCTCAGGGGGGCAGCGCACCACAGTCTTTGTTAACAGCGGGCTGGCCGCGATGCCCCTGGACCCCTCCCCAGCTTTGCCATGAGCAGCCACGCACTAATAAAGCCGGCATTAGAGTTAGACAGAGACAGCTTTCTGCCCTGTGTGCCTGTCGTAGGGCCAGGGCCAGGCAAGCCTTTGCATTTGTATTCAGTGGGAAGCCGACCTTCTGATCGTGAAAACGGGGAGAGTCAGACCTACATTTCTGTTTTTGCTCTGCCTCTCACTGCCACTGTAGTTAACTTAAGACCAGGGCAAGTGGGGCAGCCAGGTGGCTTTGTGGATGGACAGCCAGGCCTAGAGATGTGACGGGAGATCCTGAGTTCAAGTATGGCCTCAGACCCTTCGTCACTGTGTGACCCTGAGCAAGACACTTAACCCCCATTGCCTAGCCCTTACCACTCTTCTTCTGTCTCAGAACCAATATACGGTATTAATTCTAAGAGAGAAGGTAAGGGTTAAAAAAAAAAAAAAAAAAGACTGGAGCAAGACAGGCTCTCCCACCTCAGCTTCCTTGCTTGTAAAATGGGAATTGGAGTTAAAAATACTTCATGGAGTTGTTCTGAGAGTCTGAGAAAGACTCCTGAGGAAGGTAATGGGGGTGCACTCGTTCCCCTCATCCCCAGATCATGAAGAATTCTCTCCTTATGCGGGAGCTACGGCTATCCTGTTAGCCTTGCCTAGCTTCCACCTCAAGTCCTCTGCTTTTGGCCATGGAGGGGCCCTGGAGGTTTGCAAGGCCGTGGCACTGAAGTGCCAGCTCAGGCCAAATCCCCCAAGCGTGAAGGCTTTCTGCAGGAACCCAGGGCCGCCATCTTGGGCTGCATTAAGAGAGGCGTAGCATCCAGATAGAAAGAGGATCACGTTGCCCAAGGCTTCGCCTGGAAGATGGTGTTCCTTTTTGGGTACTGTGTTTGAGAAGGACTTTGATGAGCCAAAGTGTGTCCAGAGAAGGGCAACCACCATGGTGACTGCTTTAAGCTCTTGACATGTGAGGACGGGCTAAAGGGTCTGGGGATGTTTAAACTAGAAAAGAAAATCCTTGGGAGAAATGTGATTACTGTCTTCCAGTGATTGAAGGGCAATCATGGAAAGAAGAATTAGACTTGTTCCCTCTAGAAAAAAGTAGAATCAATGGGTAGAAGTCAGAAAAAGACAGATTTAGGCCGTTAGACCACAAAGTTCTTGCCAACAGATAGGGCTGGAATAGAATCCCTTAATAGCAAGTAATAATAGCTCACATTTATATAAGTCCTACTATGTGCCATGCATTTTATAATTATCTCATTTGTTCTTCATAACAAGTCTGGGAGGTAGGTGCTATTATTATCCCTATTTTACAGAGGAGGAAACTAAGGCAAATGGAGTTAAATGACATCCCCAGGGTCACCCAACTGGTCAGTGGCTGAGGCTGGATTTTAACTTGTCTTCCTGACTCCAGCCCAGTACTCTATTCACTACTCCACCTCAGTGCCTTGAAAGGTGGGGAATCTGTCTTGCTTACTCTTCAAGTAAGACTGCACAGCCATCTGTTGGGTGTGTGGTTCATGGTGGCAATTCTAGTCCAGTTTGAACTGGACCAGATAGCGGCTGAGGTTCCTCCCAAATCTCGAGTTCTGTGATTCCCTGAGTGTGCATCTGCCTTCTGTGCACCAACCCGACTTGCTGTCATCCAGGGCAGGCTGCCTATAGGCAGGTGATGAATTTTTAGAAACCCTGAATGGCAACTCACAAAAGACATTGACTCAGTCATAGATTTAGGTCTGAAGCCATCCCCGAGGTCATCTAATCCAGCCATCTCATTGGATAACTTAAAATGATCCTGCAAAGAGTTTGAATGGTTCCACCATGGAGCACACACAGCCTAAGCCTCAGCCTTCCAACTCCAGAGCCCCCTGGCTGCCTCTCAGGCCCCTCCGCCAAAGGCACCAACAAACAATGAACGTGAATACACCTTTGATCTTTATAATGCTAACTGCATAATTTTCTTTTCTCTTTCAGTTTTTTCCGTTCAGCTGAGCTTTATGTTTTTAACATTCTTCTTTTCCACAAGGTACGTGACTTGGTTTCTGGTGTTTGTGCCTTTTTCTCCTGAAAGGTGGGTCTCAGACTCTCTGAAAAAGCCCCTCCCTCCCCACCACCCCACCCCACCGCATTTCTAGAGATGGGCAGAGACCGGCCTCACTGCCTCTGTCCCCACCTTCCGGCCCTGCTGTGTCCCTCCGGCTTGTCAGGCCCCACTCAGCTTGCAACCCTAGGTTTCCTCTCTTTCTTGGTGATACAAGGAATCAGCATCATGGGAACATCTGTGGGAGTCATGGACCCAAAGAATGTGAGGAATGAGCCTATGATGATGCATTTCAGTGTTTTCAAATGCAGGTGTGCCCTTGAAAGTCAAAGGAGTTTTAAAAAATAAATTAATAAAACAAATAATGGATGATTTTGTGTTTTATAAAAGGATTCTTTGCAAATTAATCAGTTAATAGCCATTTATTAAGTACTTCCTATGTGCCAAGCACTGTGTTAGGTGATGGAGAACAAAAGTGAAATGAGAAGCTTTTGTTTCTTTACTTCCACCTCTTGGTTTCCCTGATTTTCTTCATGACACGATTTAAATTACATCTTTTCCAGGAGGCCTCCCTTTCCCACCCTCTCACTTCTAGAGAAGGATACCTTCCATCAACTCCGAATGTGTCTTTTCTGTACCTATATATAAACATTCTATCACCCGAAGGGCATTGCCTTGAATGACAGCTCTTTGGGCTGTCGTGCCTTGTTAAGAGAAAACACGAATTCCCAAGGCACCAAGGACCAAGCAGAATACTTTGTAAGACCTGCTGCATCGTCCTAACTTTTATGTCAAGAATGAGTCTTATCCCCTTTCCATGGCATGTATGTGTGTGTGTGTGTGTGTGTACATATATATATATATATATATATATATATATATATATATATATATGGCAGCCCTCCTAGGGGA
>NC_058135.1:126841460-126899442 GCF_016433145.1 Gracilinanus agilis
GCATGTATGTGTGTGTGTGTGTGTACATATATATATATATATATATATATATGGCAGCCCTCCTAGGGGAGGGCTAGTACATCCTTGCTGAACGGTCTCGTCTCACGGCTGAGCATCCCCAAGCTCCGTCTGCCATGATCTCAAGGCTCTTCCTTCACCACCTTGGTTGGCTTTTTCTGGATATTCTCCAGCATGGGGCCTCCAGAAATGAATGGTGATACTCCAGATGTGGTTTGACCAGGGCAGAGGAGAAGAGGAAACATCAGCTTCCTCTTCCTGGACCTGCTTTCCTTAAATCAACCTCCATTCTCACAGGATGTTGGGACTGCTAGGACACATGGTCAGTTCACTTTGGGCTTGCATTTCATTTAATCTCTTAGAGAAATCATTGTCTGGAAAAGAGAAAAGAAAGTTGTTGTTGTTATTGTTGTTGTTGTTGTTTTCTGAAACCTTATTTCTAAATATCAATTCTAAGACAGAAAAGCAACAAGGACTAGGCCATCAGGGTTAAATGACTTGTCCAGGATCCTACAGCTAGGAAATGTCTGAGACTAGATTTTAACCTGAGTCCTTCCCACTCCAGGCCTGGCTCTCTATCCTCTGTGCCATCTAGCTTTTCCCAAAAGGAAAGTTTTCTGAGCCAAGACTAGGAAGTTTAGATTGGAACCAGACCATGGCGGCCTCGAAGGCCAAACTGTGCTGTTATAGCCCCTTCCAACTTCAAGATCTGAGGTATCCATCAACCTGGGAAACAGGCATACACGAAGCATCTTCTTTCATATTCTAGTGCTCTTATGCTCTTATGTTCACTAACTGAAAGACCACTGTGGCCAGACCCATTTCGGCATTTGGTCATCATTTACTTTCATTGACGAAAAATATAAATAGATCCAGTTGGATGTTTCCACCTTCCCTAAGTCTCTCCTCATCTCCTTGATAGTAGTGTTCCCTTCTTCTCAGGTTTCATCAAGCACCATGTCTGGCTTTCTCCTTGGCTCCTTTGTTGTTGCTGTTCAGTTGTTTCTGTCATGTTTGACTTTCTGTGACCCCATTTGGGGTTTTCTTGGCAAAGATACTGGAGTGGTTTGCCATTTCCTTCTTCAGCTCATTTTATAGATGAGGAAATGGAGGCAAACAAGGTTAAGTGACTTGTCCAGGGTCACACAGTCAGAAGTTAGTTGTGAACTTGGGAAGATAAATCATCCTGACTCCAGGCCCAGCACTCTATCCACTTTTATAACACATACTTTTGAATATACCATATGTTTCTCCTCTTTCTACAATAGAATGTAAGATCTTTGAAGGCAAAGACTATCATTTCTTTATTCTTGTACCCTGCCTCACCAAAGCCTACTATAGTACCTTGCATATAATATACAACTCAGAAATGTTTGTCAAATGAATTACAAATGAATCCCACTTAAATACTATTGCAAATCATAATGCTTTTATCTGCATATGTGTATGCAGATATTTATATATCTTTGTATCAATAGATATTTACATTTATAATAGCTTTTCTTTTTCCCTTCTTAAGTAAGATTCAAAAAGATTTGTTTATACACATCCACATTCACACAGAATCACAGAAAAATTCAGAATCAGAACAAATTTTAAATGCTCATTGAGTCCAAATTGTGTATTACTTAACCAGTGTCCATCCAACCTTGTCCTCAAGACCTTCCAAAAAGGGAAAAACTCTTCCTCCCAAGACAACTGATTCTATTTTTTGGTTGCTATTATAGTTAGGAAGTTTTCCTTGACATTGATCTTAAATTTACAACTGTCATCTTTACAGCATCTACCCATCACTGCTCCAAACTTTCCCCTTGGAGCAAACAGATCAAATCTAATCCCACTTCCATATGATAGCCCGTCAGATCCTTGAAGAGAATTGTTCTGCCTTCACTGAGTCTTTTCTTTTCCAGATTAAACACTCTCAGGTCCCTGAACCCATCTTCCTGACATGTACCAGACCCTTCCCTGTCTTGACTGCCCTTGTCGGAATACCTGTGAGCTTCTCTGGGGTCCCTAGAGCTGACCACCATAGTCCAACTGTGTGCTAACTAGGGCAGAACACAGCAGGCCAATCACCCTTTTATTTCCTGGGTGCCAGGCAGCTCACAGTGCTGCTCAAGACTGCAGAAGCTTTCTTGGCAGCTCAGATGTTTTGACTCTACCTCAGTCATCTTGGATGAAAAATGACCTAATCCATCAGTCTCCATTCATCCATCAGCATTGATCTGTACTGCCTGTCACTTTGGGGAACTGTCAGAGAAGGTTGAGTAGGAACAGGTATCAGGGAAACAAAACTTGAGAAAAAGAAAGAAGTAACCAGGAGACCTAATGAAGTCTATAAGCAGGAAAGTAGAAGAGGGAGATAACTAGAGAGATTGACAGTTCAGAGCAAAACCAACCTTAAAGAAAAGGCAGGGCAGAAAGGAAGAAAACCAAAAATCAAGAAAACTTATATTTGTGTGCGCCTTTAGCTTCTTTTTCCTCTCACTTTATTTTCACTCCAAACCTGGTAGAGGAGCTAGGGCAATGCTGTATGTAGAGTGGCTCTTGAGTGAGAGTGAGAGGTTACTACCTCCCTGGACCTCAGTTTCCTCCTCTATTAAATAACTTGAGAGGCTTGTACTAGAGGACCGCGGATTTTCTTCTATTTCTAGAGATGAAGAAATTAAGTCATAGTGTGGTTTTAAGGTCACCTTGTTAATTGACGGCAGCATACATAGTGGGACCGAAGACACCTTGTTTTTTTCTTTTCTTTTTCTTTTTTTTTTAACCCTTGTACTTCGGTGTATTGTCTCATAGGTGGAAGATTGGTAAGGGTGGGCAATGGGGGTCAAGTGACTTGCCCAGGGTCACACAGCTGGGAAGTGGCTGAAGCCGGGTTTGAACCTAGGACCTCCTGTCTCTAGGCCTGACTCTCACTCCACTGAGCTACCCAGCTGCCCCCCAAGACACCTTGTTTTTTTGCTACAGACTTGATGCTTCCACCTGGCCCCTGCACTCCCTGCCAGCCCTGAGAGGCTGTACTTGGGAGCCTGTGGATATAAAAAGGAGTGAAAACAAAAAAAGTGTGAAGAGAAATAAAGGAGAGTAAAAACATGCAACATATGTCTCTCTGCGTGTATGACTAAGAAAGATAACATAAATCATGGAAAGAAAATCCTGATTCAGAAATCTATACTATGAAGGGAAAGTGGCAAAGGAGAGAAAAAAAGAGGAGGGAAGAAAAGGAAAGAAACCCCTCAAAGGTGGAAAAGCGGAGTGACCCAAAGTCACTAAAGTAATGATTAAAAAGCCAGCATTGGATCAAGTTAAAGAAAAAGAGCCACTTAACAAATGAGTGTTGGGGGAGGGGAGAAAATGTGCATGGAAATTGACAAAAGGAATTTTAACCCTAGAAATGCTGGTTATTTGCTATAATAATATGATGGGAGGTGTTAAAAATGTTATGGTACTTGGTTTTTCTTGTTGTTAACATGTTTGATTAGTCAGCAGGCCTGTACCAGTCTCTCCTAAGTATTGGGAGATACAAAGAAAAGCAAAAGCTTAGGCACTACCCTCAAAGGAGTCACATCCTAATGGTGGAGAAACAACAGGCAAAAAAAATTGTATATATAAAATAGATACAGTCTGAATGGGAGGCAATCTAAGAGGGAATGTACTAGCAGTAGCGAAGGTTGGGGAAAGACCTCTTGCAAAAGGTAGGATTTGAGCTGAGATATGAAGGAAGGAAGAATCCAGGAGGCAGAATATTCCAACCAGAGAGGAACAGGCATGGGGAAAGATCATTCCCTACCAAAGTATTATTTGTGTTGCTATTGTTGTTCAGTTTCCATTCATGTCTGGCTTTCTGTGACTTCATTTGGGGTTTTCTTAGCAGAGGTACTGGAGTGATTTGTCATTTACTTCTCCAGCTCATTTTACAGATGAGGAAACTAAGGCAAACAGTTATGTGGCTTGCCCAGTGATCATGCAGCTAGCCTGAGGCTAGATTTGAACTCCACTGAGCTATTTAGTGAGCATAAGACCATGGAATTTAGAGTTGCCCTTGGAGGTCAACTGGCTCTTTTTAAAGAGCTTAAGGAGAAAACTGAGACCGAGAGGGGAGAAATTACTAGCTTAAGGTGACACTGGTACCAAGTAGCAGATCTCATAGCTAAAAAAAGCAATTTCTTTGTTGGAGATTATTCACTTGCAGAATATTCAATATGAGAAGCAACATGGAGTGGTAAGGAGTACTGAGATTTGAGTCAAAAGAACCTAGGGTCATATCCCACTTCTGATACCTGACTGTGTGCCTGGACAAGTCCCTTCTCCTTTGGGCTTCAGACATGTCTCTAAGACTTAACTACTAACTCAGAGAAGGACTGTAATTTGCAGTGGTGGAGGGCTTGTTAAAGGCATTCCCTACTTGAGGTAAATGGCCATCAATCTAGGGAAAAGCATATCTTTGTTTTGTGTTGAAAGGTGGTAGGTTTTTGCTTTTTGCCTTTAATTTTTGATCATTGATTTCTATATAACCTTCATTTGATTCCTCCCCTTCACAGGCTATTATACTATATCTTTCCTTCCTTTTTAAGCTGAATTCTTTGGAAAAGCATCTACGTTGGGTGCCCCCCCGCCCCCTTCTCCTTGTGCTCTTCTAAATCTTTTACACTTTGGCTTCTCTCATCATTCAACTAAAACCACTCTCCAAAGTGATCTCTTCATTGCCAAATCTAATGGCTTTTTTTAAAATTTCTCACCCTTTTTGATTTCTTTGCAAACTTTGACATTGCCAGTGGCTCAAGATTTTTGTGCTCCTATCCTGGTACTTGTCTTTCCTGAGTGGCTGATCTGATTCAGTCACCTTTGCTGGATCTTTATCCATGTTATACTGACCAGCTGTAGGGATTCCCCAATGCTTTCACTCTGGTCCTCCTTTCTTCTCCCTCTATTGCCATCTCACTTAGTGATCTCATCACCTCTCAAGGATTCAGCTATCATTCCTATGGAGATGACTCCACATCTATATATTCAACCATATTCTCTTTTTGAGCTCTACTCCCATCACCAAGCACCACCTTTTGAGCCTCTTGGATTAGATGTCCTCTACACATCTCAAAGTCAGCATGTCCATAAGTGAGCTCCTTATTTTTCCCTCAAACCTGACTCTCCTCCTGACTTTCCTATGACTGTGGCATTTAAATAAGGTAATTAATATAACTAGCATTCACATAGAGGGCTTTAAGTTTTGTAGAATGCTTTAATAGCCCTTTAAGTTAGCATTGGCTAGTATTATTTCCATTCTGCATAAGAAAATCCTGAGCCTCAGAGAGGTAAAGAACTTAGCCGCACTCATACAGCGAGCAGCAGAGAGAGGGAGTGATTTAAGCCCACTTCATCTGACTCCAAAGCCATTGCTGCCCCCTACCACATTGCATACCACTTTGAGCAATCACCAGTATGGCATTCCTAGAAACTGAGTCTGAGAGATTTAGAGACTCACCCATGGTTGCACACATACACAGCTAGTAAATGTTCCCTTGGCAAGTTCAGTATTCTTGAGGATTCTACCATTAAGAGGTGCCAAGAACACAGAAAGGGCTTATAGGAGAACCAAAAAAGCAATGAAAAAATAAGATTGCTGACAAAAAACTTGGATTAATTATCTTGGAAGAGAGAATACTGAAGGATCCTTTAAATCCAGTTGTTAGATCTCAGAAGGGCTCTCATGAGGAGGATCATAGGATCGCAGAGGGAGTGCTAATAAGGGGTCATCTAGCTCAACCTTGTTCTTTTCTAGCCAAGGAAGTTGAGGTCTAGAAGGGTCAGGTGATTTGTCCATGGTCACATAGCTACTGGGTGGCAGAGCTGGAATGGTAGCAAGATGGTCTCTACCACCACAGAGGACATCTTGAGAGAAAATGGGATTCAGATGTCCTGTAGCATAAAGAATTTAGTTTATATGCAAAGAAGACTTTCTTTCCCGATGCTATGTTTTGTCCAATGTAGAAATTAGCTAAGGGGGAAATGGTAGAGAACCTTTATCGAGAGGTCTTTAAAAATTGGATAGATTCTCTCATCTAGGTGGGTGTCAATAGAGTATGTCTGAATGAGGTCATGATTATGGCTAGTAACAAGCATGCCATCTTGCTCTTACTGAATGCCTTATACTTTTTTACTTTATGCTTACTGAATATAATTGTTTATACTTTTCACAGGGCTTTTATATGCAGGTGCTCATTAGAAGTCAGATCTCCTCTAGAGAGTGATAGGGAACCCAATAGGATGAATGATCACTCTTCTAAATGTTTTAGCTTTTTATTATTTAAGTTTTTATCTATTTATCTGAAATAGGAGAATTGGATTATGGTATCCACCCTTTCCCCTTATAACACTGTCTTTCATTCATATTTAAGACCTGGTCCTTAGGAGTTTATTTTTTTGTTTTTGGTCTAGACCTGTGATTTTATCTGTATAAGGAACTCCCAGAGGGGAAATTATTCACTGATGAAGAACAGCAGTTTCTTCAACTTGCAGCCTTAGAGAGGTGCCTAGGAGCTCTGAGAGGTTAAGTGAATTACCCTATGTCACACAGTCAGAGTTGGCCACTTTCCAAGGTTAGCGCCCTAGCCACCTCTCTCCATCATCTTCATCATTTAACATATGTGCAGTTGTTAAAGCTTTTTTTTTTTTTTTTAATTCAGTGTTTCCCTGAAGGTGTATTTTCTCTAGTTTTTGTCATGAGATCATGGTGCTCCTCTCTGATAGTAACAGGAACCATTTTTTGTTGTGTTGATGTATGTTTATAATAATTTAAATAATAGTTTTTTTTTCTAATTACATGTAAAAACCATTTTAAACATTCATTCTTTAAAATTTCGAGTTCCAAATTCTCTTCCACCTTCCTTCCCTTCCCCTCTCCCCGAGATGGCCAGTATTTTATTGTAGATTATACATGTAGTCATGCAGAACATATTTCCATATTAGTCATGTTGTAAAAGAAAACAGACCCTCTCCAAAAAAATCTTGAAAAAAATGAAAGAAGTACAAAATAGTCTGCTTCGATCTACATTCAGACTTCATCAATTCTTTCTCTGGAGGCAGATGGCATTTTTCATCATGAATCCTTTGAAATTGTCTTGGATTACTGCATTGCTGAGAACAGCTAAGTCATTCACAATTGATCATCAGTTGTTAATTGCTGTTACTGTGTACGATGTTCTCCTAGTTCTGTTCACTTCACTTTATGTCAGTTCATATCAGTCTTTTCTAGATTTTTTAAAAAAGAATCCTACTCATCATTCCTTATAGTATAGTAGCGTTTCATCACAATCATATACTACATTTCATTTATCCATGCCCTAATTGATGGGCATCCCCTCCATTTCTAAGTCTTTGTCACCATAAAAAAGATTTGCTATAAATATTTTTGTATCAATAGGTCCTTTTCCTTTTTTTAAATCTTGTTGTAATATAGACCTAGTAGTGAATAATTTTTAGAGCCAAATAAATTCTTTCAAGCCTTTGGCCTTAAGTGGCCAATAAGATCCTATTAACCCAAAAGAGTTACAACAGTTGAAATCACCGCTGACCATCCGATCAATACCCATGTAATCTTAGATAAGTGCTGCTGGACTTGTGATCTCAGTACATTAATTTACTCAGTAGGATATACACTGCTTGAGGGCAGGGCAAACTTAATTTTTGTGTGGATGGAAGGATAGATAGATAGATAGATAGATAGATAGATAGATAGATAGATAGATAGATAGATAGATAGATAGATAGTAGTCAGAGACAAACAGATACATATTATACTATAATTTTTGTATTAGTATAGTGCCAGGCAATTTTTTTTAACTCTTATCTTCCATCTTAGAATCAATACTTGTATACTGGTTCTAAGGCAGAAGAGTGGTAAGAGTTAGGGAATGGGGAGTCAAGTGACTTGCCCAGGGTTATACAGTTAGGAAGTGTTCAAGGCCAGATTTGAAACTAGAGCCTCCTGTCTCTAGGCCTGGCTCTCAATCCACTGAGCCACCTAGCTTCCCCCTTGCCAGGCAAATTTTTTAAAAGAATATTTTTTTCCAGACAGAATTCCAACTTCTTAGTGTCAAAGCCTCCTTTCCAGATTCAGATTAACAGCTTATCTATTGCTTTTAGCCTTAGAAAGTTTCTTGAGGCACCAAGAATTTAAGCGACTAGTCACCTAGGCTGTATGTGGGTCACCCAGTTAAAAGTAGGACTTGAGTTTAGGTCTTTCTCTCCTGAAGGCCATCCCTCCATCCCCTTTACCACACTGTACCTCATCTTACAGATACTAGGCATTTACACATTTGTTGAATTGTTGACTTTCATTGGCATGGGAAATCCATCCAGTGGTGCAGATCACCATCTCTTGTGGGCCTTCTCATTCTATGCAGTTCTTGTCTATGTGATTCCATTTTGGAAGGTCCAATCCATACTTTGAAGGCCTTCTGGTTTGATTTATCTCATACTGGTACCAATGTAGCATTGGAACATCTAATTAATATGTAGTATGTGCTCCATGTTTTTATTTTCTGGGGACCAGAGAACAGAGAAGAAGAGGATGACTAATCATTTTTATATATCAGCTACTAAGAGCCAGGCATGATGCTAAGGGCTTTTTTTTTTTTTAAACAAATATTTATCACTTGATCCTCATTGCATCCCTGGGAGGTAAGGGCTATTATCTGCTCCATTTTACAGATGAGGAAACTGAGGCAAGCAGCAGTTTAATGACTTGCCCAGGGTCACAGTAAGTGTGTGTCAGTAAATGTCTGAGACCATATTTGAAGTGGGGCCTTTCTGCCCCCGGGGCCTGGTGTTGTGTCTCCTGTCCAGGGTAGCACCCACTGCCTTTATAGATGAGATCCTCTCCTTGCCCAAAGAAAGGATGCCTTCTGTTTCTGTGACATATGAGTGGGCTGTCCCACGGGGTTCTGGGCCTAGAATGTATTAGTAATTAAGCTTGGAGTACAAGCGTTAGTAATGTGGCCATTTTCCCTTTTTCCTTGCCCTAGGAATAATCTGGGCTTCACACCAGCTGACACCGTGGCTATCATCTTCTGCTCCACACACAAATCTCTCACACTGGGTAAGTAAATGGGAGCCCCGAGGAGCACTTTTCCGTGGAAACCTGGCCACAGAACTTCGTCCATTTAGGGCTCGAAGGGCCACGGGAAAACCCTTGGGGAGGCCCTTGGGACCGTCTGCTGCCCCATTTAGAGAGCCGGCAGGGTGGCAGCGCCCAGGGCACAGGAGCTGTACGAAGCCAGGTCACGTGGGCTTCCCCAGCCTTGTTCTATACCCCCGGAGGGAGAGCCCTCCCCTGTGCGGCCCCCTCGGGGCTTCCGCGTGCCTGCGTGCTCAAGCCCATAGAAGTTCCCAGAGCAGAATATGGGCCCAGGAGGAGGGGATGCCTGTCCTTCCCCTGCTGATCTGTGCTGGGAGGGGCCTGAAGATTGCCCAGCGCCACCTCTGCTTTGCGTCTCAGTCAGGATTCGAACTCCTAGTCTTCCTGGCTCAGGCCAGTGCCCTGTACGCCCTGGGAAACTGTTCTTCCTCTGGGAAACTGTTCTTCCTTTCCCGTATGTAAGGGACGAGTGCCGTCCCTGCGCAGCCTCCCGGCCTGAGACCGAGATTACAGCGCCACGAGTGGGTTGCTTGGTTCCCCTCTCGCTCAGAACTGAAGGAGGGCCTGACATTCCTACTCTTCTTCCGAGGCCTCTTTTCCCTCCATCCCCAGAGGGCGGGCCATTCCCCGGAGCCCTACCCTGCCTCCGGACAGCAGAGACAGGCAGCGCTGAAGAGAAGAGGGCGCGAGGACCCGCCCTCAGAGCCTCTCCCCAGGCCTGTTTCACCACAGGGGCGAGGGCCAGAGGGGAGGGTCCGAGCTAGGATCCACAGGAAAGCCTCAAGATCGGGTTCGAGAGGGGCCCACGACCAGAAATGTCATCAGTAGAACATTGGCGTGTCTCATTAGGTGGGCTTCCTCCAGACGGCGTTCTCGGGGGGGCCAGTAGGACCAGGGTTCCAGGCCGCTTCTGTGACCCTGGCCAAGCCCCTTAGCCCCTGTTGTCCAGTATTAAAACTCCTCTTTCTTGGAACTGATGCTGTGAACTCTAACACAAAAGCTTGGGGTAAAACTAAATGCGCCGTTCTTGTACGGAGCGTGCAGCACCCCCTACAGGCTGCCGAGGGAAACGCAGAATTTAGGTTTTAGCCTCAGCCTGCTTAGCTTTGAGTGACTCCCCTGGGGGTGTCTCTCTCTGAAGGCCAGATGCGCCTGGCCTGTGCTGGCCCTAGAGGCCCTGACTTCAGGAGCCTGTGGTCCAAGGGGAGAGAGGGCGGCTCGGGAACAAGTACAGGCAGGATAGATGCCAGAGAATGGGCAAGATGGCCCGGGGCAGAGCTCAGGCGGGAGGCAGGCCCATTCCTGCCTCCCTGTCGCTTTCACACCTCTTCTTTCAGAAAATCATCTGTGGCTGCTCAGCCTGACTTCAGCCTGGGATGGAGGGAAATGGAGGGGGCTGGGCGTGTCCTGATGGGCAAGCCTGTATTGCAGCCCTTACCTTCTGGGCCCACATGGTTGTGGCAGCAGACAGACTGTGGTTAGGCCAGGTGATTCTGTTTGGTTCTAAAGAGAGAGCTGTCTGTCCATTATGATTAAAGGTAGAAAAATATTAAGACTGAAACTTAAGCCAGAAGCCATCCTCCTTTTACACTTGAGGAAGCTGGAGCCCAAACAGTGACTTTCCCAGGGTCACACAGATACTAAGCGCTGGCATTTGAAGGCAAGTTCTTTGGCCCAGGGAGCCAGGGCTCTTTCCATCCCCCCCCCCCCCCCCCATGGAGGGGCAGAGGAGAAGCTTGTAAAAGGCATTCCACAGACTCTCTTAGATCCTGCCTCCCCAGTAGTGGTGGGCTCCTGCTCTCACAATTTGCTGTCGTTGTTTATTGTTCAGTCCAGGGGGAAGGAGGGTTCATTTCAATCATTTGAGATTTTCTTGGCAAAGATACTGGGTTGGTTTGCCATTTCCTTCTTCATTTGACAGAAAACTGAGGCAAATAGAGTGAGTTTAAAAATCATGCCACCCTCATGGTATTTACCTCAATGAGGGTCATATGCAGATTCTTCAGGGATGGAAAGCATGTTGTAAGTGGACAGCGTATTGGCTGAGGAGTCAAGAAGACTTGGGTTCAAGTGACCCTGAGCCTTCAGTGTGCCGAAGGAGACTCCCTTCTAAGTCACAGGCAAGCCATCTATCATTGTTCAGACAATAGCTGTTGATGGATGGTGTCATCTGCAAAGTGACCATTCTTGTCTTTCTAGATTTTGAAAATACTTCATCAACTACACAGAGACATGTAACTAAAACTCTGGATATTCCAGCAGGAGTTTAAAACTAATAGAAGACTATGGTACAATGCAGAGAACCATAGATGTACAGTGACAGGCCCTGGGTTCAAATTCTGCTTCCTCCACTTACTCCCTATGAAGTTACTCCTTGACTTCCCTGAGTCCCAGTTTTCCCATCTCTGAAAGGAGAGAATTGGGCTCGATGGTCCCTAACATTCCTTCTAACTGTGAAACCCAATGAGATCACAATTGCATCCTTTCTTTTACTCTCAAAGTACCCTACTTCCTTTTTTCACCATCACCAAATAATGTTTCCTTGGTGGCCCTCTATTCCTTTCCTTTCCCCTCTATGTTTTCACCTGACAACTTTAGCTGTCGTTCCATAATTCTCTAATTACTGGCTTCAAGGAAGTAGGTCTGAACTTGCTGTCTCTCTGTGGCAGCCAGTGTATAGGGCCGGGGTGGGGGGACTGGTCTACAACTCCTACAGAGGGCCAGAATGATGTAGAGGCTCTTAGTCCTGAGATAAGTGTAGCTGGTTGGCTAGCCACCATAAAAGCTCCATTACTATTGGAAGGAGTCTGAGTAAATAAGAAGGGAACTTGTGTCCTTCGCACCAAGCCAGGGCTTCTGCTGTACCAACCCCAGCTCACCATCGGTCTTTACAACTTGAGGAACCCCAGGGATTTATTTGGGCTGAAAAAAGGAAAATCTTAAAGTCCCAAGAAAAATCTTTTATGTTCCTATAATGTTCTCATAGGCTAGGACTTATCTATCTTGAAGTTTGTTTGTTTTTTAAGGGCAGGGAAGGTCCTGTTTAGGGGGGAGGGAGACTATAAAGGCAGAATATTACATACTTTGTCAGAGAAGTGACTGTAGCAGTTATTCTTCCTTAAGTGTTTCTTTGTAAGGGTGCCGTTCACTGGAGGTTGGGCTTGAAATATCCCAAAATGACTACAGTACCAAAAGGCATCCATAATACTTACTTTAAAAAGAAAACCAAAAAGGCCTGCTCAAGTGGCAGCTAGCATGGAATCCTGACTCTGAATTTGCCTAGTGACTAAGATTTCCTTTTTTTTTTTTTTTTTAAACCTTTACCATCTGTCTTAGAACTGCAGAAGAGCAGTAAAGGCTTGGCAATGGGGGTTAAGTTACTTGCCCAAGGTCACCCGACTAGGGAGGTCTGAGGCCAGATTTGAACCTAGGACCTCCAGGCTCTTAAGCTCGGCTCTTAATCCACTGAGCCACCCAGCTGCCCCCTTCCCATTGGTTTTTGTTTTTATCATCCCTCCCTAAAGCCAGATCTCCTGAACAATAATTTTTGGAAACCAGATGAAAGTGTTTTTTTGCCTTTTTATTTTGCTGCTTTAAAGGGTCAGGTTTTCTGGGATTTGAGTTTTTATTTGAAATACCTGCTGGTGCTGATACAGGAGTAAAACTCTATTGAGAGATTTCAGGGCTACACCCTGAGTCCCTTTCCCTTAGGGTACCTGCTTTCACTAGCTATGAATCTTGTAAGTAACACAGCAACCTCCCCCACCTTCCAGGCATTCCCCACCCCCACTCCCATCACCACAGCAACCTGGACCTTTGGGCAGTTAGAGAAACCAGAGTGTTGTCTCAAAAATGTCCTTATTTCCATCTGGAAAAGGAGAGGTCGGTCCTAGACAGAACCTCACAAAAGCTTTGTGTTTTATAGTGTCAGCTTTTACAAGGTTCAGTCCATGCCCCTCCTCCCATGCCAGCTGAGCCTGAGATTATTGGTAGGGAGGATGCTGTGCTAATCACTGTGCCTGTAAACTAATAATTACTCTGTTAGAGACCGTCTGCAGAGAAATTACAGGATGGCACACTAAGCGTGGAGGACACAAATTCTAGAAAACAGGGGCAGCCCACTTCAGAGAAGATTAGTCATGTTTGCCTTCCTTGTCTTCCCCCAAACATCAGGGATCAGAGGATTCACTTTTTATGGGAAAGAAGTTGGCTCATCCCAGTGGAAACCGACTCTTTGAGCCATAAAGGAAATGCACAGCCCTGCTGGGCAGGCTTCCCACCTGGCGTGTTTGTCTCATGAAAAGGCTACCTGCAGTTGACTTTCTGTACCACTCTCACATCAAGCTAACAAGATCCATACAATTTATTATTTGTTTTTAAATAGCAGCAAAAGAAAGATAACCTGGTCTAGAGGGGAAAATATCCAAGTCAGAGCCAGGAGATCTGCATTCCGGTTTGGCTGTCTTTTCTGAGCTGCATGTTCCAGGAGAAGGAAGGGAGGAAGAAGGAAAGAGAGGGAGGGAGGGAAAGAGAGAAAGAGAGAGAGAAGGAAGGAGGAGAGAAGGAAGGAAGAGAGAAAAGAAGAAAACATTTGTTTAAGTACTTTATGCAAAGCACTGTGCTAAATGCCAGAGATGCAAATGGAAAAAATAAGGCCGTCCCTGATCCTCCAGGAGACCTCATTCCCATATAGGAAAAGAATACTTGGGAGATTTAGCTGCTGGTCCAGTGGAAAAGTCCCATTGTCCTTGGGGTACAGCAGCAAAATAGATAATGCTGCATATTCTATAATGTCATTTCTTCCTATAATCACATCCGTTTCAAATATCAAAGCATTTAACAGTGCCAGGAACTTTGGTGACGAATTTTATTTTCTGAGTCTTCAGTAGCTGTGGCCACTGAGAAGGCAGGGGCTCTAGCATCCATAGGAATACCTGCTAAAGCACATCTCTCCAGAAATTGCTTCCCAGGCTGGTAGCTGGGCTGGGGATTATGAGGGATTTACCTTACAGTTTGGGCAAGGAAAATGAGACCCTCCTTCCTAGCGAGCATTCCCCTCTAGGATGGCCAGAAGCAGGGATAGTGACCTTTGGAGCACTGCTATTTCCAGAATTCTTGGGTCTTGATCATAAGTTCTTGTCTTTTTTTTTTTAATTTAGAATATTTTTCCATGGTTACATGATTCATGATTTTCCCCTCTCTTCCTTCCCCCCTCCCAGAGCTGACAAGCAGTTCCACTGGGTTATACATGTATCATTGTTCAAAACCTATTTTCATGTTATTCTTATTTGCAATAGAGTGAGCTTTTAAAGCCATAACCCCAATCATATCCCCATCAAACCATGTGATCATTGATCATAAGTTCTAAGAGAGCCTATTTCTTATCTAGACTGTGTCTCCCCTGGCACTCAGGACAGCATTCTGCCCTTTATAATCAAACTCCAGAAAGTCTGTGATCATTCCCTCCAGTGATCAGACCACACAGCCATCCTTGCCTGTCTGTCCTATGTTCCCATCCACATAGAGCCCACCCAAAATGCTAAGGTAGGGAAGTGTTCTCTTCACATTTCAGA
This sequence comes from Gracilinanus agilis, assembly GCF_016433145.1. Lineage (NCBI taxonomy): Eukaryota > Metazoa > Chordata > Mammalia > Didelphimorphia > Didelphidae > Gracilinanus > Gracilinanus agilis. The sequence goes on from NC_058135.1 coordinate 126,856,191, forward strand.
GAGTTGTATTTATTGGAGTTAATCCTTTTGGGCCTCTGTTTTCCCATCTGTTCAGATGAAAGAGTTCATTTCCATTAGATGATCTCTGAAGTTTCTTCAGGCTCTAAGATATTATGGTTCTCACCATACTCTGTTTTCTAGGATGGGATCTTCTTACCCTCACCTATATATAATCTAGTAGATAAACATGAGAGTGATGTCTGAGACTCAATGACATAAAGAGAACTGTTAGGTATCAGAGGCAACATTGAAACCCAAGGCTTCCTGATGCTACTATTGTTTCTCTGGCTTTACCAGACAAGTAATAAACTTTTATATAGTCCTTTAAGATTCATGAAGCATTTTACATATATTATCTCATTTTATCTTCACAACAGTCCTAGAAGGTGGATATTATTATTGTCACCAGTTTACAAATGTGGAAATGAGGCAGACAAGTTAAATGACTGTCTAGGGTCATACAGTTAATAAATGACTAATGAATGATTTGAGTTCAAGTCTTCCAGTGATGGAGCAGTCTATCATTTATATGACCCAGCTCCTTCTTGTAATTATTTTTTATAAAGAAAGATGCAGCTAACAAACATTCCTTTTAATCCAAAGTCAGTGAAAGAAAACATCAAGGGGGATCAAAATGTACCAGATTTCATCTTCAAAAGCTTTCATCCTTCTTCCCTCCCCTCCCTTCAGATTAAGATTTCCTTCAGTGCACGAGTACTTCGGAAGTCCTTTAATAAATGGGACACACCAACTGGTTGCCCTGGGATAATACGAGCCAAGTTTGAATCATTTCAATTCAACAGTCACCTTCTGTATGCCAGGCCCTGTGCTAAGTGCCGGGGATACAAAATCCAAAATGAAACAAACCCTGCCCTCAAGGAGTTTACATTCTATTGAGGGAAACAGCTTATACACAGAAAAGAGAATACAAAATGATGGAGGTCTAGACAGCACCAACCACTGTGGACATTGGTAAAGGAACAGTTGATCCTGAACATGAGCTTGGCTTTGGAGGAATCTTGGGGACCGAGATGGAGAGGGTATTCCAAGCACGGGGAAATAATGTGAAAGCAAAGAAGATGGAAGGTTATGTCTGAGGCCATTTTGGCTGGAACTCAGAATGTGTGTGGAAGAGTCAGTAATAGGATCTGTACTCCAGAATCAGTTGCTATGGGACTGCCAGCTCCCATATGGTTTGTTAATGCAGTTAATGACCTCGACAAGTCAATTCTTACCAGAGAACTCCTCCTGCTTTGTTACCCTACTTCCATCACCAGTGTGTTCTGCCAGCCGTGGTTTAGACCAGTCTTAGCCCCCCTCCCCACACATGTGTTCAGTGATTGCATGTAACACCTTCACACACATGCTGGCCTTCCTTGATTCATTGCTTTTATTAGTGCATTTGCCATTGATTGATTAGTTCCTGGTATTAGGACTTTGTCTATTGATGGATAGCAGATGAAGTGACTATTTGACCTTTAATTATGAGGCTTCCTATTGAAAATGACATTGAGCTATGGCTCTGTGGAATCCATCTGGAAACCCTGACATGGAGCTGCTCCCCTGGAGCTCATTCAGAGGGAAAGAGGAGGCCGGAAGGAAGCGCTGCCTTGTCGCTGCTGGTCCTCCGAAGCAGCGCTGCCCGACTCATTGGCTGCTTCCAGAGTTGCTACTGAGCATGGTTTTACATCTTATGGATGTGAAATCTCTGCCGGGGGGTGGGGGTGGGGAGATACCATACGAAGAGCCACCCATGAGCACTTTCTCTTCCTCTTCTTCTCATTTCAATAATCTTCAAAGGCAAGGTACTGTGATTCAGTATGGAATGATAGAAAGAGCCTTGGGCTGGGAGTCAGGAGAGGTTTCATAACCTAGATCAGACATTTATTACCTATGGAACTGTGGGCAAGGCATTCCACTACTGTGCTTCAGTTTCCATGTCCAAAATGTATCAGTTTTCCCTTCTCTATCTCTTGCTAAGTCTTTATCTCTGTGAAAGGCAAGGGTTTGTAAAGTGACTTTCCCCTTTCTAAGCCACAAACTAAGAGTCATTTCTATAGATTAAGAAAAAGTATTTAAAGTCAGATCTCACTGAGCCCGCCCCCCCCTGCTGTCCAGAGGCATCTGGGTGTCCTGTCCTCCACTCCCGAGTACTGCAAGATTCAGTTGTCTATTTCCGCAGTAAGCTATTAAAACAGCAGAGGAAATACTTTGCAAGAGTAGAAAAGATGCATCTGTCTTTGGGGTGGGCTAGCCATAGGGCTGGCTCCTGAAAAGTGAGTTTCTTAGATTTACATGGGTCTAAGAGCCTGCGCCATTTGACAGCACCCCTAAAGATGCCACTGCAGTTACATATCTGGGAGAGTTTACCATCATGCAGCAGAAAACGGGATGATGTGTGTGTCATTCTGGGCTATGTAGCAGAGAAGAGAGAAATGTCAGTCTGTCCATTGAATGATGTATTTCTGTTCAGCAGAACATCGAAAACTGTTTCAAGCTTTGATTCTCTGTTAGTTATGAAAAGCTGAGTTGCCTGAGATTTACTGCTGGGGTATCTAGAGTTCTGAGTAAATGGTTCAAGAAGCCAGGTGCCTGCTGGGCAGCTTGTGTGAATTTAAAGTTTCTTCTGGAAGAAGAAGGCTCAGGCCCAAGCATAAGAGTCTGTAGAGTGGCTTAAGGTTTGCAAAACACTTTTCTTACAAGGACTCTGAAGTAGGTAGTGCAAGTATTATCTCCCTTGGTCTCATAGCTAATAAATGTCAGAAGTGCAATTTGAACCCAGCTTTTCTGACTCAGGTTCAGCACACTCTACTCTGCCTGCCCTATGCTGCATCATAAGAGTAAACCAATGCTGCCCATCCACCCACCTTCCACCTCCATTTCCACGTTCCACCAGAAATGGAAGTGTGCATGGGAATCCCAAGAGACGAATCTGGCAAATTAGACTTCTTCACCTTCCTCTTGGAATTCCTATGCACACTCCCACTTCGGTTGTAATATTTTCCCAGATTTGGCACATTCACATTGTCTTTTCCATTTGTGCCATGAGAGAACCTAAGCCAAAGGTAAGATTTGGATCACGATCTGAATGTAATCTCCAATGACTTACACACTCACCCCTTATCAGATCTCTTTCATGTAGAAAGCAGGTGTCAAGAAACCTAGGTTCCTCATAGCAGCTTACTAGCTATGTGAATAAACTTTGTGGGCCTCAGTTCCCCCATCTGTAAGATGGGAGTTGGCTCTAAATGTTCTTTAAGCTCACCATACACTTCTTTGATTCTGAAAGATTTTCACTGTTTAGGAAGAGGATTTTAGAGTTGAAAGAAATTAGCAGCCATCCAATCCAAACCAGAGCTGAAAAAGTGGCCCATCTACAAGCTGCTCCCCCAGAAGACTAGCCATCCAGCCTCTGCCTGAAAGGACTCACTGGATCCTGAGGAAACACACAGATTCTGAGACCTTTTCATAAGTGATAGATAGATTAAAAGCCCAAAGAGATAATAGAACTACTGGTCATCCAACTCCTTCCATATATAGAAGAAGAACCGAAGAGTCAGAGTGGTCAAGTGATAAAGTCTTATTATAACAGAGTCAGAATCTGAAGCCAGCTTCTCTTATTGAAGACCCAGTGTTCCTTCCCTTTTCCCATCATGCACAACCAACTAATATCCTAACTTAGCAGGTGCAACCCCAGGTGGTTTCTTTAGATTACTTAGGTTTCTAATAACACCATACAATTGTACCTGCAAAATTTAATTATTTAAACTCAAACACAATAGCTCTAAGGCAATTTCATGTTGGCACAGAAAAGACATCTCTAGTGAATTTTCAGAGAACTGAATGTTGTAGTGACTGTCTAGGTGGCGAGCACCCTGCAATGAGCTCAGGGACTAAATCCATTTTGATGGAAATTGATAAAGGAGAGGAAGACCAATAATAATAGTAGTTGACATTCATATAGCCCTTGAAGGTCTACCGAGTGTTTTGTAAACATTATTTGATGTTCACACCAACCCTGTAAAATCGATTCTATTATTGTCCCCATTTTAAAGATGAGAAAATTGGGATGCAGTGGGGTGACTTACCCAAAGTCACACAGCTACAGGTAATAACTGTCTGAAATTAGATTTGAATCTCAGTCTTTCTCACTCCCAGCCTAATCTTCTACCCTCTGTGCCCCACAGCCTCTCTGATGTTACTGCACATGTGAACATTTGATTACTCTGCTGTCATGTCGCTTTGTAGTTCCAAAAAGGAGACTCCCCACTTGTCAGGAATTCTCCTTCTGTCCCCAAACAGATGTTTTTGGCTTTGGCCCTGGCCATGTCCAGGAGAGCCAGCCCCAGCTCACTTCCCAGTGCTTCCTCTCCTTCCGCATACTGCCAGCCTTGGTGGAGTTTTTATTAATATTTAGAAAGTTTGCCTCTAGCAGTACTAAAGTGCGCATCAGAGAACAACAGTTGTTTACTGTGTTTGAACTGAAGGATTTCACCCAGGAGATCTCATCCACTTGAAGTTTACATCTCTCAATCTCGACTTGCAAACTGAGATCGATGAATAACCATTGTCATTTCAGAGTTGCATCTCTCCAATTATTTATTTGCTCTTGTCTCTTCCCAGAAGTTCCCTTAATTGGATCAGACACTAAGAACCACATTGCAGGGATTTTGCATGACAGCCAGCTTCCCTGCCTCTTTAGAATAAAGAGCATGCATACCCCTGGCTGCAAAATGAGGATGACACCCGGCCCCTCCCCAGTCCCTTCCTACAGCGCCATCAAAACAACCCCAAGCCAGGAAGGAAAGAGGGGAGGCTGTCGCCTTTTACAGCTCCTCCATACTCAGCAGGCTGCTGACAAGTTACCCTGGGGGAGACGCGATATTGGACACAACTCAAGAGACTCCTAGGTCCCGATGCGGCATTCTTGGAACATTGCCTCTCCTGAAACTTAGAGGGTTGGAACTTGTATGTACCGTGGCAGCAAGGCTCATGGGGAGGAGGAGGAGGAGAAGGAAGAGGTGGAAGTAGAGTCAGTGACAGTAAATCTTGGGCGAGCACAAAGGTGCCTTCCCTAAAGCTGAGCTTTGGAGTAGGAATGCCTGAGCCTTCCCTATACATGTGCCAAGGATACAAGTCTCTGATAGTTCATTTGATATTAAAATGACTTGGAGATTAATCCTTTCTTTCAGGTAAATCCCCCAAATTACCAACCCATACAATTTTTTCCAGAATCGTAAAATCACAGAATTTTAGATTTAGAAGAGACCTCAGCAAGTTCCCAGTCCAGAGAATACCCCTTAAAGTCAGGCAGCCCAGTGGATAGAGTATAGGACTAGGATTAAAAAAGATCTGAGTTCATATCCAGCTCATTTGTATCTCCTCTAGTACTGTACACAGGCACAGGGCAGATCATTTCAAGTCTCTCAGCCTCAGTTTCCTGTTCTGTAAAATGTGAATAATAATAGTGCTTACATCACAGGATCACTGTGAGAATCAAATAAGATAATATGTATGAAGCACCATGTAAATGCCTACAGATTATTACAGTTATTTAACTTACCCTCCAAAGGGTACATAAATGCTAAAAGATCTCCAAAAAGAGGAAACCCACTACTTCCCAGTGCCATCCATTCCACTTCTGAAGAATTTATTATTAGGAAAAAATTTTTTTATTAAAAACCTAATTTAGAGGAGACTAACGCAGAACTCTAAAAATGAAATGAGGAAGGATTCAAAGACTTAGAACAAGAAGGGGCCTGGAGTTCATCTAGCCCAGCTCCCTCATTTTACAGATCAGAAAACAGAGTCCCAGAGAGAATTTTTGCCCAAGATCACACTACTTAGCTAGGAGTCTGGCTTCAGTCCTGACTCTAAATGTAGCTGCCTTTCGACTGTGTCACAACAAAATCAAGTTATATTCATTCATTCATTCAATAACTATGTGCCTGCGTATAGTTCTAGAGGAGATACAAAGATGTTTATATTCCTCAGATATGTATATGTAATATGTAACATAAATATATGTGTGTGTGTATATATATATATATATATAAGAACATTATATGTGTATATAATGTTCTTTTCCAAACTTATATGCTTGCACATCTTAACTCCCTTACCAGGTTATAAACCCCTTAATGCAGCAAGTATGCCATATTCATCCTTTTTTCACTCTCAAGATCTGCCCTACACCTTGTATATAGCTTAATAAAATGTTTTTAGTGAATAAATGGAATAGGTTCCTTGCCCTTAAGAGCATAAAATGGGTTATTAGCAATTTAGATTTGCACTGGACTGGGAGTCAAGACCTGCCAGTGTCATTATAAGCAATTTCATTTAACCTCTGGGCCTTAGTTTCCCCACCTGAAAAGTGGGAATAAAAACTTTTTCCTTACCTACTTCTCAAGGGCATAAAGAAGAAAGCATTACAAACCACAGAGTGACATATGCAAGTAAAATTATTATGAAGTATTTTGAATTCATTACTCTTTATTCCTTATAATAACTCTGAGGGCTATGGCATAAAGATTATTTTCCTCTTTTTACAGAGAAGGAAACTGAGTGTCAGGGAGATGGTATGATTTGCTCATGGTCTTTTTTTAAAAAAAAAAAAAGCACCAGCTAAAAAGGAGCAGAACCAGGTGGCCAACTCAGATATCTGTGACCCCATGTCCAAATCTCTCTTCACTACCCCATTGGGTACTATCTTCAGGCATTGCTGGTTAATAGAAATTGCCAGCAGTGTGCATCATTTGGTCATGTGAGGATTATAACTTTCAATTTCCTGAATGAGATATACCAGTGTTGAGCGGTATCTCCTAGCCCTTTGACTCTGCCACCTGGCAGCACCTCCTGTAGCCCCTCTCACTGTCCACAAGTGCCTCGTTATAGAATCTTGCATGGCTTGGAAAACTTCCTGCTGTCAACCCTCTTTCGATGACAGTCATCCAGACTATTCTGCGGCAGCTACTGTGTCTTCCCAGCTTGTTTCTGGAAGTAGTAGCTCAGGACCTTCCAGGAGTTTCAAGTTCTTCAAAGCGCCATCAGATCCTGGTTTTATGCATAGCATAAAACTTTGGCTCAAAACTGTCAAAAGAAACAACTCAGAAAAGCCCAGAAAGTATGGGTTGTGAATGAACTGATTCAGTTAAGTTTAACTGCTTAAAAACATTAAAAACCTGTGTCTAGGGGCAGGTAGGTGTCGGGGGATTGAGAGCTAGGCCTAAAAATGGGAAGTCCTGGTTTCAAATGTGGCCTCAGATATTTCCTACCTGTGTAACCCTGGGCAAGGCACTCAACCCCCATTCCCAGCCCTTACTGCTGTTCTGCCTTGGAGCCAATACTTAGTATTTATTCTAAGACAGAAAATAAGGGTTTAAAAAAAGTAAACAAACAAATTTGTGTCTATATCTGCCATAGCAAAAGAACAAGACTGAGAAGGAGATGGTTCTCAAACGTTTTAATTATAAAACCCAATCACCATTTCCCAGACTGATTTCAATAAGGGAAATATCCTCAGTTGTTATTACTACCATCCTGCCTTCACAAATAAAATGAATGGAATCTATTTTCTGTCCACTTGACAGTAAGTATGAAAGGAATGATTCTTAAGAATGACATAAATAAAAATATGGAGTCTGTCACTGGAAGAAGGTACATTAGATCAGAATTACTTATTATGACACGCCTTACTGTGGCCCAGAACCAGATTAAAAGGCAATTAGGAAATCTTTAACAAAATAATTGTAACACAATAAAACACAGATAATGTCAGTATGTGGTTTTCTAAGTCAGTATGTGGTCTGCAGGGAACCTTATATTCAGTTTAGTAGCCTCCTCTTTGATTATAGTTTCATACACTGGTTTAGAGCAGTGATGGGCAAACTTTTTAAAGAGGGGCCAAAGGAAAGGAAATGCTCATCTGTCAGCCTGTTTCTAAGGCAACTCTTTCAAAGTTTCATTGAATTGTATCCTATTCATTGTATTCTTCAGATTAGGAATAATGTCCAGGGGAGGGATAGAACATTTCAGCCCCCTCCCCTCCCCACATCTGGCCCGCGGGCTGTAGTTTGCCCATCACTCACTTTCGAGTATTATGGGCTCCTTTCCCGTTTCTAGTGGTTACCCTCAACAGAATCATAGACTCATAGATAAGAGGGTAGAAGGAATTTGGAGACCAGCTAATCCAAACCTTTCATATTATAGATAAAGTGACTAAGACCAAGGGAGTTTAATAACTTATCCAAAGTCACATAGGGAAAAAGTATCCAAGGTGAGGTTTATCCTAGGTCTTCGGGAAATTCTTATACAGTCTCCAAAGACTAGTCCATTGTAATGGACTGTAATAGTAATTACCTGAATAATTAGACATAGTAATTACCTGAGTGATTCAGCAGTAACGTTTTCTTTACTTTTTCTGCTATTCGGAAACAAGATGAAGTTCTAAGCCCAGGTGGGAATCGGTGCTATAACTAGAAGAAACTAAGCAAAGTCTCTATAGATGATAATTGGCTGATCTAGCTGCCTATTGATTTATTTAGACATTATTATGTTTCTACATTGTTATGTTATATATATTTATAAAGAAAATATTGTTTAAAAAAACAATAAAATCCCCAAAGGCAACAGTTGACTATGAGGCAAAAGTCTTCAAAATGAAGACCTTTCTCCTCAACCGATGGTCTCTAAAATCAATTATCAGTGTTTTCAGTGTATCCTTGGATCACATGAGACCAAAAACTTCAGTGAACCTTCTGAGGAAGAAAGAAAAGGTGAAAGGAAGGCTGCTTAGCAAATAAATCACTGATGACTAATCTCAGCCAGAAATTATCTTCTCCTCTTATCTCAGAGGTCTTGTTTCTTTTTGCCTCATTCCCAAAGGAAATACCATGGGACCTTGAAAAATAAATTATTTTAGAAAGATATCGATTGTTCTTTTGACCTGGAAAATGTCAGTTCATCTCTAAAATGATCTGATTCATATGTACAAAGTAGCTTCTTTTGTCACTTTTACCATTCATCCCAAATTTGGAAGCTGACCTAAGGTCTCCTGAGAGGCAAAGGCATATTGAATAGAAGACTGGCCTTGGAGTCAGGAAGACCTTCAAATCCCACAGCTGACACAACAGTGTGACAAGTCGATTAATACTGTGGTGTTCTGGACCGTGCTTTAAGGCTGTTAGTTAGAAAAGAGTTTCCACACTGCCCATCCCTCCCCAAGTCTGTGGGCTCCCATGACCCAAGGCCCCAGCCCAACCAGGGCTGTTCTTGAGCATCCGGGCTGATCCTCAAGGAACAAAGGTATAGGCAGGATCTCTGGGAAGAGACCAGCTGAGGAATAAAAGAGCCTGGGCCAGGTTGGGAAAGCTCAGCCCTGGGGTGAGGGATCAAAGCAGGCTATACAGCCCATAAAAGTAGGAGCACCTTCAGCCTTTGGAAGAAGCTTCTTAAAAGAACACAGCCTCCTTGTCCCTCTGGGCATTTCACAAAGAAATAAAAAGAAAAAGGCTAACCCCTCTTTAAAAAAAACCACACAAAAACCCCACCCATCCTGTCTAGAATGCCCTTATTGCTCACCTCCACCTATTTGAGCCTGTTTGAGTCCCAGCCTTCCTTCAAGCACAGCATAGATATCTCCTTCTATACCAGCCTTTGCCTCTCTTCTCTGTCTCTCTCGATCCCTCTGCATTCCCTTACATGTGCAGATGTAACATCCTCTTCCAACTCCCAGTAGAGTGGAGTGTAAGTTCTATGAGGATGAGGATAACTACGTGTGTCTGCATCCCTGGAGCCTAGCACAGTGCCTTCCTTGCAAAGAGAAAACACTTTGTAAATGTTGAATTGAAATGTACCTGTTGGTTTAATCAACAAAAGCCAGGTAAAGAGAGCTGCTGTCAGCCCCCACCTGGCTAGCTGGCCTCCTTAAAGATGTTGACCCTTTCTGGGAGCTGCACTATCATACTTGGATATAGCCTTATTTTTCTCTGAGCTTAATTCATTCTTGAATTCCCTGTTAGTTAATTACTCCTACAACACTGTTAGACAGGTGAAGGTGTACCTAAGTCTTCTGAGGCAGCAACCTTCAATTGGCAGAGTTAAATGTTTCATTGTTAGCATCTGGCGAGTCTTCTTAGGTCATTCATTAAACATCTTTTCCAATCAGAAAATACCTGTTTCAGGAGAACAGTAACACCACCTGCTCACACCTTCCTTCTCCTACATTTTTATTTGCTTCATAAACTTTGAGCCTTGTGGGATAGGATTATAGCCCAGATAACTTGATATTAAAGCACTATCTTTCCAATTTCCCCTGTAAACAGACAGTATAACCAAACAAACTTGAGTGAACACTGCTGAAAAGCCCCAGGATAGCCTGACCAAACCTTTTAGAGATGGGGAAGGGTAAGCAGGATATGCTCAGTATCAGCTTTTTCCTCATGGAACAATCATTTTTCTCAATTCTCTCACCCCTGCAGAGAGGCCATCTGTATTCTTAATCAACTTTTCTGTGGTTCCCAGGCACTTTGACCAAATGCCATTGCTGCATTGCTCTGTAAAATGTGGATGCTAATATTTGTATTACTGATCTCATAGGGTTGTTGTCAGGATTAGCTGCTTAATGGAAGTGAAAGTGCTTTGTAAACTGTTAATATGTGAATAAATCTTGGTGTAGGGTGAGAGATGTTGATCTAAACCTAATCTCTCCCATATTGATTTCCAATTTTCCCAGCAGTTTTTGTCAAATTGTGGATTTTTGTCCCAAAAGTTGGGCTCCTTGGGTTTATCATACACTGTTTTGCTGACGTCACTTACCCCAAGTCTATTCCACTGATCCTCCCTTCTGTCTCTTAGCCAGTACCATATTGTTTTGATGACTGCTGCTTTATAGTATAGTTTAATATCTGGTACTGCTAAGCCACCTTCATGTTTTTTTTTCATTATTTCCCTTGATATTCTTGATCTTGTGTTCTTCCAAATAAACTTTGTTATAGTTTTTTCTAATTCAGTAAAAAAGCTTTTTGGTAGTTTGATAGGTATGGCACTCAATAAGTAAATTAATTTGGGTAGAATGGTCATTTTTATTATGTTAGCTTGTCCTACCCATGAGCACTCAATGTTTTTCCAATTGTTTAGATCTAGTTTTAATTGTTTGGAAAGTGTTTTGTAATGTTTATATAATTCCTGTGTTTATTTTGGTAGATAGATTCCTAGGTATTTTATATTGTCTAGGATGATTTTAAATGGTGTTTCTCTTTCTATCTCTTGCTGCTATGACGTGTTAGAAATATATAGAAATGCTGATGATTTATGTGCATTTATTTTGTATCCTGCAACTTTGCTAAAGTTGTTGATTATTTCTACTAGCTTTTTAGTTGATTCTCTAGGATTTTTTTAAGTAGACCATCATATCATCTGCAAAACGAGACAGCTTAGTCACCTCATTGACTGTTTTAATACCTTCAATTTCTTTTTTTTCTCTAATCGCTACTGCTAGTGTTTCTAGTACAATGTTAAATAATAGAGGTGATAATGAGCATCCTTGTTTCACACCTGATCTTATTGGAAAGGAAAATTCTAATTTATCCCCATTGCATATGAAGCTTGTTGATGGTTTAAGATATATACTGTTTATTATTTTTAGGAAAGGACCTTCTATTCCTATATTTTCTAGTGTTTTCAGTAGGAATGTGAAAGACTTGAATATAAAGAAGGAAAATGTAAGTAAATTAGGTGAACACAGAATAGTATACTTGTCAGATCTCTGGGAAAGGAAAGATTTTAAAACCAAGCAAGAGTTAGGAAAAAATTACAAAATGTAAAATAAATAATTTTGATTATATCAAATTAAAGAGTTTTTGTACAAACAAAAACAATGCAACCAAGATCAGAAGGGAAACAACAAACTGGGAAAAAATCTTTTATAAAAAAAATTCCGACAGAGGTCTAATTACTCAGATATACAAGGAGCTAAATCAATTGTATAAAAAATCAAGCCATTCCCCAATTGATAAATGGGCAAGGGGCATGAATAGGCAATTTTCAGATAAAGAAATCAAAAGTATCAATAAGCACATGAGAAAGTGTTCTAAATCTCTAATAACTAGAGAAATGCAAATGAAAACAACTCTGAGGTACCACCTCACACCTAGCCGATTGGCGAAAATGACAGCAGGGTAGAGTAATGAATGTTGGAGGGGATGTGGCAAAATTCGGACATTAATGCATTGCTGGATGGCAATTTGGAACTATGTCCACAGAGCAATAAAAGAATGCCTGCCCTTTGATCCATCCATACCATTGCTGGGTTTGTACCCCAAAGAGATCATAGATAAACAGACTCTGTACAGAAATATTTATAGCTGCGCTCTTTGTGGTGGCAAAAAACTGGAAAGCAAGGGTATGCCCTTCAATTGGGGAATGGCTAAACAAATTGTGGTATATGCTGGTGATGGAATACTATTGTGCTCAAAGGAATAATAAACTGGAGGAATTCCATGTGAACTGGAAAGACCTCCAGGAATTGATGCAAAGTGAAAGGAGCAGAGCCAGAAGAACATTGTACACAGAGACCGATACACTGTGGTAAAATAGAATGTAATGGACTTCTGTACTAGCAGCAATGCAATGACCCAAAACAATTCTGAGGGATTTAGGGAAAAGAATGCTACCCACATTCAGAGGAAGAACTACAGGAGAGGAAACAAAGAAGAAAAACAACTACTTGAACACTTGGGTTGATGAGGACATGATTTGGAATGTAGACCCAAAAGGACCACACCAATGTAACTATCAATAATATGTAAATAAGTCTTGACTGACCACACATGTTAAAACCAGTGGAAATGCGAGTTAGCTACGGGGAGTGGGGGGGGGGGAGTTGAGGGGGGAAGGGTAAAGTAAAAACATGAATTATGTAACCATGGAAAATTTTTCTAAAAATTAAAAATTAAGTCAGTCTGAAAAAAAATATGTGAATAAATCCCCAAGAATAGCCTTCTTTACCATAAACTTCAAACAAGGCATTTAGAGTTCATATCAAAGGAAGTCTCTGAAATTTGTGTTTGCTAAAAGACTGAAAAGATCACTGCTACTTCCTCTCTTTTTTTTACCTGACCTGGGTCATTAGGGGGACAGTTCCTCCTTCCTATTTTTAATGACCTGTGGCATCTAGTTTGTAATCTTATATCTGAAAGGTTTTTAGAGAGCTCTTCTGGGCCACATTCTCCCTTTGGGAGAAAGAGTATTGTTGAATCCAGGATTTGGAAACATGAAGCAAGTATATGTCTTTCAGGATGGCTTACATAAGCACATCCATTTAGCATAGCTAACCTGTTTCTCAGAGTAGCTCCCACCCAAAAGTCACTGCTTCAAAATCATTCAAGTTGGTTATAGGTATTTTTTAAAAGGGTTGAGTTAGAGTGAGTACTGAGGCAGAATGGAAAATCATTAATAGATAACTAAAGTTTGTTTTTTTAATTTGTAATTTTTATTCTCAATTTAGTCATTAATAAAAGCCTTTAAATAAACAGAGATCCTACATGGGACCATAAGCACAAATACTTTCCGTTTGTTCCAAGTGTATATTAACTGAGCTAGGCAATGAGAGTTAAATGACTTGCCCAGGGTCACACAGCTAGAAAATATCTGAGGTCACATTTGAACCCAGCTCTCAATCTACTGAGCCAATTAGCTCCCCCTGTTAATTAACTTTAGCAAAGATATGCTGTTTGTTTCCATGTCCCCTCCAGATCCATTTCTTCCTTTTTTTCTGATTTTGTTAAGTTATTTTGGTGTAGTCATTTATTTATTCAATGAGTCAACTTAACAAACATTTACAAAGTGCCTAATATGTACAAAAACAGTTCCTACACTTGAGTTCACATTCTTGAGGAGGAGACAACATGTAAGATAGATGGAGGATAAATTAGAGCATCATAGAGGAAAGATGCTAAGATTAAGGAATGGCTTCTCAGAGAAAGCATTTATTAATTTATATAAAACTAGGCAGTAGGACATTTTTTTAAAAAAAACTTCAATAAATCTCCACTTTCAAGAATGTTCTTGGTAACACATTGAAGTGGTTGAGTTGTTGCTGGCCCCTCTGGGTGAGACAGTCTTGGCCACGAGGAAGTCAGCTTCAAATTACCATCTACGATGATTGCTATGATGTCAAAACCCAGTGAAATGGTCACTAGTTTAGTGAAATAACAGGTTTTCAGTATGTCCATCACGGTTCTGGTGCTGCCCCCTTGGCATCACTTAATAGGCGTCTTCCAACCTAGGAAGAGAATCCATGCATCCAGTATTGTTGTGACTCAGTGGATCAGCGAGAGGTCATTTGCAAAGCTTCCCAAGCCAGTTGGCATTATTAGGGCAACAGAGGTTCACAGCTCACATTTCACTGTTTGTCCCAGTTAAGCTAGGGCAGGGTCATCCTATTTTGTGCCAGGTCTGGCAAGGTATGCTTGGCAGGAAACCAGTTAGCCGCTCTTTGTGTTTTGGCTTTTTATTTAGCCATTCAGAAGCATCTCCCCTTCCATTTTTATGCTGTGATCAACCACGGTAGATACCGAAGAACCAACCAGGGAGAGCCTTGACTCTAGAGAGTCCGAGAGATGCTTGTGGGCATTTGTGGGTATATCCAGATTTATCATTTCATTGCTGTAGGACATTCTCTTTGCTGGTGCAGATAAGCTCAAGTTGTCACTTACTAGCACAGGGAAGCTAAGGGACTTGCCTAGGGTTGTGCAGCTTGTATGTGTCAGAGGCTATGTGCATATGTGTATATAAATGTAGAACCTGGATTTGTGGTCCACCTCTGACACTAACCATGTGCAAATCAGTAAAATCTCTAATACACCAGCCACATGGCCCAGTGGAGAGAGCACCAGGCCTAGAGTCAGGAAACCTCCTCTTGAGTTTAAATCTGGCCTCAGACATTTACTAGCTGGGTGACCCTGGGCAAGTCACTTCCCTCTCTATGCCTCAGTTTCCTCATCTGTCAAATGAGCTAGAGAAGGAAATGGCAAACTTCTCTCTGGTATCTTTGCCAAGAAAATCCCAGAGGAGGTCACAAAGAGTCACACATGACTGAATAAAATACCTGTAGTACCAGCCCTGAGGGTCTCAGGATAATGTAAGGAAAACAGTTTGTAAACTTGAAAGCGCTGTGTAAATGTCAGTTATTATTATCATACACCCCCCTCCTTCTGACTGCATCTTGCTTCCCCTCTGACTCTCCCCTTCCTCCTCTGTGATATGGGGCAGGCGGAGACCAGATTAGATGATCTCCAATCTATAGGATTCTGTATGCATCCTCTTCCCTCCTCTGGTGATGTTAGCATGGGGGACTTCCTGGGGGTGGGAGGAGTGACTCCTTTACCAGCACAGACTCTGAGCATTCAGCAGGGAAGTCCTAGAAGCTTCCTGAGGCAAATCCAGAGTCCGCTGGAAAGGCGATCAGTGTCTCCCATCTATTCTCCACCCTTTGAGTAGGGAATTCTCTCTAGAAGGACAGTTGTGTGGTAAATGCATGCTGCCCGCCCACAAAATGCGTATGTCCTGGAAGAGTTTATTAAAGGCTCTCGGGAGACCATCGAGGATGAGGATGAGGAGATGCTTGCTAGCTCTCTTACTGCTTCCTTACACTCTAGATTTGTTATTGTTCAATTGTTTTACTCATGGCTGACTGACTCTTCGTGACCCCATTTAGGATTTTCTTGGCAAAGTTACTGGAGTGGTGTGCCATTTCCTTCTGCTCATTTGACAAATGAGGAAACTGAGGCAAAGAGGGCAAAGTGACATGCCCGGGGTCACCACCTCACTGCCTCATACACTAAATGGAGGTTTTTCTAATTGTGTCTCTGGGGTTTCCAAGCCCAGGCTCAGCTAGGGACCAAATACTTCCTATACTCTTCTGCCTTGTATTCCAGAGATGGGGCCCACAGTAGGATGGGGAAGTGTTTCCACTACAAGGCACTGCTCAGTTAAGGACCTTCCTTGCCTGGAGTCCCACAGCTCTCAGGCATCAGAGGTGAGACTTGCACCCAGATCCTCCTGATACCAAGTCCAGCACTCTCTCCATGAGGCCACACTACTACCTTCCAAATGGAAAATCAGAGGAAACAAGATGGTGTTCAGTGTCACCGCAATCAGCTGAGCATTCAGCCCAATTGAGAAGCAAACTAAACATTGGACTTCAGAGAATACAAACCAACTTCTGTATTTTCCCATGAATAATCGACATCAGATTGTGCAGCCTTTGCAATGGTTTCACAAACTCTGGTTCCAGCATATGGATTGCCCCCAGGAACATAACAGCCATCACTTCCAACATGGATCCCCTTCGCCGGATCTGAAACATTTCCGGTAGGAGAATCATGGCAGGACGGCCACGAGTGACTCTCAGAAACACGAACGCCCAGCCAGAGGGGGAGTCCGAGGCCCAGAGATATGATGTGATCTGTCCAGGGCCACCCAGCTGGCTCAGCACCCGCTGCAGGAGCCCAACCTAGCAGTCCTGAGAGCTTCAATAGCCCTGAAATCCTGGCTTGTCCTGCCAAGCTTCTGCAGTCTGGAAGCTCCTCAGGAGCCAGGGCCCGGGTCCCCCACCACAGAGCTTGTCCCTCTCCCAGGGGCTTTCCTGGCATGCCTCATCCGTGGCCAGCCCCCCAGGGGCTAGGACAGTAGATGCACACAGCAGGGAGCTCACGGTGTGGACAGAGAAGCCTGGGGTATGCAGAGGAGGGCTCTGGGCTAGCGTGGGGATGGCAGTACCATCATTATGTGGCAGAAGAGAGACCCAGAAGGGGCCCAAAGCCCAAGATGAATTTGGACTGACAGGACAGAGGGCATCCCAAATGGCAAGAGGGAGGCGGTGTGGATGGGGGCATCGTGGAGGCAGGTTTGGCTTAAACTAGTCCAGAGAGCCTTGTTGGGTGTAGAAATGGAGATAAATTGAGATAATAGAATATGTGTGAAAGCACCTTGTAAACTGTCAGGTAACACGTACGTACACGTAAGGGCTTATTAAGTTAGAGAGAATGGAGCCAGAGGATGACAGGCAAGAGGAGTTTTCATTTGATGTGACAGACAAGAGGGAGCCACTTTGAGTTCCTGAGCAGGGGAGTGACAGGATTAAAGTGCTTTATATGGTGTTTACTTTAGTTCTGCAATATTATATGGGTTAGATGGAATGAGAGAGTCTAGAGAAAGGAAAAACAGGTAAAAGAGTATTATAGTTCAGTCACACACAGTTTGACTAGCGTGCTGGGTGGCTTTGACCGTAGCCTGTATTTCTGACTTTGGAGCCAGGCTCACCCCAGATTCTCATACATGCTGTGGGCATAGTGTGGTAAACAAATTCATTCCCTCAGGACATTTCTACAGTCTTTTCTATATTCACAGGGCTTGTATCTCTGTGATGCTGCTGGAGGCAAGTACTAGGGGCCCACAAAAGTCCTGTGACAATATGTTCCTAAGTGAACCACCCCAAAACAAGATTAAAAATAGAATGTGTGTCTATGGAAACCAACACACATTAATGTAGGTATAAGCAGTGTATTTCATTGGGATATGGAAGTGTTTTTTTTTAATAAATATTTTTTATTGATTAATTAAGAAACATTTTCCATGGTCACATGATTCATGTCCTTTCTCTCCCTTCCTTCCAACCCCCTCCCATAACCAATGCTCAATTCTGCTGGGTTTTACATGTGTCATTGATCAAGACCTATTTCCATATTATTGATATTTGCACTAGGGTGAATTTTTGTGTTGTTTTTTTTTTAATTTTTTTTTAACCCTTAACTTCAGTGTATTGGCTCCTTGGTGGAAGAGTGGTAAGGGTGGGCAATGGGGGTCAAGTGACTTGCCCAGGGTCACACAGCTGGGAAATGTCTGAGGCCGGATTTGAACCTAGGACCTCCTGTCTCTGGGCCTGACTCTCAATCCACTAAGCTATCCAGCTACCCCTTGTGTTTTTTTTAATGGAAGGAGAAGACTTATTGATTACTCGAGGACATGATTTTTTTCATCAAACCAAAGAAACTAAAACTTAACTTTTTAAACAAACTAAACTTTACTTTAAAAATACAAACTTTCAGGGCAGCTGAGTGGCTCAGCAGATTGAGAGCCAAGCCTAAAGACAGGAGGCCCTAGATTCAAATCTGGCCTCAGACACTTCCCAGCTGTGTGACCCTGGGCATGTCACTTAACCCCCATTGCCTAGCCCTTACCACTCTTCTGCCTTAGAACCAAAATGCAGAATTGATTCTAAGACAAAAGGTAAGGGTTAAAAAAAAAAAACACAAACTTTACAAAGGGTTACTTTTCTTCTTTGCCTTCCCCTAAACTGCCTTTTCAGCCTCATAATCTTGGCTAAAACAGGCATCCTTCCAGGTGAGCCTCACTCCCCCGGACTCAGCCATGCTTTGCTCACAGGTCCAGCAGTGGAGCCTAAGGACTAAATAGAGGCACATCCTCTTTAACTTCTTTGCCTTCCTCACTTGTATCTGTCAGAGCCCTAAGGAGACATACTCTTTTTATGGAAAAGTGACCAGAGGAATCAAAGGTTGAAAAAATGGAGTCATTGAATATACCTTGTTCACATTATGTGTATGGGGATGGGAAGAGGAGGGCAGATGGCCTGCCTCAGTGGCCAAGACTGGGATTTCCCTTAGAAGAAGTGCCACCAGAATTCACAAAGCATTTCAAGAGTGGAAGAATATCAAAGAGCCCCAAATCACTAAATAACCGTCTATTAGAGCCCCCCAAAAGAGAAGAGAGAAAGTAAATGGAAAGGAGAAAGAATGAAAAGTAGCCAGGCTGGTGGCCGCTGCAGCACTGGGGGTCTCCAGGGCCTAAGTAAGCAGGGGCCACATCTGTGGCAGTCCCACCATGGAGAAATCAGTCATGCACCGTTACGGTGGGCCTAGTACCAGGAATCACAGAACCATATAGTCATAAAGACCTTCAAGGCCTCCAGGTCCAGTGGACTTTATTTTAGTGACGACATGGAGGCATAAGAGGTTAATTGCCCTGCACAGGGCCACACAGCCAGTAAGAATGAAGGCAAGATCTGTATTCAAGTCTCCTGACTTCAGGTCCAGCACGAAGCCAGTTGGAAATCAAAGCCCAGGCCAAGTTTGTAAAGAAACAGCAACTTCCCTCTACCACCCAGCCAACCATTAGCAAATTGTAAGCAAAGAGATTTGAAGCACAGCTATGATGGGAGCTTTTGAATTCAAGGAACATAAAATAAACATATTAAAATAGGGGGAAAAAACCTAGTTGCAGTACTTATTGTTTTATCCTTTCCATCATGGGTATAGGATAAAAGAAAACTCTTACTTGCTTGTTAGAAGAAGAAAGCTCACACTTCAAGTTCCTTCTTGGCAGATGTCAGTTGAAAGCTTTGCTTATGGAATATGCTGCTGTGTCAAAGCCTGTTGGATAATTTTAGACAAATGTGTCATGTGTGACATGGAAATATGGCACGCTGTACATTAGTGATTTCCCTAGTGTTTGGATCAGGTAATAACGTGCCGGCAAAGTGCTCTTTATCTCTACACACTGTGTACTTGGATAGCAATGGGGATATGCTCTGGGTAGAAATTACTTTAGTCAGAAAAAGAATCCATTTACGATGTGTGTCTTCTAACATCTTTCAGACAATGCCTTGTATTAAAGAGGCATTTTTTGATTAATGTTTCATAAACATTTTTCAGCATGACAGCTTAAAGTCCCAGTAAAATTGTAAATGCAGGCCTAGTGTTCACTTTCATAAAGTCAGATGTCGTCTCATAAAGTCTTCTTGGATCCCGTCAGTCCCGGTGACACAGAATCAGTACCTGGCAGCATTAAAATTAATTTTGTTCATTTATTTTGCGGCACTGATAGTGAGATGAAAAGTGCCCCTTATTTAAGCTTTCTTTAAAAAAAAGAAAGAAAGAAAGAAACTTATTCTTAATAAGTTCCGTTACTCTCATTTTTTGTTCAATTAACTAAAGTAAAGGCACAATAGTAGTTTTTGGAGAGATGTAACAGAACATAAAGACACCGATAAACTCTTTAAGGGCAAGGATTGTATTTTCTGCATATATACCCTCCATATCATGCCTTACGCTTTAATACTTTTATCTTCTGTCCTCGAATTTCTTACCCTTACTAGCAAGATATCCCTTTCCAAATCCCAGTCCTAAGACTTAACCTTATCAACATTCCAGCCCCCGTTCACTTGTTTGATGTTTCATCTCTCTCTAAGTTAGGCATTAGGATTATATTTTCTCATCATAGGATTCTGTAGGGTTCTTTTTTCCCCCTCTGTTTTTTAGAATAATTGTAAAGTATTGGTACTAACTTCAAACTAAAAGTATAGAGAATTCTTCTTGTGAATCCATCAAATCAAAAACTTTTTTCCTTTGGTAGTTTCTTTACATTTAGATTTCCCTACTGAGATCAGGTTTTTTGAGATCTCATTCTGGTTTTCCAATAGTTTAGGTATTTTATGTTTTTGAAAGTATTCATCTATTTGGGGGGAGGAGTTCTCAATTTTTTGTAGATAACTGCATAATATGGTCTAATTATTCTTTTTATTTCTTCTGGTTTTGCTGTGATTTCACTTTGCTCATTGATTTTGATTTGATTTTCTTGCTTTTCTTTTATTGGATTATCTAAGGATTTGTCAATTTTGCTAGTCTTTTCAAAGAATCAATTTTTAGTTTTCTTTATTATTCCTATGGGTTTTCTTGTTTCTAATTTATCTATTTTCCCTCATATTTTTAGTATTTCTTCTTTTGTTCTTAATTTAGGTTTGTTTGATTGAGTTTTTAATTTCTTAAATGTAGAGTCTGTTCCTTAATCCTTTTTGTTAATGTATAATTATAAGGATATGATTTCCCCCCTACTCAGGACTGCTTTAGCTGCATCCCAGGAATATTGTTATATTGTTTCATCATTGCCATTTTGTCTTACATTGTTTCTATAAATTGTTCTCTGACCCACTCATTATTTAAAATTTCATTGTTAGATCACCATTTGAGACTGTATCCTATGTTAGTGGCCCTTGAACTAGTTTCTTTTCTTATATTGTGGCCTATAAAGGATATATTAACTTTTCTGCCTTTTTACATTTGTTTGCCATATCTCTGCACCCTAGTACATGGTCAATTTTTTAAAAATTTCATATGGTAACAAAAATATGTATGTTCTGCTGTCCCATTTAGAAGACATCATAGATCTTTTAACTCTAGATTCTCCAAACATTTGTTCAGTTCTGTATTTTCCCTTTTGTTTAAGCTTCTGTAACACTTATCCAAGACCGAAAAAGGATATTGACATCTCCTGTTAAATATTGTCTTACTGTCTGTGTCTTCTTGTAGCCCAGATGATATTTACTTTATGAATTTGGATGCTAAGGCACGTGGTAGAGTGTATGAGTCTGTTACTACTATTGGTTTGCTATCTATGCTTCTTTTCAATATAATATAGTTTCCTTGCTTTTCTCTTTATTTTTTGAATGTTTGTTTTTACTTTATCTGATAGCATGATGTCAATTCCTGATTTTGTGAAATCACTTGATGCATAGTTAATTTTTTCCCCATTCTCTCAGTTTTATTTTGTGTATGTCTTTGTTTTTAAAATGTGTTTCTTGTAAGCAACAGATTGTAGGGTTTTGTTTTCTCATCCAATCTGTCACTTTTTTGTTTTATTAGATTGTTTAATCCATTCACATTTAAAGTTATGAATTAGATTTATATTTTCCTCCATCTGTTTCTTTTTTTCAAGTTATAATTTCTTTTTCCTCTTCTGCTGCAAACACAGTATTATGTTCCTTCAGTTACTTTACATTAATCATTTTAAAATTAATTAATCTGTTTCCACAGGCTCTTTTCCCTTTATCTCTGGTCCCCTCATTCTTTTATTACCCCCTTCTCTTTAGACTTCTGTTTATTAGCTCCTTACCTTTGCTTTTATATGGTATATTCCTTCTCCTTTTCTTCTCAGATAGACTCAGATTCCCTCTTCCTCTCCTCTTCATTAGTTTTTTTAAATAAAAATTTTTATACTACTTTCCAAAAAGGATTTCTTTTACTCTCTTCATCATCCATCTTCTATTCTTGTTTACTCTAGACTCTAATTCTCTGATTTGTGATGCATTTAATCATCTGGTTTTTGTCCTGTCTCCTCTCTGTATTCTTTCTGCAATCAAAGCTTCTAAAGCATACAGTCTAGGCCAGTGATGGCAAACCTATGGCACAGGTGCCAAAGATGGATACACCCCCCTCATCCCCCAGGTCATTAGTAGAAAAGCAGAGGAACTCCACAGAGTGGTGGAGCTGCTCCTCTCCCCCTCTTCACTGTGCCTGATACCATTTTTTTTACATTCCACCCCCCATTTTCCAGCAACCCAATGGGAACATACAGTAGGTAAGGTGGGTGGCTCATGGGCAGCAAAACTGGAGGGGAACAGAGAGTTCAGGTCACTCCCCTCCTCCTCTCTACATTCACCAAGAACAGTCCTCACTTTCCCCACCTCTCTACCCAGCAAGCCAATGGGAGCATTTCTTCCCTCCCCCACTCCATCTCTAATAGGTTCACCATTACTATTCCAGGCTCTTCCCTATAGGCACTTTCTGTCCCTGTCTCCTAGGTCTTACCCCCTGGATTCCCTTTTTCCTTTGTTTCTCACTCTCAGAACAATGCCAATTATTGCAGGTGTCAAAAGAAGACACCACCCCAGGGGGAAGGTTCCCTCCCTTGCCACTGATCTATTGCCTCTCTTGTTGACCTTTTTTCTGTTTTTGCTTGGAAATCTTCCTGTGTTCATGCTCTCTTGCTCCTTCATGAGACTACATATTCTCATTCATTCTCTCTCTCTCTCTCTCTCTCTCTCTCTCTCTCTCTCTCTCTCTCTCTCTCTCTCTCTCTCTCTCTCTCTCTTTTCCCTTCCTTCCCCTCTCCCTCTCCCTCTCTTACTCTTTCCCCTCCTTCCTCCATCCTTCCCCTCCCTCCCTATTTTTCCCTTTACCCTCTCAGGATAAGTAAGTTTTGCAAGTGCCAATCACCAAAGCCTCAACCACTGAGGTAAGGTTTTCCTATTCCTTCACATATAGGAATAGTTTGGTCAGTGGAACCTCCAAAGTGAGGCTTCCTTTTCCTTCTTTTTCAACCTTCCCATCTCCCTCACCCTATACCACCCCACCTCCATCTCCTCACCCATTTCCCTCTAGGTTCTTCTCTTTCTGAGACCTTAGAAGTCACCTTCCCTTCATTACTAGCCCTTGATTTGACCCTAGCACATCATTCACTCCTCTCTATGTCATTTCTCCACCCCATTTCATTTATCCTTCCATTTTGGAATATAGTCCCACAAAAGAAGCAGTCACCTGTCAGCAGAGCATCACCAGATTCTGGCCACAAATACCCCCATCCACTTCTTCTCTATTACCTCTACCAGATTTCCTCCATCATTCCTGTCTCCTGGTATACATTTAGAAAGAAGTCTCTTCCTGACCTTTCTGTTTCTACTCTTGCTATTATTGTACTTTTTATTGCTATATTTATTCACTCTTTAATTTCTGTTTTTTGGAGTGTTTGAGAAGCAAATGATCTCTTCAGTTCTGATTTTCCTTCTTAAAATATTCAGCCTTTTTTATTTTTGAGCTTCCATCTTTGGTCTCGTATGGCTAAGCTCATATTTGTAGGATAAGTCATTCTGGGCCACATCCTAAACTCCATCTCTCCTCAGAACACATTATTCTATTCACTCCTTTTTCTAGCAGATGCGGGATAGTCTTGTGTTATTTGAATGACCTTTCCTTTGTTTATGAAAGTATTTCTCCTTGATGGCTTGCATAGCTTGCTTTTGTAAGGGTTACATTAGGCGTTTTTCTTTTCTTTTTCTTTTTTTTTTAACCCTTAATTTTTGGTGTATTTTCTTACAGGCTGAAGAGTGGTAAGGGTGGGCAATGGGGGTCAAGTGACTTGCCCAAGGTCACACAGCTGGGAAGTGGCTGAGGCCGGGTTTGAACCTAGGACCTGTCTCTAGGCCTGACTCTCACTCCACTGAGCTACCCAGCTGCCCCCAAATTAGGCGTTTTGACAAAATAAGAAAACAGCTTTTAATAATTTAAGCTTTAATGAGAATATAGTAGAGTTATAAATTAATATTATCCCTTTAAGTCAAAGAAAAGAAAACTTCTAGCAGCTCTTAACAATTAACAATTTAGTATAATTAAAATAAAGATAGTAAAAGAATACAGTAAAGGAGAGAAATATAGGAAAGAGGTAGAGAAAGAAATTGCCTTATACCTAACTAGATACTCTATAACTACCTACAATTGCCTATAACTGCTGTTAGAGTAAGTCCAGCTGATCATCCTTCAGCTCAGCTCACCAGGCAGTCCTAAGCAAAGCTTTAGCTGTAATTGGTACACACGTAAAGTGGGAGGAAGGCACAGGAAGTGACGATTTTGAGCAGGTAGAAAACTTAGTCCTGTGGTTCTATTTTGTCAGATAATAAACATTATAAAAATAATACTTTAAGTATTGAACATTAATTTAACTCTTACAGTCTGAAGCCAGGGAGGGGGGGATGAGCCAGCTTTTGGTGTCAGTCTCTGCTAGTGCGACTTCACTGCTCACAGTATAGACGGTGCAGAAGGGGTGCTCCGTGCACCCTGGGGCAGTGACCGTCACATCCTGGATTTGAGGGGCCCTTTTCTTTACCTTCTTTTTATTCTGGGTACCCTCAACCATGGAAGTAGCCAGCGTCACATTATCTTTTCTGCATAATTCCTCTTTGGGAGAAGCTTGAAAGATCATAAAGGTCAGAAAACATTTTTAGTTTGCTGTCTTTCACTCACACACTTCCAAATGCCATCAGAGAACATCATACAACTCTACCAACACGGCGTCTGAATCTTCAGGATCCCATTTGGGGTTTTCTGGGCAAAGACACTGGTGCTGTTGGCCATTTCTTTCTGCAGCTCATTTGACTCCTTAGGAAAGTGAGGCAAACAGAGCTAAGTGGCCTTCCCAAGGTCCCCCAGCTTGGCAGATGTCTGACGTAGCCATGGTGGTAGCTGGCCTGCATCCTGAGGGCCTCACTGGCTTTCTTCCTGCCCCTGCCTTCTGGGGGAGACTCCTGACCTCTGACATCATCAGGGTAGGGAGCGGCAGCACCTGAGGCAAGATTTGAACTCGGGACTTCAGGCCTGACTCTCCCCAGGCTGCCCCTACCCCTCATGGAATGGAGCAGGCCCTTATTTCAGTGCTTCATGCCCTCCTTCATTCAGTGAGAGGCAGCGAGATGATGAGGAAGCACGGGCTCAGCGGAGGAGACCAGCTCCAGTTCTGTGAGGATGAACAAGGCCCTCAGCTCTTCAGAGCCCCAGACTCTGATTTCTCCCAGGCCCTGCCACAAAGGCTACACCCCGGAAGAGCCCTCTCACAGACGGGGCAGGAGAGAGGCCTGATGGATGGGGAGCTCCAGGGCGGCCAAGCTCCCATGGAGGCCCAGACGGGAGGCCTGCCTGTGGAAAGGAGGAATGGCGAGACTGGAATGGGCCTGGTTGCCGTGTCCCCACATCATACAAGGCTCTGGGCTCTTGAGTCTCCTCTCTGACGACTTCCTCCAGGCCCTTTTGTTTGAGCCCGTACCTATGTCTTGGTGTCAGTGTTAAGGCAGACGTGCAGCAAGGGCTAGGCGATCGGGGTTCTCAGGTGACTCATCCAGGCTCACCCAGCTAGGAAGTGTCTGAGAGACCTCCCATCTCTAAGCCTGGCGCTGTATCCACTGTGCTGCCCAGCTACCCCTTCCCTTTTTATCCGGCCTTTTGCCTCTGTATTTGTTTGGCATCATGCTCTGGGTGTTGCTAGGGAGGACGGAGAGAAGAAGGATGAGCTTTCAGGGTCAAGAGAGTGGGCCCAAGTTAGCGTCCATCTGCAGAGGAGGAGGAGGGTACGAGAAAACACTGGGGAGGAGAACCCAGGCTTGGAAGACAAGTGTCAGCAAACTGACGTCTCATTAGTTAGAGGACGCGCCTGGAGAAGAGTGGAGGGCGAGCCCCCCAGGAAGAAGTCGGGGTCCTTGGGCCTGAGGAGCTGAGAGGGCGAATCCTGAACAGGAGCTGGTCTCGCCCTGGCCAAGAGGAGACCAGCAGCCTGCACTCATTCGGTGACAGCCCCGGAGAAAGGCACGGGCAGGTTCCTCCTGGTACCCCGGCACCCTTCAGGGATGGACCAGAGCGGAAGACCTCTGGGATCGAGAAGTTATCCAGACGCCCTGTGGAATGGGGAGGTGGGAAACTGTTTTCATTCTTAGATGGCTTTAGTACCTGGCACAGATTTCGCCAACAAAGGAGAACGTCCTCTGTAGGCTGTAGAACCGATGTTCTGCTCATGTCACCCTAATGACAGATGGCAAGAGATTCGTGTACTCTTGGCTTTGAGAAGAACCTCCAAGGCCATTAGGACCCACCTCTGCTCTCTTTGTCATTTGACTTCACAGGGCTCCCTTCTTTATTTGTAAGATGAGATGACTGTGAGGCTCCTTCCTCCCCTAAACCTACGACCCCTGACCAGCACTTGTCCCGAGGGGAGGTCTCACTCTCTCCCAGGGTGGCTTCTCATTCCACTATCTGGAGAAATCCATAAAACTGGCCCAATAGTGTGTCATCAAAGCCATAACTGATTATTTTTGAAAACTGAGAAGAGACTAAACACAGAACTTATAGACATCTGAAGAAAGAGCCTTGGAGGTTTTCTAATCCAGCCCCCTTGTTTTGCAAAAGAGGGCATTGAGGTCTATCATTTCTTTCTGCCATCCTTGTGACTTCAGCAAACCCTTCAGTTCCAAATCTGCTTCAAATGAGAGAGGATTGATGATCTCTCTGAGCAAAGCATTCACTTATACCTCCTCTCCTTCCCACTATCCCTCTGGCTATCTCTTTTGAAAAGGCTTCCTGATCCCCAATTTCATAGACTCCTAGATCTAGAGCTCCAGAGGCTATCTGGTCCAACTCCACCCCTCATTTTAAAGATGAAGGAACTGAGCCACAGAGAAGTTAATGCAGGTAGTAAGGGTCCAAAGTGACATCTGAACCCACAGTCTCTGACCCTAGATCCCATTGCTTTTCCCAGTGTACCACACTGCTTCCCCAATTGTCAGCATTCTCTCCTCAAATTATCTTGTACTTATTTATCTATTAACAAGTCGTGTCTCCCAGTAGATTGTAAACTCTCTAGGGGAAAGGAATCATTTTCTTTTCTTTTTTTTAATTTCGTCTGTTTATCTCCAGCAACTAAGAGAGTTTCTAAAGTAGTGGTCATTTCCTAATTATTGAGCTGATTTGGATTGGGTCATCCCAAACATCTTAAAACCAAATTAATTTTCTCTCTCAGAAGCAGGAAGGAGAGATCACATTCTCTACCTTCCATGTTCTTGGTGTTGGTTTTGGTGGCTTTTACCCTGCCAATATATGAAGGAGATAAGTCTAGAGCAGTGATTCCCAAAGTGGGCGCTACCACCCCCTGGTGGGTGCTGCAACGATCCAGGGAGGAGATGATGGCCACACTTTTTTTTGTATTACATTCTATTCTGAGTTCATTAAATAGTTTCATAATTTCCAGGGGGGCGCTAAGTAATATTTTTTCTGGAAAGGGGGCGGTAGGCCAAAAAAGTTTGGGAACCACTGCTCTAGAGTATCATATGCTTCTCAATCATTAGTCAATCAGCAAACATCAATTGCTGACTGTATTCAGAACACTGTTCTAGGTATTGGGGATTGTGGAGTAGGTATAAGATTAAAAATTTCAGGCTCAGCCCCTGTCCTCCAAGAGCTGACAGNCTCCCCACTCTGTCTCTGTCTCCCCCTCCCTCTCTCCCTCTCTCTGTCTCTCTGTATCTCTCTGTCTCTGTCTCTGACTCTCTCTCACACCTTCAGTTATCATTCTGTGCTAGAGATCCTTCCATTAAGACTCCCCAACTATCCTTGTTACTACACTGAGCCAATCACTACACACATCTGCATTCCAGATCACTTTGCTCTAATGAGAAGGGCTTCAAAATTCCCAAACTGCTTTGCCTCCCTTGACTATCACAGCAACCAACTGAAACTACTTGGGGGTGAGTCTGACTAAAGATGGTCTGAGACAACAATTCAGGTTTGGGATTGGAATGAAATAAAACACTCATAGACATCTAACATTTAATAAAAAGGAAGTTTAAGGCTTTTTACCCTAGCTCAGTTAAATGCAGCCCTCTTTGTCTTTGTAGAAATGTGTCTGGTAAGGAGGGAATATTGCCTGGCAAGGCAGTGGGACATCCCTCTGATGGCCCTGGTCCCTTGTGATCTGGGATTTTTGTGCCCTTGATCATTAGTTCCCAAAATTTCTGATCTCAGGACCCCTTTTGCATTCTTGAAAATTATTGAGGACCTCTTTCTATTCTTAAAAATCGCTGTGTTGTATCTTTTGATGTTTACTATATACATGAAATTAAACTTAATACTTTTTTACTTAGCAACTCATTTTAAAATAACCATAATAAGCCCATTACATAGTATATCATCAATAACATGTTTTTATGAAAAATAACTATCTATTCCCAGAAAAAAAATTTTGAGAAAAGTAGCATGGTTTGTGTCTCTTTATCATCGGGTATAAGAGGATACAGCTGGATTCTCCTTCTGCAGTTTAATGGCTTCTCTCCCTTCCAGTGGGAGACTAGTCCAAGCAACATGGCGGAGACCTTGGCAAATGTTGCTCTTCTTTCAGAGGTTCAGAGGCATTAACGGTGGAGTTCTGGAGGCCTTCAAAGGCTGACACTCTTTTCTGTCTTACCCAGAATCCCCATCTGCCTCTAGAATGAAGGGGATCCTAGTTGTGATAATGCTATGAGGGGCATAAAGGGGGTGCATGAACTTGCTTACTCTTCTCACCCATGGATTGCTCTCCCAGTACAGTTGCTTTCCTTGGTAATCTCATGTATTTTGTTTTATGCACCTAGCAATCCTCTGAGAGGAGGCCTGGGGGTTTTACTAGATGGCCAAAGGGGTCCCTGATGCCGAAAGAAGAGAAAAACCTCTGACTTAAAGCTTTGGTTGTCTCTCTGAAGTTTCAAGTCTTTTTTTTCCCCAGATAATAGTCAATAAGCCTTTACTAAACACCTACTGGATGTAGGCACACTGCCAACAAGCAAGGCAGGAACAGTCTCTGCTCTTAGGGGTTTCTCAACCTAAAGGGGGGGAGGCAATGAGCAAATAATGATGTACAGACAAGTCAGAGATGATCCCAGAGGGAGGCACCAGCATTAAGGGAAGCCAGGAAAGGCTTCTTGTGGAAGCCCAGATTGAAAAATTGAGGTGGGAAGGAGCCCCTCGCATGAAGATGGGCACCTGGTAAGGAGACACAGGGAAGGGAATGAGATCTGAGAAGGAAGGAAAGGCGGGAAGGGGCCAGGTTAGGAAAAGCTCTAAAGCCAAAGAGAGAATTTTATATTGGAAGCTAGAGGCACGCACTGCCGGGTTAGAGCTCCGCCGGGGAAGGTTACACGGATCACCGAGGACAGATAGGCTCAGGAGCCTGGCTTAGAGCTGTGAAAGGAAAAGGAGGCAGGGGAACCACAGCACGGCTCATCCTTGAGGTTTTTGGTTTTTATTATAAAGGTCTTTTACTGAATCTCATGCCGATGTCAGACGGCTCGCCTCTGAGCCCACGTCTCTGTCTTTCCTGGCCTCTAGGGATTCCCATGCTGAAGATCGTGTTTGCCGGCCACGAGCACCTGTCGCTCATCTCTGTGCCCTTGCTCATCTACCACCCGGCGCAGATCCTGCTGGGCAGCCTCTTAGTGCCAAGCATCAAGTCTTGGATGGTGTCAAGACAGAAGGTAAGAAGCGCGTCGGGCCCCCGCACCCAGGAGATGTCAGAGGAAAGGCCCGGCGCCTGGGGGGTGCTGAGAAGTGGCTGCAGAGGTCCCAAGGGCCAGGCCTGTGTCTTGTTTCTGGCAGCAGCCTTGCCATTTGAATTCACACAGGAGGAGTTAGTTCAAACTTCAGATTTTTGAATTTCCGTAAGGATGACATTTCACTTGAAAGAGAGAATTTTTTTTAAAGAATTGCCCCCATGCCACCCCCACTAAACCAAGTTCTGCACCTGGTGCAGCCACTTTAAACCCACTCTACCCCCCCAGATGCCCCCAAAGAGGCTGTGCAGGAAGCCAGTCAGCATTTGGGGTTGTTGCTTGGTTAGAATTGCTCATTCCCCTGCCCCTCCCCAATAACAGGAGCCCTCATTTGTGTGGTGCTTGAAGATTTACGACACCCTGGGAGAAGGTAGTGCATGGATTCTTATCCCCATTTTACAGAGGAAAAAACCAAGTATAAGAAAGGCAGAGTGACTTGTGTCCGTGCTTCCTCAGCCCTTGTGGAAAACCAACAACCCAATCTGAGTCTCTCGATTAAGGTCGTAGCGGGGGAAAATACCACAGCCAGAGTTGGAGGACCTGGGTTCAGATCCCAGCAGAGCTCCTTATTGCCTTTGGGCCCTTGGAAACGTCTCCTTAGCCCGGCGAGATTCTGTTCCTCCATCTGCAGCAGGAGGTGCCCTCAGAGCTCCTTCCCAGCCAAGGCCTCCGGGCCTCCTTCCCTGCCGTCCCACTCAGCCCTTGTTTCTGCTTCTCTCGTAGGGTGTGAAGCTGATGAGGCCAACAGTGTGACCCCGAGGGGACCCTGCATCGTACACGTGTATATATGTACAATATGTACAATGACACCTTCGGAAGACCTGTGTTTGTGAATGTTGCTTCCGTGCATATTTTATTTTTTTATGTGAAAAAGAAAAGATAGACCTATTTAAGTGCCTTAAAATGCATTTGGCCAGAGCCTTGTCCCAGACCTCCCGCTGGGGACCGGCAGAGGTTGTACAGTATTTTGGAGTCGTTTATTTTTCTAACACGGTGACGAGTCATCCTGGTGGAGAAGCAAACCTTAGATTATTCCCCTTCCCTGTTTTCTGGGTAACTACACAACTGCGGCAGACACGAGCCTATTGAGAAAAGGTCCAAAGACCCAGAAAACACTCTTCTGCTGACAAACTTTAGGGAGACCATTTCCAAAGTTTTCCCTTGAATCCCTTGACTTTTATGTGTGTGTGTGTGCATGTGTGTGTGTCTCCTTTATTCTAAAACTGTGACATGCCTTTTTCTTCTCTGTGTATACTCAGCATGGGGCCAGAGAGTGGATGGATGGATGCTAGAAAAGCAGAGAATATTTGCATTCATTGACATCGCTTTCTAGACAATCCTTCAAATTAAGGGTGTCCTCGAGACGGTTCTTGGGATTCTGTTGTACGAGATGGTGGCATTTTTCTGTCTTCAAGTCTTCCTAGACTGTTTCAAAGGCACCGATGTTTGAGCTAATGGAAGTTCTGGGGGAGGCAGGGGAGCCGCTCTCTCTGTCATTACTCTTCCTATTTCCCCCACTTCCCTGCTCTGCTCCCTGTCAGTCTGCCTGGGGCAGGGACGAGGGCTAGGAAGGCGGCGGCAGCAGCGTAGGGAAGGGTCACCCGGAGCCACATTCCACACCAGGGACCAAAGCTATTCGTTTTTACTGTTACAGAAGGAGCCGCCTCTATGCGGCCCGTTCCTGGGAGCAGGGGAGGCTCCCGACCCTCCTGAAAGCACCCCGGTGGCCTGAGAGGCCCAGGGCAGAGCGCCTTGGCTGGCTTCCGCAGCTGGGGCGCCCAGTGACTTCGTCCTGTCTGAATCTGGATGGCTCCCGCTGCTGCCTTCTGAAAGCATGTTTTCCCAGCTTTTATGGGATCGCCTTTCTGAACGCTTTTCTGGTCCTTATCTTTAGGCCTTGCGGACTGTCCCACTGATGACTGGGAAGACTGCTTTGGACTAGTCTCCCTAAACTCTTTTTTCTGATGATTGCAGACATGGATGTAGGGAAAATTGGATAGGAGCAGCGAGCGGGGGTGGCGGCGTGAGTAACGTTTTCTGTGTGGTGCCTCTGGGCTTGTTTCAGTTTCATTTTAACTGAAGGGCCCAAAACGTGCAGGCTTGTCTGGTCTCCTGGTCGATCTTACAAATATGAGCCTATGTCGTGATTTCTCTGGTCTTTGTACACTGCTTCCCCCTGGATTCCAACTGATCTACCTCTGTTACTGACTCTAACACCTACGATAGGTGTGATTTGGGGTTAAAATAAAATCCAGTTACAAACACTCATGACCGAGTTTTATCATCTAATTTAGACAACATCATCTCTCACCCCTCCTACACCCCACCCATATCTTAAGTTTGTACATAATAATGCTGTAAGTATTATTATGGATGGTTTCAGACTCATCTGGATGGTATGTGTTTATGTCCTTATTTTTATGCAGACATGGTAGCAGATGGTTCCAAAAGGGACATAAAGCAAAATTGGAATTCATTTTTAATTCCCCTTTATTGGGACTTAATTATTTCTATCTAAAATACTCCATTGGATTGATAGACTGCTAAACTGTTCATTTCATGCCTTTATTTTTGCCTAAATGTATTTATGAAAAGAAATATATCTGATGATATTTATGTGGATATGACTTTCTGTTCATTTGGATATGTACTTGGTTGTGTTGGTTTCCAATTTGATTTCTTTTGCCAGATGATGGCATATACTTTGCCATATATTCCAAAACTTTTTCAATAGTGTATTTTAAAAAAATCTTTCCTATTAAAACTTTGAAACAAATATACATATGTAGAAATATTTAAGTATTTATTACATAAATGGGATGTTTTTCTAACATGAGGGCTAGGGAAGTAATGATCAAATGGATCGCTTATGACAAATTGAATGGCAAATTTTAGAAATCATTAGAAAATGTATGCATCAGACTTTTTTTAACCTTTAAACTTTTTATTTTAACTTTTTTCTTTTTAGATTTTAAGTCCCAAATTCTCTCCTACCCTTTTCTCCACACACTGAAAAGGCAAGCAACATGGTATCAATTTTACATGTGGAACTATATAAAATATTTTCATATTAGCCATATTTTTTAAAGTGAGAAAAAGAAAGTGATAAAAATTAAATTTTTACTGAGAGTTCATCAGTTCTCTCTCTAGAGGTATATGACATTTTTTCATCATGAATCCTTTGGAATTGCCTTGGATTACTTTATCGATCAGAGTAATCAAGACTTTCACAATTGGTCATCTTTACAACGTTGCTGTTATTGTACACAATGGTCTCTTGGTTCTTCTCACTTCACACTGCATCAGTCATGTAGATCTTACCATGTTTTTCTAGACACCCCCCATCATTTCCTACAACATAATAGTACTCCATCACAATTAGATGCCACAACTTGTTCAGCCAATTGATGAACATCCCCTCAATTTCCAATTCTTTGCCATCATGAATAGAACTACTTAGAACTACTATAAATATAAAGAACGTCTAGGTTCTATAGTGGTATTGCTGAATTGGTCTTAACCAGATTTTGGGGTCCTGCTTTGATGAATGAGCTCCCCACATTTTAGTTGATTCAAACTAGTTCCTTAGAATCATTTATGGGCATGATAAGCTAAATATGAAGCTTTAGAGTTCACAATGGCCCAAAAGTCCATATTAAGTAAATACTTTTTTTTTGAATAGCCTTAAATTCCAGGGCTAGTCCTTCCTTCAGATCTGCTAATGTAGTTTGATCGGTACCAAAGAACTACCTCCCGCCTCAGTGGCAATGTACCAATTCATGGAGGAACCAAGAAAAATCTGGTCAATTTTCTAAAACCATTTCTTGTTCTTGAAGAAAGAAAGGGAACAAACTAAAATGCCTTTGCTTAATTAGGAATTAATGCAGGATCCATAAACCATAAGCTAGTGAACTTGACTTCTCTTCCTGGCAACGCTTTAGAACATATTAGTTAAAGGATGCTTAGTGAACATCTAAAACAGGAAGCATTGATCATTAAGAGCAAGCTTGACTTCATCGAGAACAGATTGTGTCCAACTAACTTAATTTCCTTTTTTGACGGAATTACTAACCTGGTAGAATCTGTGTAGCTTATCTAGATTGTAACAAGGCATTTGTCAGAATCTCTCATTCTGTAATAAGCTGAAGAGAAGTGCACTAGATGTTAGTACCGTTTGATGGATTAGCAACCAGATATAGGGCCAAAGAGGAGTTTCACTGGTTCAATGTCAACTTGAAAGGAGGCCACTAGTGGAGTGCTTCTATGATCTATACTTGGCCCTACACTGTTTAACATTTTATCAGTGATTCACATAAAGGCATAAGTGCCATGGCTATCAATTTTCAAATGACACAAAGCTAGGAGGATCCACAGATAATACACTGAATGACAGATTTGGAATCAAAAATCTTGATAAGCTAGCCTATCGGCCTGAATTGAATACAATATTATTTTACTAGGAGAACTGTAAAATCTTACACCTCGGCTTTTTAAATCAACTTCCAAGTAAAAAGCTGAGGAAATGTGACAAGAGGACTTTTCATCCAAAAAAGAGCTGAGCATCTTAAGTAGGCGAGTCACATTGCGAGTCAACGTCGTAACATGCAACCAAAAAAAGTTTATTTAATATCCAGAATAGTCTCATTGTACTTGGCTCTAGTCAGACCGCATCTGAGTATTGTATTCATTTCTAGGCTTCACATTTTAAAAAGCACATTAATAAGATAAGATGGAAAATGACTAGAAGGTGGCTACCAGAATCATGAAGGGCCTTGAAAGAATCCTACATAAAGATCATTTGAAGAAACTGAAATGTTTAGCTTAGAGAAATGAAGACTTAGGTGGACGTAGAATCATAGACTACAAGCAGATATTATCTACATCTTATAGATGAGTAAACTTAGGCTTTAAAGAGGTAAAATGACTCGTCCATGGTCACAAGGCATACCAAAATATAATCTCTCCTAATTTCAAGTCTAGTGTCCTTTCTACTATGCTGTACTACCTCTGAAAGCATCTCCAGCCTTCCTTAGAATACAGAATTTATAGCTGTTTCCACAAATGAATGGATGAATCCCCATGCAAGTGGCAGTTTGCATGAAGCTTCCTTAATGAGTTTCTTGAGTCAATATGTATAGGACTTGACCTCATATTTTTTCTTATAATAGGGAAGCTATTGATTAATTCTTTCAATAAGTAACAAGAGTTTTCTTCATGCCTACTATGTGAGATGAATGAAGACAATGATAATCTAACCACTTCCAGGCTAACTAGGGAGACAAGAAACAACTAGAAAATAAGTGACAAGTAGAAAATAAAATAAAGATCATAAAATATAGATAGTCCCTAACTGCTGAGCGATACAAAGTAATCTGTAAAGCATGACTAGGCAAAAAAGGCTTTTTGGAAGTAGCGAGTTCTGAGTCACTGATACAGCCCTTTAGAAGGGCCCCTTCACCCTCAGAAGTAGGAGAATGAGGCTGATGGAGACATAAAGAGTGACAGGTAAATATCCATGGATGATTTCTTCCTTCTGCAGTTCTTTCTATGTCTACATACTTAAAATGTATTCATTCAAAAGATACACCAGGGCTGAAGGTAGGCCTATGCATACCAGTTTCCTTTTGAAATTTTTTTCAGATTTAAAATCCTTTTGATTTATTGTCTGTTCTTTCACTGAAGGCCATATCAATAGATTTTCTAAAAAGGATATGACAAAAATAGAATGCAATAATTCAAAAATGGAAAAATAACTGAAAGAAAAAACCAACAAGATTTTGGAAGAACTTGAGAGCACAATAATAGACTTCAAGAAAGAATATGGAGAAATGCCTAAGGATGATAGCTCTTCCAGAAAAAAATGCAAAGAAGTAAAATTGTATACTAGAAGTTATGTTGCAAATTTCCCTGGAAATATTGGAAATAGATAGCAAAGTTCAGATTAAAATGCACTAACAGAACATGAAACAGAAAGAAACCTCAGATTTAAATCATCAAGAAACAATAATGAAATTTTGTAACTACAACATCATACAAAAAAAATCTTATAAGTAGTAAGGGAACAAACCTATCAACCAACCTTCAAACTCCAAATTGAAAAGATAGATTATAAAAAATCAAAGTAGGGGGCAGCTGGGGTAGCTCAGTGGATTGAGAATCAGGCCTAGAGACGGGCGGTCCTAGGTTCAAATCCGGCCTCAGCCACTTCCCAGCTGTGTGACCCTGGGCAAGTCACTTGACCCCCATTGCCCACCCTTACCACTCTTCCACCTAGGAGCCAATACACAGAAGTTAAGGGTTTAAAAAAAAATCAAAGTAAAATAGACTGTGGTATTCCAAAAAGCAAAAGATATTGACTCGCACTCAAACAATGTTGAACCTTTTCACTGAAAAAAAATAAAAAGATGAACCCCAAGGAGAGAATTTGAATCATTCCTTTAAAAGAACCCAAAGGTGAATAGTATATTCAATTTGCAAACTAACAAAATTTTTTTTAAGTTGAGTACTTTTAGATAATAAAGACTAAGAAATCAGAAGTTTATTTTTGTGTGACTGGGAATAAAGACATGCATATAAGGTGAGATATATCTTTTTTATCTTGAATATTAAATGACTGTAAGAAGACAAAAAGAGATAATGGTCTAAAGAATATAACAGGAAAAATCAGGAGGAAAGAAGTTAGAGCAAGGGAATTAATATTCATAAGGATACCAGTGTTAGACTCCCTTGTATCACCAGATTTTGACAAGCTGGTACCCATAGCAGCCACTTTGGCAATATTCTTTTTTTCTCCCCACTGACTGTTTAAGCATTATAGATTTTGATATTTGTTGTGAAAATAAATCAGCCATTACAGTTGTGTTTATGATCCCATAAGAAGCTTCAGGCTTTTGGTCTTGTTCTCATGCTGAGAGAAGAGTTTCTCTCTCATCAAATCTTTCTAAAGCTAAAAGCCACAAGCAGTAGATACAACCCAAACTGATGAGTTTGTTTTTAGCAATTTAGAGGCAGAGAAAATGGGGCCCTCAAAGGCCCTTGGGATTGAATATACAAAGAAGGCAGTGATGGATGAGTACTGAATCAAATGTATTGGAGGCCTGGAGCATTTGCAAGAGAGGTATTCTCCATGAGTTGTTATCTATGCAGAAGAACTATTGGAGAGTCCATTAAATGTATGTAATCAAGTCAAGAAGTGACCAAGGCATGAATCACCACTTTATTTCTGTATCAGGTTGTGGGCAGATGTGTTCTAAAATGCTAAAACCATATCCCTTTGATAGGTAATCCTTCACCCCCAGCAGGCCTCCTGTACAGCTGTGAGAGGAATGAATAAATGAACAAATGGGGTTGGGGGGACATTTATTAGGTACTTACTAGGTGCCCAGCACTACCCTAAGTGCTAGGAATGAAAAGTAAGGATAGTCCTTGCCGTCAAAGAATTTGTATTCTAAGAGGGAGAAACAAAGCACATTGGACGGTGTTGGTCCAAAAAGAATAATGTCAAAGGAACAATAAGGAGCCAAAGGATAAGTAAACCCCCTTTCCAAAAGCAAATTCCCCCAGAAGTGGGAAGGATATGGGGTAGCACCATGGATGGTATGGCTGGAAAGGGGCCATGAAGCATCATTGGGGAGTGGGGCCAGCGATGTCACGTGCTCTCCTGAGACAGCTTGGCCCCAAGGCAGGACTTGGAGCTCAAGTTGGGAAAGATGAAACATAGATAATCCAAAAGCTCAACCAACAACACTGTCATTGCCCAGCTTTTCTCTCCTTCATGCCCAGTCCTAAAGAGATCAAATTCAAGAATTTGTCAACATCCACCAGAAGTTCTCAAAATGATAGAGACAATTCCAAATATGGTAAGTATTTATTAAAGTAGACACCACTAGATGGCAGTGGGCAGTTAGGCGGCATACCAGATAGATTGCTGGACCTGACGTAGGAGGACTCCCCTTCCTGAGCTGAAATCCAGCCTCAGATCCTTCCTAGTGGTGTGACTCTGGGCAAATTACTTAACCCTGTTTGCCTCGGTTTCCTCATCTATAAAATGATCTGGAGAAGGAAATGGCAAACACTTCAGTTTCTTGGATAAGAAGACTCCAACTGGAGTCACGAAGAGACAGACATGACTGAAACAACTCAACAGCAATATTTATTATACAAATAAAGCATTGTGCTAAGACCTAGAGAGATACAACATTTTGATAAGAGAGAGTCCCTGCCCTCACAGAGCTTATAGCTAGTAGGCATAAATGAATAAGGTATAAAAACACTATGGTGGCTAAAGCAGAAAAGCTGAGAACTAGAATAGAATTTAATATTGAGTGCAGTAAATAAAGCATGAATACTGACAGCTAGAATATGATTTAATAGAATGTAAGCCTGTCTGTAAAGAGATTTCTCAAACAGGATGGGGAGGGGTTGAACCCTCATTCCACTGCAACAATCCATGCCGTCCACTCATCTTCCCTTCCTTAATTCTTTTGGTGAAAAAAATAGCCCCACAATGAATTGCCCATCCCTTCTTGAATCAGAAGAGCCTTTTCAGTGGCAAGGCTGCTTAATTCTAAGTGCCTAAATCTGAAGACACTGGTTGTAAGTTGTTTGGAAGTAGTATATAAATGTGAGGCATCCTTGCATAACAGCTAGGTAGCTTTGGAGAAGGGAAGAGCCAATCTGAAATCCTGCCTCTGACATCTTCCATCTATGACCTTAAGCAAATCATCTAACCACCCAGGGTCCCCAGGTAACTCCATGTTATAGGCAGCTACCCACCTGCATCCCTTCTAATTTGGGAATTCCCACCACGGGAATGCTTTATACCAATGCTCATCCTCAGACTAGGCTTCCTTTAGGTGGCTAGATGGATCAGTAGCTAGAGCTCTGGACCTGGAGTCAGGAAATCCAGAGTTCTAACTTAGTCTCAATTTAGGATCTGTGTAACCCTGGGCAAGTCACTTAACCTCTGCTTCTGAGCCCACCAACTCCCAAATCTGCCATACAGTCACAAATAGAGTCTCCTCTCCCTCCCATTTGGTCTAAAAAAGAAATAATAAAACCAATTGGGAGAGAGAAATAATCACAAATTCCAAGTCTCAATCCAAGTCACAGTCTCCTCAACTGTAAAGTGGCAATAACAGCATATACCTACCTCCAAGGGGATTTGTGAGGATCAAATGAGACAACTCATATGAAATATCTAGCACAGTGTTTCTTCTCTGCCTTTCTCCCTTCTGGTGGCCCACTACCCTAATAAGTTTCTGGGAAAGGAGATGCCCATGAAGACCAGAGCTAGAGAAATGTTTACGAGAATGGTGGCAGGAAACGCTCAGCCAAGTCTGGGCCGCACCGTCTGGACCTCTGACTCTCCAGGCCTTGATGGATTCCGCACTAGAGCTTTCAGGGTTCTTGGAATCAGAGGCAGGGCTAGAAGGAACCTTATGAGACTTCTAGTGCACTCTGCTCCTTTAGATTGATGAGGAAACTGAGACCTGGATGGCTTGTGTGACTTGCTCAAAGCCATATGGGAAATAAGTGGCTGCTGAACACAGCTCCTACAGCACCCAGGCCATTTTGTGGGCTTTTACTCAGCTGGACAAGTAGGAAGTCCTGTTGTCAGGGCCATGACCTAACCATATAGCGGAATATGGCCCTAGGGCCTGGATGAGTTAGCGGCCATGCCCCAAAGTCCCCAGTATGTTTCCCTACACACTCTTTATTCCCCAAAGAATTTGAGTGGCTCTCACACTAGATATTAACAAAATGAAGCTAGGTGTTTTGTTCTCTAAACTCCCATGAATATCAAGCGAGGATCAAACCAGGGACTAGTTGAGGAAGGGAGATTCTATCGGACCAGCAAAAGAGAACTCCAGACAACCATAGGGGGCAAAGGCAAGCCAGTTACCGCAGAGGGGAACCTTTTCCGTAGTCCTTTATCTCTAGGTCACTGATTGAAATCCAACCAGGCCTCCCTTGACAGAAAATCATTCCCAACCTTGTGGCAGGCCATTTGACAGACAGGCAAATGAGTTTTCCATCTCTAGCCAGCGGGCAAGTGTCCACATTACATTTGGCACTAAGCAGCAGTCCCCAACTCTGTGGGGAGAGAATAGACACAGTCTGCGATCTACCCTCCCGCTTTCGAGGGCAGAGGCTCTGAGGTCAGGGCTGAGGCTGGTTGGCAAGCAAGTTCTCTCTGGACCCCCCAACTCCCAAACCTGCCATTTAGTCACAAATGGTTTCCCCCCATGTTTGGTCTGAAAAAGGAACAATCTAGCCAAATGGAAGAGAGAAATTAAGAAATCAGAGAAAAGCCTCAAAGGCAGCCTGAGTCCTAAAGACTACATTTTCTGAAAGTGCAAGTACTTTTATTCTTCTTTGCCCTCTTTCCCTTACTTAAGAAATGGAGATAATGAGATTTCACCTACCTAGCTCACATAGGTTATTGCAAGGAAAGCAAACTTCAAGGGCCAGAAATAAGAAATTCTTAGTATTTTAGCAAATATTTTAGCAAATCACAGATAAGTGAAGAGAAGTATGATGCTCTAACTACGAGGGGGAATTCTTTTCAGAATGCACTAGTTTTTTTTCTACCTTTTCTTTGTCTTTCTCCTTCTAGAACAGGAATTCTTCATCTTTTAGCGGGGCTCACAGGCTCCTTCTCTGGGGAAAGATGCCATCATCCATGTGGAAGAGCTAGGAAACTGCTCTCTGGAGACTGGAGGGCTGTATCAGGTGTGGATATTCTGCGTTGGCTTACTATGAGGTTGTGAATAGCCTTTTTTCTGCTGGTTACCGAACCAGCATTTGTTGGTATCTTTTCATTTGAGAGCCAGTTTGGGCACCAAGCTGCACCAAGCAAGAGCTTTTGCTACCTTTGCTTCTGAGAGTGAATATGATTCCTTCATTCATACTATGTAGTAAGGGAAGAGGGCCAGAGAGTGACTTTCCACCCCACCCTTAGGCCACAGGACCCCAAGTAATAAGCCTGGGTCTTTGGTCTTTTGGATGGTTCTTTTCTGTTCTAGTGGAAGGAATGGAATCTCCAATCCCAGCTGCAACCATAGGGAGCCAGAAATATGGGATGCCAGGCTGGAGATGGTAACAGCGAGCCCAGAAGAGATGCCCTGAAGATCTGAGGTCCAGCAAAGTCTAGCCATCTTTAGGCTTGAATTTGGTAGGACCAACAACCAAGCTAGTCCAAACAGGTGAAGACTTTCAATCTAATTCTGGAGGCAGTGTAGGAGGTGGTTATCCCTCAAAATATTTGGGGAATCATCTGTCCTAGCTATCTCTTTTTTTTTAACCCTTACCTTCTGTCTTAGAATCAATACTAAATATCAGTTACAAGGTGGTAAGGGCTAGGCAATTGGGATTAAGTGACTAACCCAAGGTTACACAGCTAGAAAATGTCAGAGGCTAGATTGGAACCCTGGATTTCCCATCTCTAAGCCTGGCTATCTATCCATTGAGCCACCTAGCAGCCCCCGATCTTTCTCTGTCTTTGAAGTGAATATCCCTTTGTAGATTTTAAGTGGTTAAATGAAACTGAGATACTAGTCACTGCCCTCTAAGAATAGAGGAACACAGCTTGTAGAGGCTTGAGCCATTGGTGGAAAAAACACTCCCCAATCCTTTAGGGGTCCCAGAGGAACTTAGGGGGATGGGGAGAGGGGGCAAAATGTCACAATCAGGTTGGTCATAGTGCTTGGCAGATTGCCTGGCACAGAGTAGGCATTTAATAAATACTGCCCCCAAGAGAGTCGAGTCAGAATCAACCATGTTACATCATAACGCTGGTTTTAAACACATAAAATTAGAAACACAGAATGACAAAGGGATTCAATTCTATTGAAATATAGTTTTCCAAATATTAAAAATACAAGTTTATGGACTTCGGGTTAAACATTCCTGTTCTAGGCCCCCCTCCTTCCCCACCCTCACACCCATTCCTTCTGCCTTCCCCATTCTCCCAAACAGTACAAAGCCGCCTTCAAGAGTAGATCAAATTCTCTGAGAAATACAATTTTCCCTCCCAGAAGGACAATATTGCCACACATTGTACCAAGAATGGGGCTCTCTGAATAGCTAATCTGATCAGTGGCCCTGCTGAGTGACTCTGCTTAGGGAATAGGAATGTGGAGAATATTGGACTGGTGCAGCCCTGGCCAGGGGCATTCCAGAGGGAGATCCAAAGCCTCATCTCTCCACATTAACACTCAGGGCCAACTGGCTTCCCCACAGCCTCTCTCCGCCACTCACTGTAGTTGGGAGGTGGCACTGGTTGCTTCTTCCCCATCAGATGGGAAGTTCTGGACACAGTGAATGGGGAGTTTTTACTCTAAGGGAGGCTCTCTTACTGATGAAATGGAGGGAAAAAATCATTACAAGGGCCTGCTTAAATTGTTCTGAATTGTCCAATTCATTTAACAAAGATAGGATGTGCTAAGCACTCTGACTGGGTCTACAAAGACATAACCCAAAAGTCCTTGCCCTCAGGCAGCTTATCTTTTATTTTTATACTATATTATATATTATATTATTATTATTATATTATGTACATAAACAATATAGATATAGAGAAAGAAAATGTTATATTATATATATATAAACCATAGACATAGAAAAAGAAAAATGTTATCGATTATAATGTTATATTATATACATAAACAATATAGCCATAGAGAAAGAAAATATTATTATATTATATACATAATGTATCATTTTCATAAAATCCAAGACTTAAAATTTTTTGAGAAAAATTTCAGGAAAAGAAGCTCACTAACTCCTTGAATCAAGAAAGCAAACTGTTTGAAGAAAGTGCCATAAGAAACCTACACTGCATCAGAAAAACCAGAATAAACTTTGGGATGTAAGGGGGTTGAACACATTTATTCTAAATGTAAATTCTTATGCCAAAGGGGACTGCCCCCAATTAGCTTTTTGTCAATGCACCTAGCAAACATTAGTTTTGCTCTCTCTTCTATTTCCCTCTTATCTCCAACTATTATAATTTCCTCTTATAAAGTACAATGTTGTATGTACCTTTAGCTAGAAGATCATTAGAGGTATAAGCTAGTTGTTTTAAATGATTCATTGGGGAGACTAGTCTCCCAAAGAATCACAGGGGGGATTATGATGAGTGAATCAAACTCTTTGTCTATCAATCAGTGACTTTTAAGTTAATCAGTCAAAAACTTAAATACCCCTACTTAGTACCTTACCAGTCACTAAGTATGAGAGTTCACAAGTCATTTGCTAGAGTGGGTGACAACTCCAGAGGCC
>NC_058135.1:126913687-127059005 GCF_016433145.1 Gracilinanus agilis
GAGAGAGAGAGAGAGAGAGAGAGAGAGAGAGAGAGAGAGAGAGAGAGAAAGGGGTCTTCCCCAAGGTCTCTAGTGTAGCAAGTTGGGGCTAGAGACATGATGAGGCTACCAGTTCTTCTCATATGCATTTTTGTTTATTTAACAGACTTTTTACAACTACCCCCACCCACCCTGCCCCATTTTTGGATCCAACCAATCTAACTCTTCTCTAAATTTTTGTTGGAAAAAGTCCTCTTGGTTCCCTTCAGACTGATTTCCTAGCCAGGGAATGTTGTGAGACTCCAATAAGATGAAGGATATAAAACACTTTGCGAACTTTAAATCTCTCTATAAAATCCAGTGTTTATGATTATTGTTAGTCTCCAATCACCAGGCTTCCAGTCTGGTGATAACTTCATTTTCAGATCCTGCTACTGCATTCTTGCTGATCTCAAGCAATATTTGTAGAGAAATATGGGGGTGTGCAGGGATGTTTAACAATTAGGTGGTCTGGAGAAAAATGCATGTGCACACACACTTTTAAGTTTAATCTGCATTATTAACATTTCTTTTGTTGTTCTGATATTTTAGTTGAGTCTGAATTTTTGTGACCTCTTTTGGGGTTTTCTTGGCAAATACTGGAGAAATTTTCCATATCCTTCTTCAGCTCATTTTAAATACAAGGAAACTGAGGCAGACAGGGTTATGTGATTTTCCAGGGTCACCCAACACAATGCTTTCTTAACACATAACAACCCTTTTTATAGTAGAGACCAGTGATTCCCAAAGTGGGCGCCACCGCCCCCTGGTGGGTGCTACAGCGATGCAGGTAGAGCGGTGATGGCCACAGGTGCATTTGGGGGCAGTGAATAACTGTAAGGGGGCAATAATAGTATATGACAGGGGGCACT
Source organism: Gracilinanus agilis (assembly GCF_016433145.1). Taxonomy (NCBI): domain Eukaryota; kingdom Metazoa; phylum Chordata; class Mammalia; order Didelphimorphia; family Didelphidae; genus Gracilinanus; species Gracilinanus agilis. Next base: position 126,914,578 of record NC_058135.1, read on the forward strand.
AAGTAATATTTTTTCTGGAAAGGGGGCAGTAGGCCAAAAAAGTTTGGGAACCACTGCTCTAGACAATTAAAAAACAACAAAATTAACTCTGATCTGTAGCAATCTCTGTGATGTAAAGGTTCACACTGAAAATCTAACAGTGCTCTGACAATTGGGTTACAACTGGCTCAGCACCCCCCCTGTTCCTATCATACCCCTAGCCTCGGCAAACCATTCCCAGGGGCTCCAGTTAGCAAAACTGAAAAGCAGCTGGGGTCTGTATGGTGTGGAAATCTTTCTTAACTCTCCCATAGTGTCCTTTGGAGTGTTCTTGAGCCAGCTCTAACCAGAGCCCATTGTTAAATTTCAAAGTGGGCATTTACACCACATAAATCACTGCAGAGCTGGACTTAATTCATTGTTTTGCTCATTGTCTGGACTTAAGAAACTGTTATTAACGCAGATTAGACTTAAAAGTGTGGGTGCATACATTGTTTTTCTCCAGAGAGCAGAGGTCTTAAACATTTGTCCACACACAACCATCTTGCTCTAAATATTGCTTGAACTGGGTAGAAATGCAGTCAATACCAGAAATGAAGTCATCACTATACTGGAGGTTAATAATAATAATAGTAGTAGTAATAATAATAATAATAATAATAATAATTGGAATTTACTTATTCAGTGCTTCAAATACTGTTTATCCATTATTTTTTGAGTCTCACAACACTCTTCCCTTATGTTCCTTTCTGATCATCAGGGCTGGGTTGGGAGAAAACTGAGAGGCATGGGTGACCCTCAACATACTCCTCACCCATAAATAAAACCACCAGCTCTGCAATAAAGGTGGTTTTGATGGCATTTCCCTACTATGCATTTACCCAAGTATTAATATTACTGAAGTATTTAAATGTTTGATTCAGCATTTTTTAAAGTATCTAGACTTCAAGAAGTGCCATTTAAAAAAGAGTTCTTCATCAATTAGTGGCCTGGCTCATTAATATTAATAATTAATAATATTTGCAGGGAAAGCCTCGTTTTAAAAACTGTAAGTAGATTTCATCTAGGCAAACTGGGTTCCAAGAAACCATATTAAAATTGCTGCTACTCTTTTTTTCCTAGGCTATTAGGTATTATTTCTTATCCTAGGTATGATTGAGTAAGTAGCTATTTGCTGGATTAATTAAAGTGAGTTGTCTCCAATAGCCAAATTTAAAAGCTTCTAGAGATAGAGATAGAAGGAGGGACCCAGGGACCTAGTTACTTGATTTGGGAGAAACCTAAACAAGAGCTACATCAACATTATAACAGGACATTTGTTTTGTAGTTCCATGTGAAATCAATTAGTCAAGGAAAAATAGTAACGCTTTGGGGGCGCCAACTTCTAGAATTAAACTTGCTGCATATAAGCTCAGAGGTTAGCAACATTTATATATATGTACATATAAATATATACATATGTGTACATGTGTGTTTACACACATATATACATTCAACCTCTGAGCTTATACAGACAAGTTTAATTCTAGAAGTTGACTCCCAAAAGCGTTATTAATTTTTCTTGACTCATTTCTTTCACTTGGAATTATAAAGAAAACATCCTATTGTAATGATGGTGTCACTTATATTTCAATTTCCTCAAAATCAGGTGATCAGGTCCCTTGTCCCTTCCTCCCATCCCATACAAGCACTTAAGGTGCCAAATCCATACTGAGCATAGGACAGCCTTTATTTTGCCTAACAGAAAAAGCCAAAAGATTCTCAGGAACCCTTAAACAGATAAAGAAATCCATAAAGCAAGACAATAGCCCATACTCTTGACTTTTAAAGGAAATGAACTTGTAGTCATTATCAGGGCTATCCATTGGCATTCTCATGAGTTTTATTCCCTTATTTCCCACAGAGTCCTCCACCATCCCCTTCCCACTAAGACTCATAGTATCATGGTTTAGTCTTTCTTCAGAAAGTCAACATCATCTGGGAGCTAGCCACACAATCCCCTTGCCATAAGGTCTTCACTGTCATGATAATCATGGTATAATCAGCCTCTAAGACATTTCTTTCACTTTTTATCTTCAGGGGTTATTTTACTGAACCTCTGAACTGTCACCAAGAAGCCACCCATTGAAAAAGCTTCTCCTTCTCAAAAACTGGTGCTCAAACTTGAGAACTGTTTCACTTAAGGTCATTTATGAGATAATCGCCAAGGACGGGATTCCATTCTCAGGACAATCAGGAGTGTAAGTGTCTGCTTGTGTCATTTGCTGCTGCAGGAAATCTCTCCATGTTACTGTCTCTTGTGATGAGAAAATGCATTCTCAACATCCATCCTCTCAGGTATATGCAAGAATATGTAGCCCTAGCTCCTTCTTGGTGGCAGCCTTTTTACATCTCCATGGCAAAAACATTGTCCAACTGCATAGGTCTTCACCAGAGCAGAGGTCCACCTACTTTTATACACCATGGAAAAAGGAAGCAACTCTTCTAAGTCAGTCCCCTTGAGTCCCCTATCAACCAGTCTCCAGTATCCTCATAGTGAGCTGCTGATGGGTGCACCCACACTCCCAGGGAGAATTTCCCCTCAAATGCTTCCCAACCAAGGCTCAGAGTGTGTGATTGCATCATGTAGACTAAGGAATCCAATTAAATAATTCAGGCACACCTACAATCAACCTCCCTTATATCTGTTTGATGGAAAGACCCAAGTTGGAGTCCTGATTCTAACACTACTTAGTCCTGTGACTTTAGGCAAGTCACCTTCCTCTGAGCTTCATCTGCCAAACAGTGGCCATAACTAACAATAATAACATCATCAACAACAATAATAATAGCTAGTTATAATATAGCACCTCATACATGCTAAGAACTGTGTTGTGTACCCTACAAAAATCACTTTATTTGATCTCACAACAACCCTGGGAGGTAGGTACTCATTTTACAGATGATGGAAACTGAGGCAACCAGGGGTTACATGACTTGTTCACATGGCCACACAACTAGTAAATATCTAAGGCCAGATTTAAACTTAAGTCTTCCGGATTCCAGACCCCAGCCATCTTTCCACTCTACCACCTGGCTGCCTTTGGCTAGTTTGCCTAGTAGACTCCCTCACAATTCTAAGAATTAAATGAAATCTAACAAGGTAGAACACGTGAAATTGCTTTATAAAGTATAAAGCATAATAAAGATATAAGTTATTTCTGTTTTGAAGATATTAGTGGCAGTAGAGTACTGGCCTTACAGTTGGGGGAATCTGGATTCAAATCTTAGCTTTGCTACTTGTGATGAGTGTAAACTTAGCCTCTCTGAGTCTTGTTTTCCCCAAACATGAGGTGGTAGGACTAGTTGATCCTTCAAGTTCTAGATCTTTAATCCTAATAAATGGGATTTATGCTTTGGCTAAGAAATTGAACTGTATGACCATAAAGTAGGCTTCCTCCATCTCCAGATCTTCCATGATCCCCAAATTTCTCAATTCTATCCTAATAAGATCCCTACTCCTCAATATTTTTGAACTACACAACATTTGACACTGACCCTTAAAATGAAGTTTTTATTTCATTGTACTACTTGACAATGACTTAATTATGTCATCATATCTCTCTAATGCCAAACGGGCCCTACTGATGATATTTTAATCAAAGATTCCCAATCTTGGGACACTCTTGTCTATTTCAAATTCCTTAGAAAGCTATCTAGAAAATCCAAAATTCTATGGACAACTCAAGTTTAATTCATCTTTCTTACTTAAAACAATAATTCTGTGTCACATGGGACCTTTAGCGTAGAGGTGGAAGAGAGTGTAATGAAATCAAACCAATAACACCAGGGTGCCCCACCGCCCCAAAGGCTCCCAATCACCACATAAAGCTCTAACAGGCTCATAGTGAAGGAGGGCAAATCACTAATTTATTCATAAAGTGTCAGGCCTTCCCAGGGAACTTTTCAAATAAAATGTGACACTTATTTAAATATTTACTGGCTTGTTGACCTATTTTCTTAGTTAATTAGCTTTTTTTTTAAAGCTACCATAACAATGGCAAATTAAGCCAGACAGCCTTAATAGCCAGCTCAGCTTCGAAAATCATAGCAGGAGGGGAAATGCTATTGAAAACATTTGGAAAAACACTCCATGTGGAAAGATGAGGATTTTTTTTCTTTTGGTGGATCCATGGGCTTCTGCCTAAATGTTGCATAAAGAGATGAAAGATGTAAAAAGCATTTGCTTGGAAGACTTTGCCCTCTCAACAATTGCATTTGTAGATGTGTTTCTCTCATTAAACAGGTTATCCTCAAGTTCCTTTATTCTGCAAGAAAGTTTGGCTGTATTAAGAACCATAGTTGTTACTACAAAACAAAACAAAACAAAACCTATTTTTAAGTTGTTCTGTTTTACTCTCTGCCCTTTTAGAAGTTTTAACTACTTCTGGCTTTTAAAAAAGTGCTCACAGGTTAAGCTAACGTTTCCCATTCATTCCCCTCTCAGAAACTGCATCCAACTGCTTCTGGCCCTTCTGGGAAGTGAGGTTTGGAGTATCTGGGAAATATTAATGGTTCCCTGCTTACAGGGCCTGTGGATTCCAGCTCCTTGTGCCACAGAGCAGATGACACTATGTGTCCTAGCAAAAGAATGGCTAAACTGTAGGAAGTATGGTCATTGGGTGCCATTGATGAAGAGGCAGCCAATGGAAGGAGTTCATGTCTCAAAAGGAAAGAGATGGTATGTGTGTGTGGCATAGTTTCAATCGTGTCTACTCTTTGTGTTCCCATTTTGGAGATCTTCTTGGCAAAGATATTAGAGTGGTTTGCCATTTCCTTCTCCAGCTCATTTCGCAGATGAAGAAACTGAGGTAAAGAGAGGTTAAATAACTTGCCTAGAGTCACGTAGTTAGGAAGTGTCTGAGGCTGTATTTGAACTCGGGAAGATAAATCTTCCTGATTTTAAGCCCAGTGCTCTATCTATTGTAAGAAGGAGAAAACAAATCTCAAGGAGAAGAAGACCATAGGAATGGAATCACCCCAAGTGCATATCTTTATAGTTCTCTGAGTACCACCCAAAGACAGTCAGTGGGTATAGAGTCAGCGTTCAAATCTAGGCTCCAACACTTGCCAGTAGTATGACCTTGGGCAAGTCACTTGACCTCCATTTGTTTGCCTCCATTTCCTCAATTGGAAAACGAAGATAATAGTTACTACCTCTCACGGTTGTTGTGAGACTCAAATGAGATGATATTTGTACAGACTTTAGCACAGTGTCTGGTATAAAGTGTTTCCTTTCCTTCCTAAATCTTTTTTTCTCTCTTGATCCCTCTTATGCCTTCCCAGCTTGGAGTAATACTGAGTATTCTTTCCCCACTGACACTGAATTTGGCTCAATGAATGATGTCTTTGAAGGATACAGGTAAGTAGTAATTTTAGTATCCTGTGCCTGGCATTCAAAGCCCTCCATAATCTGCTGCCAGCCTACCTTTCCAAATTTATGTCACATCGTTCTCTTCTCCATAAGCTGTCCCCTGGCCATCTTGGAGAGCTCTCTGATCCTTATGTATGTATTCCCTTCTAGTGCCTTCATTCAGTGATCTCTCTGACTTGCAGAATTTCTTCTGTGTATTCTTACTCATTGAATTTTATCTCTAAAGCAGTGCCTCCTAATTCTCTCTCTCTCTCTCTCTCTCTCTCTCTCTTTGTAAATACACAAACATATTTGTGATGGACCCCTTTGGCAACCTGCTGAAGCCTATGGACTGATTCTCAGAATATTTTTTTAATGTGTAGAACAAAATAAATGGAATTACAAAGGATACCAATTATGTCAAGATACTTGGTGAAATGTATTTAAATAAACTAGTTTCTAAACCTTAAATTTAGATTTCTTGCTCTCAAACCAACTCAGATTCTAGATCCTCTAGCAAACTTCCATTGATTGTCCCTGGCAGAGATGGACGTCCCCTCCTCTCCAGTGTCACTTTTCTGTAATATCAGGTGTGCTTTATGACCAACTAGTGTGGATATCTTCTCTCCTACTGAGAATGAGGCCAAGAATCACAATTTATCTAAACGTTGAATTCCCTTCACCCTTTTCCATCACAGCATATTGAACATAATAGGTTCTTAATAAATATTTCATGGTAGTGGAGGGGTATTTCTTTCCATCTTGATCATGAGGAAAGCTTATCGATAGGGTCCCTCTCTGCAAACCCATTATGTTTTTACTTTGGAGGAGCCATATCTTGCCCAGTGTGCCCTCTTTCTCAAGCCTTCAAGTGGTTTTCATTGGATGGACCTATGTTCAATGACAAAAGGACTGCCAGTTATTAAGAATCAATATGTACCAGGGGCAGCTGGGTAGCTCAGTGGATTGAGAGTCAGACCTAGAGACGGGAGGTCCTAGGTTCAAATCTGGCCTCAGACACTTCCCAGCTGTGTGACCCTGGGCAAGTCACTTGACCCCCATTGCCTACCCTTACCCCTCTTCTAACTAGGAGCCAATACACAGAAGTTAAGGGCTTAAAATTTTAAAAATTTTAAAAAGAATCAATATGTATCTCTCTCTTATAGTGATTTTCTGAATAGTCACATATCTATATATTATTTCTCCTGATAAGCACCTTGTGGGCAGGAACCGGTTCATTTCCGTGAAACAAACAAACAAAATGGATGGCTGTATTTAGTCAGTGAAACCAACATTTATGAAATTCTTCTTGTGTACAGACCCTGTGTGAAGAACTGAGCATGCAAAGAGAGAAAGGAGCTCCCGATCTGAAGGGACTGACAACGTGTATATAAGAGCAGGGCTTAGCCTGCCGAAGGCCTCTGAATCGGCCTCTTTTGAAGGGTTGATGCCGAGGACGGGAAGATTCTGTTCACACTGGATGAAGAGTATTTCAGTGGGACCCTCCATGGCCCGGGCCATGGCCGGGTTGTTTTTCCACATCCTCGCTATCATGGCAGCCTTCTAGTCGGCAGAGAAAGGACGATGTGCTTTCACCTATGGGAGGGAATCAGAACTCCAGCCATTTAAAAAAGAAAACTTCCCTTTGGGTGTCTGCAGTCGGCTGGGGCGGAGTATCAGGAAAGGGGGTTTATCCAAGCTAAGGCTGCAGCTCAGAGGTCAGCTGCTCTTTTTCCTGAAAGAGACAAACAGCCCCAGAAACTTTTTTTTTCTTCTCCAAGAGCAACAGAAGATGACTCTGACACGAGGAGGAGGGACGGCATTTCTATTGCCGCTGGGTCCTTAAGGCAACAGAGGAAGCTCAGCGGCCACAGGAGTCTAGTTAATGAGCAGGTTATACAATATTCATTGTGTTAGGTTTAATTCTTCAAACAGAGCCATCTAATTGCAAAAAGGGGGTGGGGGAAGAGCTAAATTACAGATGTTAAGAAAACAAGTGTCTGAAAGAAGTCCCTCTGTTGATAAAGCTAATACACTTATTCCACTCGGCAACCATTTCTCTGGACGGAATCCTTGCTCGTCGGAGCAGGGCTACAGCTAATAAACACTCTGGAGTCGAGGGAAAGCCTCGCTGGGGTTGTGTTTTCAGACTACAGTTCTCCTCGTTCCACCGTTGGGGCCGATCCAGTTGTATTGGGCTTGAACCAACATGACGCTGTTCTCCCAGATCTTTCTGAAGTGCATTCTTTCTCCGCTGTCTCTCGCTGAAATGGCGTCGCTGTCGGGCTCACGCTCACCAAAAGACACTTCGGTCCGCTGGCGGCAGTACTGGGCATGGAGGCAACGCAGGCCAGCAGCCAGAGCCATCCCCAGAGTGGCCGAAAGGCCAAGGAGGACGCCCAGCTGGGCGGTCACTATGCCAGTCCTCGGAGGAGAGCCGTCTTCCTTCAGCCCAGGACCTGCGGCCTCGAGCTCTGGGAGGGTGATAGGAGGGAGTCCGGTGGTCTCCTCTCCAACACCTTCTTCTCCAGGATTCACGTTCTCAGACTGGGGCAAAAAGCTGGCAGAAGATTTGGGGAGCACAGATAGCCTTAGAGCCAACCGCGCCAAGGCAGCGGAAGCTTTGAAGCCAATGCCGGAGTCGGCCAGTCTGCCATTATCCAGAGTCTCTGTTCTAGTGACCACGATGGCGGGGAGATAGGAGAGATGAACGGAGGAAGGAGCTCCCACGGAGGAAGGAGTCAGATTGTACGCCTCAGGCCTCCCCTGGGAAGAAAAGAGCAAGCCAGGAAGAAATAGAAAAGAGAAGGCAAATGGAATCAGTCAGCTCCTGAGCCCAGGCCTGGAAGCTTTCACTGCCATTTTCGACAAACTCACATTATGTTGCTGGCAGGCTCTTCCACCCCCAGCTCAGAGCGTTCTGAGCACTCCCCACTGAAAGACAGCGACTGAGAGGCCCAGGCTCCCACTCAGCTCTGCAAGAGCTCCCAGCAAAGTGCACCGGGAGACAGATGCACAGTTGTTATTGATGGTGGTGCTGTGGCTAATGGTAGCCCCACCGAGGCTTTGGAGGTCAGAATGAGGTCTAAAGTTGGGGGTTCTTTAAGAGCCTTCCAAACAAATATGGCCTGCTCCAAGCCGTTTGAAAGCTTTTAGCATGCCTTTCCATGCCAGGACCCCATGCAAAAGGGACCATTTAATCTTACTGTAGTTTCTGATAAATTTGAGTGAGAATATTATATCATGTTTTATTTTATGCTACTTCAAAGACTTCAAAGGAATAGTAAATCAGTGGGCATGTATATTTTATATTGTCCATTGATCTAACCTCTGGGACCGTATGTGGTTTTTTGAGGCCAGTGTTATGAAGAGTGGCTGAGTGGAGAAATTACTAACTGAGGCTAAGTGGGAAAACAAATCACTAAACCCATCAATTTCCACAATTGCCGATAACTTCAGAGACACTCCATGTAATGGAGAGGCTGGTATTGATTGGGAGAAATACTGTATGGGTTCATTGTCCCCCTCTCTCTCTGCTTCTCTCTGACATCGGTTGTCAGTCTGATGACTACCCTTCCCCCTTCCTTCATCACCTCTCCCAGTCGAGCATCCCTTACCCTGTGGTACCCAGAGTCCGAGAAGCCCCACCTCTTACCTGCTCATCTTCATCACAGTGCAAGCAGGGTTCTGCAGTGCCTGAATCTGAGCCGCCATATGTTCTAAACAGGAGATGAAAAGAGCTGGAAGGTCTCTAGAACAATAGGTCTACCATTCCTACCATGGCCTGATGCCCTTTTAAAATCTGATTTCTTAGGATTGGTCCTCATCACGTTCTTCTGAGCGATTAAGGCAATAGAGAGAGAAGGAGATAGAGGATTGACCCTAGGAAGGAAAGACCTGGGGCAGCTAGGTGGTACAGTGGTTAGGGTGCCAGGCTTGGAATCAGGAATAGATTCATGGAATCAGTTGGAATTGAGGAATCTTGGAATCTTAGAAGTCCAAATCTGACCTCAGACATTTACTAGCTATGTGAGCCTGGCCAAGTCACTTGACCCTGTTTGCCTCAGTTTCCTTATCTGTAAAATGAACTGGAAAAGGAAATGTCAAACCACTCCAGTATCTTTGCCAACAAAACCCCAAATGGGGTCATGAAGAATTTGGACATGCCTGAAAATGACTCAACAGCAATGAGAAAGGGAAGACTTGAGTTCAAGCCTTGCCCTGGGCAGATTAACTATAGGACTGTGGACATACTTCTCCAGAAAATGTCTCAGGGGACAAGTTGGAGAAATGCATGGGTAGAGAGAAATTCTTTAGCGGGAGATCCCTAAATCAAAGAAACCTTAGAGTTAGACCAAACACCAAACCAAAACAATAGTTATTGAAATCAGCTAAATACCACCTCTCTATCTGGGAGATAGATTCAATCTGCAGCAGTACATAGTTCCCCACAGTGGTTGCTATGCTGGTCAGCTCTCCATCATATTTCTTCATTTGAAAAATGAAAGGCTTTGATTGGGGGTTATGATCTAATCATACCATCATACATTTTAAAGCTGGAAGAGAGAGACCTTAGAGATGATCTAATCCAACCCTCTCACTTTAGAAACAAGGAAACCAAAGCACAGGGAAATTGAGGAATCTGGCCAAGGTTAGAGAGGCAACAGTGAATCAATGGACTGAATTTGAACTCAGACCTTCTAATTCCCAAGGTACTTTCTATTGCAAATGCCATATGCCCTGGATCTTAATCCTTTGTGTGTTTGTGTGTATGCTTGTGTCTTGATCCACGTTGGTGATTTGGTAAAGCCTAGGGATCCCCTCTCTAGAATAACGTTTTTTAAATAATTGAAGAGAATGCAAAATTTCAGTTAGAGGCTAGTGAAAATAAAGGTATAATTTTTTTTCCTATCCAAGTTCACACCTGAGCTATTTCCTGGTTGGTGCTTTTGAACAATATAGCAGTGGGGAGTACATTAAACATGGAATAGGAAGTTCTTGGTTTGAATATTGCCTGTCTCCTTATTACTTTGGGCACCTTGAGTAAATCACATAAATGGTCTGAGCCTCAGTTTCCTTATCTGTACAATGAGGGGCTTGGATTAGATAATTTCTATGATCCTTTCCAGTTTCATATCCTATGGTAATCCATTTTATAATCAGGCAGCATATTAATGAAGGAATAGAACAACTGGGGTTCTTTTTGCTTCCAGCCTGAGGAGACTTCCTCAGCTTCATGACCTCTGAGATTGCCCTGATCCCTACTCTGAGGTCCCACTCCCTGGTACCCCAGTACCTATTATGTGTGTTGTGACCTGTGGTGTAATCCTCGAATTTCAAGCTTCCCAAGGTCAAAGCTCTCTCCAGTCCTCGGACATCAAGTGATGGCTCTAAGGTTTGATCACTGCCCGTGCCTCCACTGTCCCAGTCTGGCTGCCCTCTTTGGTCACCACTACTGGCCACTGTTGAAATGTCATGGAGAGGAGAAGGTTTCAAAAGATTCACTTCATCTCCAGAAACTTCTGTAGTGGGGCCACCCAGAACAGGGTCCAAGCTGTCCATTCCTGATGTTCCAGTTGGGCTGACAATAGCAAACTCTCCCTGTTGTGTTTGCTGTGAGAAAGCGCCATGGGACCTGGATTCTAAGGAAATAGAGATCCAAAAACACAACAAAGACAAAGCAATGGGGTTTTCTTCATCCTGAGAAGCACCAAACAGCTTACAATTAACAAGCATGGTTCAGAGGTTAAAAAAAAAAGTTCTGGAATTAGCAGATCTGAATTCAAATCTTAGCTTTAACTCTTTTGTTATTGTCCTTGTTGTTGAACCTTTACCTTCTGATTTTTAGACCTGACTATCAATCTGAGTCACCTAGCTGCTCCTAACTCTTTTATTTATTTATTCAGCTTCTCCTTGACCTCCCCATGCCATAGAAGGCATCACCTGGAAAAATATATCATGTCTATCCTGTTTCCATATTCTCTGGAAGTGAACATTCACAAGCTCTTCTTCATATATATATAAAGTTATCTTGGTTCTACTCATTTCTCTCTTCATTATCCCATGTTGTTCTTTCCAAGCTTAAAAAAAAATTAATGCATTCACATTTCTTATGGCACACGCCCCCAACTGTTAAGAGGCACTGCAACTACCCCACGTCAGGCACAACACAGGGGAAATGACTGGGAGAATTTGAAATAATTATCTAGTTCATTCTTAACAAAAAACCCAATCTGTTCAATGATCTCTCAGGTGGAAATGCCCCTCCTCCTCCCAGTATTATTGCTTAGTCTTGTGCTTCATGCTGCTAGAGGAATAATGGGAGCTGGCATTCAATGAGTGCTTTATGATTTGCTCTTTTACAAATGGTTTCCCACTTGATCCTCATACCAGTCCAGTGGTGCGGACCCTAAAGCTTATTATAATCTTCATATCTTTTCACAGAGAAGGAGCCTGAGGTTCAGAGAGTTTGAAAAACTTGCCCCAGGTACACACCCAGCAAATAAGAGAGATGGGATTCGCAATCAAGTTCAACAATTTCTTCACCCTACCCGGCAAAACCAGAGCCATGTTCAAAGCCGCCATCTATGTTGAGAGGAGAGTGATTTGCAAACCTTAAAGCACTATAAAAATATATTTTGCTATTATTATTTTAATTGGTTGTTACTAAAACCAAGGATAAATATTGGGTCTTCCTAATAGGCCTAAAGGAAAAGCCATTACTTGGAGGCTACTCCAATTTGTCAGCATCAAAAACTGCTCTACCCATTAATATGAGGCCGAATGCAAACAACAAAGAGACTAGTTTCTTACGTTTCTTTTAGGGCTGAATGCCTGGCACCATTCAGATTGTGTTACTCCTCATGATTGCAAATCAGTGCAAACAGAAACCAAAGTGGTCACCTGGCTTTCTCTGTCCCTCTCAGGACTGGAAACTACATTGATTCTAATTTAGAAAAAACAAAACAAAACAAAAACAATTCAGGGACCCAAGGATCCCAGCTGAAGATGGGGTTTCTGTTGCCATATCATTTGCTGTTAGACCAGTCATAGCAAGAGGAGTGAACTGGACATATGTTCCAACCAAGTACTTGTTTGCTGCCCAAATGGGGTCTAACCAGGATTTCTTCAATCTGGTTAAAAGGACCAAGCAGGACATAGAGAAAATAGGAATGATGAGTTTGTGTTAAGTAATTTGCATTTGGCGGAAATTTGACTGCCTTCATCTCCATGTTCTTTAATGTAAAAATAAGCTATGATAATGGAGGGTAATCGGTCATTAGAATAAATGTTGCCCAAAGAAGCAACATAAACATATGGAATACCATTGAAAGGGTGACTACTGGATAAGACTGCTCTGGACCCTGGCCAGTCAAATATGACTTGCTCTGCCTAAGCAAAAAATAAATAAGTAAATAAATAAGGTTATCTCTATGCTATGATTTGCTGAATTGACCAACTAGACTAAGTTGGGCAATGAACCAGAACCTGGCCTCAAAAAATATATTGGTGACTTTTTGCAGATGCATGTCAAAGTGAGAATGAAAGAAAATAGTTTTCAAAATATTAAGTTTCACTTTTTGCAATAACAAAAATTTAAGTAGTATGGGCAACTTGTAATATGTGAATGGAATGGAAAGAAAAGATGAATATGAAGAACACAGAGAAGAATGGGAAGACTTGTATAAACTGATACAAAATGAAGTAAACAGAACCAGGTAGGAAAATGTACAAGATGACTGCAACAATGCAAATGGAAAGAACAAAAGAAAAAATCAGAACCGAACTCTGGATAATTATAATGATCAAGCTTGGCCACAAAGAAGAGAGAGGAAAATGTATCCCTTAGAAAAGGAAGGAAATAACAAGTATAAAATACTGCAAAAAAGAAACGATTTGTTAGTTGTGTGGCTTAGTTTTGCTAGGGTAGTTCCATTTAAAAAAAGAGAGTAGAGGGCAGCTGGGTAGCTCAGTGGATTGAGAGCCAGGCCAAGAGATGGGTGGTCCTAGGTTCAAATCCGGCCTCAGACACTTCGAGCTGTGTGACCCTGGGCAAGTCACTTGACCCCCATTGCCCACCCTTACCACTCTTCCACCTAGGAGCCAATACACAGAAGTTAAGAGTTTTTAAAAAAAGAGTAAATGGTGTTGAATGAATTATATGAAATGTAATTATGAGGTTGAGACAAATTTATCTGTGTAAAAAAGTATAATTAATAACAGCAAATGTCGATAATGTGCTTTCCAGTATGTTGAAAAGAGCTCGAGACTTGGAAGCAGAGGACTTGAGTCCAAATCTTGACTTTTACTTATTACCTGTGTAACTTCTCTGGGTCTCAGTTTCCTCATCTATAGATAAGGAGATTGGACTAGAACACCTCCAACTTTCCTTCTTTCTCGCTCTACAAACCCATGAAGATACAACCGGAGGGATTTTGTTTTCACGTGCAACCACAGCAAAGGACAATTTGGTAAAATCCATTAGCAATTTATGGCAAGTGACTTTGAACTAGAAAATTTGGGGGTGAGAGCGGCAATGTTAAGTGAAAGACAATCTAGTGTAGAGAAGAAACCCTAGTGCTAGAGTCAGAAGACCTAGGATCTAGAACTGGCTCTACCATTTACCAACTCTATGATCTTGGGTAAATTGCTAAAACGCTAAACCTCGGTTTCCTCATTTGCAAAATGAGGGGTCTAGTCCAACTAGGGATTATATCTATATCAATATCTATATATACATATCTATATACATACATACACAATAAACACACACATACACACAAAGTTTTTTCTAACTCCAAATCTGTGATCTGTTATCAGTGTTTTTTAGAGCAACTTCAAAAATAACTTTAAAAAATAGCAAAATCTGACAAATTCTTAAAAATCTATTTTATTTCCCTCTTACTTCATCTGCTGAAGAAGAGGGAAAGAAAAAAAAGAAAGCTTTGTAGCAAATATGCACAGTCAAGCAAAACAAATTCTCATATTGGCCGTGTCCAAAAATACATCATAGTTTTCATCCTGAAGTTATTACCTCTTGCTCAGGAAGTGGATTATATAATTTATCTTTAATCCTCTAGAACTATGGTTGGTCATCATGTTGATGAGAATCCTTTAGCCTTACAAATTTCTTTGATCTTACAATGTTGCCAGTATTTTATAAACTGTTCTGCTGTTACCTGTGATTTTCTAGCAAGTCATGTTTCCTCTATTTTTTCCCCAGAGGTAAAGGCACCCAATGAGCTTCAATACCAGATTGCTTTGGTTCAACCCAATAAAAATCTCCTCTGAATTATCCGATCCTTTGTTGTATCTCCACCTCTTCCCCCATCCTTGGTAGAATGTACACTTCTCCAGTGCATGGATTTTTTTTTAATTGAATCCTAACATCTAGCACAGTTCCTTCTTCTTTATACATAGTCAATGATCAATTGCCTATATGGAAAAATTTAGAAAAGAATCTATTGGATAAGGGGGAAGAACTCATTCCTTTATTTTTACTCCCTGTAAAGCTTTAGGGAGCTAAGGGAACTGACCGATGTCTTTTACACATGGTTTAGAGCAGCGATTCCGAAAAATGAGCACTACCGCCCCCTGGTGGGTGCTGCAGCGATCCACGGAGGCAGTGATGGCCACAGGTGCATTTATCTTTCCTATTAATTGCTATTAAAATTTAAAAAAAATTAATTTCCAGGGGGCTAAGTAATATTTTTTTCTGGAAAGGGGGCGGTAGGCCAAAAATGTTTGGGAACCACTGGGAGGTAGAAGCTTTCTTTACGAGGCTGCTCTGACCCTCCAGTCTGGATCCTGATTGGAAATTTGTTTGGCAGAACCAGACAAATCATGTTTGCAGTGGCACAGGCCAATCAGGGAACTGACTTTGTTCCCTTTTCAGTTTGCAGGCTATAACTTTCCTAAGCCTGTGGGCTGTAAACTCAGCTTTTCCCTTTCCGATGCTCGCTCTGCCAATGGAGGATACTGGTGGCAGTAACTTAAGTGAAAATAAATAAGATGAAAGATGAGGATGACAATGGATAAATAAATAGAGGGGATTAGCTGTACCTGTGGTTGTGACTTCTAGGTCATTTGGTTTCTGCAGACTTGTAGCTGGCTCCACATTGCCATCAGAAAGGGTCCTGTTTTGTATCTGCTGAGACACGATGGTCGATTCAATCCTCTCCCAGTAAATGAAATATGACTGCACTACTGATAAACTGTTTGGGAAGAGGAAATCACTCTATAATTCTCATGAATAAAGCTAGAGACCATTCTAATGGAAGGGGAGAATAACGATAGGGAAGGAAAGAAAATTAGAAGATTAAATAAGATACAAGAACTCAAAGGATACTATTTTATTACACTTTGAAATCCTTAAAAGTAAAGACTAAAAGAAAACAGGCAAGCCCAATCTTGTACGGCAGAAGGCTCACTTGCTCTGAAGTCAAAGGTCCCGAATTCGAAATTGACCCCTGTCATTGATGGAATGTGGGTGCTGTATTAGATGTTTTTTTAAAGGTCCCTGACAACTCTTAAATCTGTGATTCTTTGGCCAAGAAAGCAAGGTAGCAGCAATTGTTCAATTTAAATTGATTCCACAGACATTCATTGAGTAGCTGCTATATCCCAAGCACGATACTAAATGCTGAGGGTAAATACAATGACCAAGAAACCCCTAAATAATTCCTGCCCTTAAGGGTCTTATATTCTTTTAGGGGGAGATTTAGTCATGAAAGTGAGTACAATTTGATCTTCCCAGGTGTGTCCTAGGGGATGATTAGGAGAAGAAGAAAAGAAGTAGACTCTAGGGATAGGATAGCCCAAAGCTGTCTATAGTCCATCCCTGCGATTGCCCCTGAATCTCTAAATCTGGAAAACACACACAGATGACCATCACTCTAAACCAAAGCTTTAAAGCCAAGTTGGCCATCCCAAAGGGAAATATGGGACATTGGTGGCTACTTAGTACAAGAGACAATAGGGAGGGCCATTCTATTTGTGCCTGATGTAGAAAGCCCATCCAGCAAGATAAACATCTCTATCTTTCCAGCTTACAAGAATTTGATGTCCCCGATGGGTTGAGGAGGTGCCTTCCACACAAAAGATAGATTTCTCTTCAGGGATTTGTCTGAGTGGGTGACTGAATTGGCCTCTTCAAAACAAGTCATCAATTTGGAACCAGAAGGGATGAAAATGAAGGTGCCCGCAATTTGGTCATTGGAAACTCTTCGAGCCTGAAGCAAGAATCCCATGAAATCACCCCGGCTCCTCACAGTCACTGTAACATGAAACAATGAGTCATTTATCCACACCAGCTTGTGTGATTTACAGTACTACTTGCAAAACCATTGCTGGATTGGTTTCTCTCAGTCAACACCATCTCTCCCCCACTTTTCTCAAGTCAGAAAAAACTTGGGTTTTCATTACTGGAAATACTGAGTTCTTCATCACAGGAGGTCTTTGAACAATGTGGATTTCCACTTTTAAAGGATATTGTACAGGGGGAGGGAATCCCTATTCAGGCTGGAGTAGAGATCTTCTGAGGTCATTTCCAACTCTCAGGTTCTATATTTTCAAAGTATTTTGCAATTTTGGAGGTTTTGAATGTCGCTGGGTAGCCAAAGCCATTACCGACAAAGAATGGCACAAGAAAAATAGCAAGAAGAATATCATCAGAGATGAATGACCAGAACAAAAGGGAGTCTGGTAATGAAATGAGAGAAAATGATAAAGAGATGGATAGTTCACATATTCTATTAGTATTGGCACAAGCAGGAGAAGATTCCCAGCATGTCGAGTGGACTCCTGATGAACAGGACTTTTTTTTTTTCTTTTTTGCTGTAAAGCAAAATATGGACATGAGTTCCACTGGGTGGGACATGGTGAGTAGAATGTGATTTGTGTTGGAGGGAGAGCCCACACCTCAGTGAAATCCCAGACCCATCAAAGTATTGACAACGAATGGTCTTCAATGTTTCTCTAAACTTGGAGAGGGCTCATCCCAGACTGGAGAGTAGTTAGGTGGATAGTCAGTAGACCTGATTTCAAATCCTACCTCAGACATATAACCATGTGCATGAAATTAGGTAAGTCATTTAACCTTTATCTATTCAGTTTCTTGTAAAATATGGATATAGACATGATTTTATTGTACTTTGCTTTGTTATGCTTCACAGATATTGCAATTTTTTTTCTTACGAGTTGAAGATTTCTGGTAAGCCTGATTCAAACATATCTATCAGTGTCATTTTCTCAATAGCATGTTCTCATATTGTGTTTCTATGTCCTATTTTGATAGATCTCACAATATTTCAGACTTTTTCATGATTGTTTTATCTGTTATGGTGATCTGTGATCAATGATCTTTGATGTTACTATTATAAGTTTTGGGGTGCCACAAACCACACCCATAGAAGGCAGCAAACTTAATAAATCTCCACTGTCCAACCATTCCCCTATCTTTCTCTCTCTCTTTTGGCCTCCCTATTCCCTGAGACATAGCAATATTGAAGAACGGTACATAAACTTAGGTGATAAAGCAGCATGAGGGTTTGAGAGGATTGACTCAAAATTATAAATTCCAATGTGGATAAAATGCTATCAGATTGTATTGTGTTCAACAGATAAATCTTTCATGAAAGGAGGAGTCAATTGATATGGCAACCTTTGATTGTCCTATTTTAAGAAATTGTCACAGCCACCCCAACCTTCAGCAACCACCACCCTGATCACTTGCCAGCCATCAACATCAAGGCAAGAGCCTCTCCACCAGCAGAAAAAATTATGACTCACTGAAAGCAATGATGGTTAGGCTTTTAAAAAATAGTTCTTTTAAGTTAAGTAATGTATATCGTAGACATTATACTATTGAACACTTAGTTGACTACAGTATAGTATAAACATATCTTTTATATGCATTGGGAAACAAAAAAAATCATGTGATTTACTTTTACTGTGATACTCACTTTATTGGGGTGGTCTGGCACCAAATCCCCAATGTTTCCAGTGTATGCCTGTACAATCTCACCCTCCCAAAGTTGTAAGGATAAAATGAGACAATATTTGCAAAGCACTTTGCAAATCTTAAAGTGTTCTGTTATTATGCTAGTTATTATTATTATTCCCCAAGTAATATACTCCCAGTGGGAAAGACATGTTCCTTTCTTCATAGGTAATGACAAATGTAAAAGAAAAGCATTAACTTTAACATATAAAAGATGAATAAGCATATTATAAATAATAACACTTCTATGTGCGCTATTTCTGATACAAACATTTCTCAACCCCCTTAATGCTAATACATTCCCTCTGTAGAATATCTCTAATTTATCTTGTCTACAGTTTGCATAATTTCTCCCTTTTAGACTATGAACTCCTGGAGAGGAGACATTGGGTGTGATTTTTTTTCTCTTTGTGTCTTTGTATCCCCAGCACTTAGCACAATGCCTGGCACATAGTCAATATTTAATAAATGTGGACAACTACAAAGAAAAAAAATAAACTCTCCTCTCTGTAAATTCTGAGGAAGAAAACGATTCATGAAAATGAAACTTAAGCCAAGTCACATATCTTTTAAATCTGAGTAAGGACAAGGTGTGGAGTTAGCCACAACTGACCGTCCCTAGAATGTGGCCACAATGAGACAACGTTTCAAGAGCTCCTTATCACTATACCATGTTACCCACGCTGACCTCTTCATAGATCATTTACTTAAGGAACAGCTAATAATGTGATCATACCCTTTAAACTTTGTGTAATACCCCAAATCATCTCTTAGCTCCAAATGGGAAAAAAGAAAAAAACTCTAAACTTTATGTATGTTAACAGTAATGAAATTTTCTTCTGCCATAATGGTGTCATAATTCATTGACAGAAGTGCTACATGGGTATTATCCTACTGGCTGTTTATAAAAGAAAATGTCAGCGATTAAATATTATCTATGATTATTGTGTGATATTGTATTCAAATATGTATTTATTTTACGCACAGATGTTCCCTATGAAAGATTTGTTGTTAAAAAAATGTTTCTTGGAACTAATCCATGATGCAGTCCAGAAAACGTTTCCATTAGACACATACCTATAGACATACACACGTATATTCAGATACCAGGTCATAAATTCCATGATCTGAAAGTCTTGGGAGGGTCTCACGTACTCTGGCATACGTACCTGGTATTTTGTCCCCAGGAGAGTAAGAGGAGACATTGGTATATATCGTAATGTAATTGTTCCTGGGATTCTGAAGCTGAGCCCAGATGTGTCTGGGTTTCATATCAACACAAGCCACAAGGCTTGCGCCATGAGAAAAAGCATCGGTATAAGAAGCCAGGTAGAAGGTGGCGAATGCCCATCCTATGATGGTTCCTTGGATTTTCATTTTGTTCTTTACCTGTGACATGAAAAATAATTAATGACTTTTTCAGACACCACACAAGAAAAATAAATTATAAAACCACACAGCTATCATGACCCAAGTTTAAGAGATACTTTTAACAATATATCTTATAGATGTATTGTTATATATATCAATAGACATATGTATCAATAGATATATCAATAGATACTTTTAACAATAGTTTTTGTGTGCTCCATAACTAGACTTAAAGGGTGAATGTTAATGTAGAGATTATTACATATTTTATATGCAAAAATGGCCCCCTCTTAAATCATTAAGGTGCTGATGTTGCAAATTATTTATTTCTTAGCTCTAAACCAAGATGCCACCCAGAAAATGTTCCCATCGGACATGAGTATATCAGATACAAACCAGCATCACTAATGGAACTTTAGAATAAAAAATACACAAATGTATTATTAGTAAAATCTGAGTTTTATCTGCCTGACTCAGGTAAGGCTGATTGAAAAGTTTTCAGTAGTCTTTGAGCAAACAATGCAGAGTTCTATTAACTTTTTCCATATTTATTGGACTCTAATAGTATTACTCCTGGTTGGATTCTTTCTTGGCTCATCCTATCCATGTCCTTCTCCTTCCCCAAAGTTTTACAAACTAGCTCCCCATGAAAGGTCATGTCTTGAACGTGGTTAGACAGACCTGTCCATTCCTCTTATGGTTCTTTTTGTCCATTCATCTTTCCCTTCCTTTGGGAGGAGGATTACCCAGCCAAAGCTTGAGGTTCTCTGGGTGCTCACCACCACCACCACCACCACCACCACCACCACCACCACCACCACCACCACCACCACCACCACCACCACCCTCTCAAAGTTATAAATGAGATTGAAATATGATAGAAGAAAGTGTAGTTCGATGAATTCAGAACTAGTTGAAGGTTACGAGATAAATGGAGAAAACCTAAACCAGAGAAGGATAAAGGAAAGAAAAAGAGCCCTCAGCCTATATCAGTAGTGAATATTAATTCAAAAATTTTTATCAAAATGGTAGTAAAAAGACTATAATGATATATCCCATGGATGATTCACTACAGCCAAGTTGGCTTAATGCCAATAATCATTCATCCCTGGAGAAAATTAACATAACTAACTATATTAAAAATCAAACTCCCAGAACTAGTTGAATGACCTATGGTCATTATTGTGGCCATTTCAACACAAAGAGGGATCTCTGGTAGAGTAGCCCAAGGATTTATTCTTGGCAATATTCTTTGGAACACGAATACTTATTAATGATTAAGTGAAAGGCATAGAAAGAAGTAATGCTTATCAAATCTACCAAGGGCAGGAGCAATAGTTATTGAGTGAGGGTGATCTTTTCTCAAGTTGAGCATCTTTTTTTTTTAACCCTTAGTTTCTGTCTGAGAATTGATACTCAGTATTGGTTCTAAGGCAGAAGAGCAGTAAGGGCTAGGAAATGGAGGTTAAGTGACTTGCCCAGGATCACACAGCTAAGAAGTGTCTGAGGTCAGATTAGAACCCAGGACCTCCTGTCTCCAGGTCTGACTCTCTAACTACTGAGTCACCTAGCTGCCATAATCTTCAACTTTCTTGACCTCTCTGCTGCATTTCACACTACCGACCATCCTCTCCTCCTAGGCCCTCTGTCCTTTCTGTGTTTTCATAACAGTTCTGTCTCCCAGTTGTCTGATTACTCTTTCTTAATCTCTTTTACTGACAACATTCATCTCATAACTGTAATAATAGTAATGATAAAAATAGCTAGCTTCTATATAAGTGCTTTCATGTTTTCAAAGGGTCTAGGTATTGTTGTGAGGAAGATCATTTAGTATTAGTTACATATAGTTTATATGGACCTAGCAGGAAGGGCTGGAGGATTCCAAGGTGGAATGAAGGAGCAGGAAGTAGGGCTTGTGCTCTGAGAGAGACTCCATTAGTGGTTGGCACAAACTGTTGCTAGCCCTGGGAGATCTCAGAGTTAAGGACACCCTGCATCCTGACTCCCTGGGGTCCTGAGTGGTGGAGGCTTTCAGTAAGTGGACAAGACCTACAGAGCTGCACCAAGTGGAGGAGGAGTTTGGGATCTGGTGGACAGCATCTCAAGCACACTCTGTCTACTTGGGTACCTTGAACCACCTTGTCTTTTGGCATTCTGTGATCATCTTTGGATTACCCTGAGAACCCTCAAAGCCATCCTCAGGCCCTTTAACTGTGCTGGTCAAACCTTGCTGGAACCAGGTTTGAAGTAGCCTTCCCAGTGACTCCAGAACTGCTCCTTGCCTAGGTCAATTAGAATTAGAGTAGACAAGTCCTCCCTTTGCCCCTGTGATTTGCCCTTTAGGGTTTTAAGTGTAGAATCCCCTATCCCACCTTTATTAGTAAATCATAATTAAAACTGTTAAAACCCTTTACCTTGCTTGCTGGTTCCAAAGACCCTGGCCTAGGGTGAGCAGAGTGACAGTTGGGGCTAACTGCCATTCTTGATTCTTGGTCTCCCTATCCTGTCAGGTCTTGTCTCTCCTTCAACCCAGTGTGTGTACCCACAAACCATTAGGACACATTTACATCCCTGGTGCCCCATCTCTTTTACAGTATGTACTTTATTTCATCTTCACAACAACCCTGTGAAATAGGTGGTTTTATTATCCCAGTCTTACAGAATTGGAAACATGTTAAGTGACTTGAACTCGAGTCTTCTTGAAGTCCAACACACTGTGCTATCTGGCTACTTTCAGCAACTGCCTCTCATGCTCCTTTAACTGTGGGGTGATTCCCCCAAGGGTCCGTTCTAGACTCTCTTTTCTTCTCTCTCTGCCTTGTCTCTCTCACTAATCTCATCAGCATGCATGAGTTAAATTACCATCTCTGTGCAGATAATTCACAGATTTCTGTCTAGCCCTAGTTTCTCCTTCCTCCTCCCCAAGTCTCTCATAACCAAACGCCTAGTCGCCATTTCTAATTGGATATTCCAGAGTGATCTGAAGCTCCATACGACCAAAGAACTTCTGTTTCTCTTCAAACTCCTCTCCTTTCCCAACGTCCCTTTTCCTATAGAAGACACAAGTGCCCTTCCTATCTCTTGGTTTTGTAACTTGCCAAGTGGTTTTCCTTAAGCCTATATTAGACTTTTCCCACTCCCCTACTCAACAAACTTTGTAGATGCCTACGATGTGGAGGATAAATATCAACATCTGTTTTCAGCTTAGAACAACCTTCGTAATTGGCCCAGTCCATTTTTTCCTGCCACATTGCAAATTATTCTTCTTATTCTGCTTTGTGATTCAGCCAAACTGGGCTTCATGCTGTCCTACACACATAGCACTTGGTTTTTCTAAGCCTTTGCAGTGGGCTGTTCCCCCTGCCTGGAATACATCTCATTCTCATTTTTGCCTCAGATGATATCTCTCTTTGATACACAACGCAAGCATCACCTTATACATGAAGTCTTTCCTTACCCCTCCCCAAAAGCTTGTGCCTTCCATTCCTAACTACCTAGTATTTATTCTTTATATACATACATACATACATATATATGTAAATATATATGATCTCTAGGATAAATATCATATATATTTATCTTCATATATAAATGTATTTAATTATATATTTCACATATAAATTTATATAAATATATAAAAGTATGTATTTACAAAAACATATAAAATATTTATCTTCATGTCTATCTATACATACATACATACACATACTTGTTTGCCCTTTGAATTAGAAATTCTTTGTTAGTAGATATTATTTTGTTCTTTGTCTTTATACCCACATAGCATCACAGCGTCTGGCACATAGTATATATTTGTGGATTGATTGAGTGATCCAAAAATATTTGAAAAGACCAAAAACATTAGACTGAATTTAATAAAAGGAAAGTTAATAGGGATAAATGCCAAGACTTGGGCTGGCAAAAGCAACATCAGCAGTATAAGATGGTGCAGCTACAGTCAGAGAATTTGAGAATAGATTTGGAGGTTGTGGAAAACTCTAAGCACAAAACGAGACAGCAGGACATCATGGAAGCCAAGGGGAAAAAATGCAGAAGAGATCCCAGGTCATGCCAAGAGGGGATGATCTTTCTGGGTCTCCTCTGGCCAGACCCCATTTCCGACCACACCTTGTTCAGGCCTGGCTGCCAGAGAAAGGACGTGAACAAAATTGAGGCCATCCAGAGGCGGGTGATCAGGATGGGGAGGATTCTTTTAGGGCCTGCCGTCTGCCAGTTGAAGTAACTGGGAATGCTTACCATGAAGAAGTTTTTGTTTGTTTGTTTTATAAAAACTCCTTCTACCTATTTTGGTGAGGCTGGAAGGGCTTAGCAGCCAACTTAAGAAATCTGAAGAGTTGTTCCATGGATGAGGGATTAGATGTATTTTGCTCAGCCTCAGAGAGCAGAAACAGGAACAATTGATAAGTTGAACAGAGGCAGACAGAGGATGAATGTGGGGGAACCTTCCCGACAATTAAATTATCTAGAAGTGGGCTCTATTGCTTTGGCAGGTAATAGAGTGTGCCTTGCTAGAGATCCTGGAGTTGTATCTAGGCGACTATTGAATACATCGTCGAGGGGATTCTTGGTCATGTCTGAGTCGAGCTAAATGAACTCTGAGGTTCCTCTTAACTCTGAGATTCTATGATTCTGTAATGCTGGGACTGACGTCACACTCTTCATTTGGGTATTTTTTATCCTTTTTTTTTTTTTTTAAACCTGTACCTTTCATCTTAGAATCAATACTGTGTATTGGCTCCAAGGCAGAAGTGTTAAGGGTAAGCAATGGGGGTCAAGTGACTTGCCCACGGTCATACAGCTAGGAAGTGTCTGGGGTTGGATTTGAGCCTAGGACCTCCCATCTCTGGGCCTGACTCTCAATCCCCTGAGGCACCCAACTGCCCTCATCCTATCTTTTTTATTTTTCTTTTTAGTTGTAATAAGCAGTCATTTTTGAGACAGTATAGGTAGGTGGTGCAGTGAATAGAGCACTGGGCTTGGAAACAAGAAGACTCATCTTCATGAGTTCAAATCTAACCTCAGACACTTATTAGCTGTGTCATCCTAGACAAGTCACGCAACCCTGGTTTGCCTCGGTTTCCTCAAATCTGTAAAATGAACTAGAGAAAAAATAGGAAACCACTCTAGAATCTCTGCCAAGAAAACCCCAAATGAGGTCACAAAGAGTTGGACATGACTAGAGAACAACCAAACAACAATAACAATTTTTAAGATTAGGCTGCCTTATTTTAAATAGTAAAATAAAGAGCTCAGAATTGAATGTATATAATCTAACATCTTATAAACTGACACAACAATATGATATCAAAGGCAGTCTCTTTGAGGCAAAGAATTCTTGTTTTTATGGATATTTGACATTCACCTGTCAGTAGGTAACTTGGCAGATGATCACTTTGGCTGGATGTTAATTGCTAAGTAAAAAGTTGAAGCCCAGATATTATAAGATTAAAGGCAACTCTTGATTATTCAAATTAAATATGCACTTTTGAAATATTTTTATTTAGCTATTTTTAGTCATTTCCCTGTCCTTTAGTGATGAAAAAATCACATAAATGATTTTATTCCTTGCTTGTTTTAACAAAAGTTTTGTTAGGGAAAGAGGCTGAAATGATTTTATTTTTATTTCATTTATGTATTTATTTCTTTATTTTAAACCGTTACCTTCTATCTTGGAGTCAATACTGTGTATTGGCTCCAAGGCAGAAGAGTGGTAAGGGTAGGCAATGGGGGTCAAGTGACTTGCCCAGGGTCACAAAGCTGGGAAGTGTCTGAAGTCAGATTTGAACCTAGGACCTCCCGTCTCTCTCTAGGCCTGGCTCTCAATCCACTGAGCTACCCAGCTGCCCTCTGATATTTTATTTTTAAAGTAACGTTAGGATATTTCTTGCAAATTTCACTCAGCAACGCCACCTCTAGAAAAGTAGCATGGATAGAGGGTCTACCATAAAGTCAGAAAGACCTGAGTTCAAGTCCTCCCTCTGACATATATGAGCTATGCAGTAGGCCAGTGAACTTCTTTCAAGGCCCCCAGACAAATCTCTCTGACTAGAAATTGAAGGAAAGTGGAGATTTTCTGTACCAGGCATTCCTCCTATTCACGAAATCACTGATGTAGACTTTTAAAAAGTCTCTAACTTCCATGGCTTCAGAGGATAGAAAGCTGATTAATATTTTTTAAATGTATACAGATTGGAAAATAGATGTAGGCAAAAAAAAAGTGATAGAAAATGTCAAATAAATCAGACAAAAAATTCTCCCATGCAAATATGCAGAATAATGCAGACATGTTAAAAAATTGACCATTAACTTTGAAAGAGCCCCTCAAGGCAATAGCCCTCCTATGAGGAATCATAGCTGAAAGGAAGAAATTGCATCTGAAAGAGGATGACAAATTGGGCTGTAAAAATTAGACATTAAGAAAAGAATCTACCCCCAGAATTTTCTCCAACCTCGCCCTCACCCCTTTCCTTTAATATGGAATGATTACAGAAGGAGGGGCAGTCAGGTAAGGAGAAATGTCCTATAATTCTTTTTCTGGGAAACTTGAAATGCTGTGACCTACACGCCTTTTCTCCTGGGAACTTGGTTTCCAAAAGGGATGAACTGATATGGTTAATTACTGTCATCTCTCGGACTTTTTTAAGATGTGGCAGAAGATGAGGAACTCGTCTGTTCTCCTTCAGAGGGGAGCCGTGGAGAACCCTTCCTGAAGTTACTGGCGAAGGATGTGGTTCCTCTAAGTCACAAGGAATCTAAATGACTCTGGATCAAGGAGAAAAGTTTGTGCCATGCACACAACCGCACTCAGAATGCTGCTCTCCTTCAGATTCTGTACCTTCTCTAAATGCACTGACTCAATGGAAACATCCACTTACTTTGAGAAGATGTGCTTCTTCAGGCTGAATCCAATGGTTTCCCTCTTCAGATTTCCAAAGAAACATCCTTTAAACAAAGTTGTTTCTTACCCTATCCTCTCTCTCACTTTCTCCACTAATGGGAAAGGCAACAGCTGTTACCACAAATACTGAAAATCTACAGGAACTCAGTGTCCAAATCCAGTTTTAATCACATTAGTTTTTGACACAAGCACACACACACACACACACACACACACACACACACACACACATCCCTACCCTCCAAACCCTCATCAACATTCGTATTTTTCAACTTCAAGATTGCCAGAGAAAACACTGAAGAATAGAAAAGAATTGGTTTTGCCCAGGTCCTTGGCCTTGGCATCCCTGAGCAAAGCTTGCTACCCTGGGGGCTCTTGCTTGACTCTCCCTGCCAAGGCAAGGGTTTTAGAAACAAAGACATTTCAGCTGTCACTGTGATAGAGTGAAGAAGTTCTCACTGTTGAAGTGGGAACTGTGCCATGCCCAGAGTAGGGGATGAAAAATAACAACTCGGCCCTGGTTAGTCCTAAAATCATAGCATCAGAGACAAGGAAAGAGATTTTCAAAGTCTTTAAATCTATCCCATCTGGGGTTTGATGGCAAAACTGGGCTTTTTCAAAGGATGATTGACCTTTACCAAGATTCAACTTTTATGGATGAAGCAGGTAACCTTACTCTGCTACTCCAAACAGCAACATTTCTTTTTTTTTTTTTTTAATTTTTTAAACCCTTAACTTCTGTGTTTTGGCTCCTTCGTGGAAGGGTTGTAAGGGTGGGCAATGGGGGTCAAGTGACTTGCCCAGGGTCACACAGCTGGGAAGAGTCTGAGGCCGGATTTGAACCCAGGACCTCCCGTCTCTAGGCCTGGCTCTCAATCCACTGAGCTACCCAACTGCCCCCGCACATTTCAATACTTTATTAAAATTATTCATTATGTTTTTGATTTTATAATTAATTTAATATTAAAAATATTAAAACTCACAAATTCATTGTTAGAAAAGCATTTTGTTAGAACTTTATATAAATAGGAGCCATTATTTTTGAAGAAGTGCTGTACTTTTAATCAGAAGACTTGGGGTCAAGTAAGTCCTGGTTCTGTCATTTACCGGCTGTGTATAATCTTAGACAAATAAACTTTAATTTCCTCATTGCCAAAAATGAGGACAAAAATTTCTAGTCCAGAAATTCTTAATTTAAAATCAATAGGCTCCTGGGAGCCCACAGAGAGATTTCAGGGGTCCAAGAACTTATTATTATTTCCATAAATTTATTTCAATATAATTTTTAGTAATGCCACATATTTTATTTTATTCATTTGAAAACATTATTCTCAGAAGGTCCAGCACTTCAGCAGACTGCCAAAGGGGTCCGCGACACATAAACTATTAAGAATCCTTGGCCTAGCCTACTTGTTTCAAAGAGTTATTGTAAAGATTAAATAGATTATGTCTGTGAAAGTGCTTGTAAACCAGAGAATGCCATACATACATTAGGGTGTTATTACTATCATGAAGAAAATCTCAGGGGATAAGGCCAAAAAAAAGTGAAATTTATATCATGTTGTTAATGTTTGCAAAGTACTTTAAAAATATAATTTCACATGATTATTGCATAAGCCTACTTTCCTTTCTACATACATTTTTGATGAGGAATAATATATGCACTTTATTAGACTACATCTTTACCACCCTACAATTGACCGAGATATAGAGAGAACAACATCTCCTTGTACTAATTGTTCTGAAGCAAAATGGGTGCTTTAGAGTTCTCTGCCAACAAGGTATCTTCCATGAATATACCCAAATTAATCAAGATCCCTTGGAGGACATAACGACAGGAATAAACTTGCTTCCTTGTCCTCTGATCATTAATATCAGGCAAGACACAAAAAAGGGAGAAGCCTGTTAGCCAAGAATTCACTATTGTCATAAAGGAAACAATCCAGGGCAGACTTTAAGATGGAAAAGGATTCCCTAGAGAAGGTAAAGTCCTCCAGATTTTCTTGTTTTACATAGGATACTGTGCTCATTGCATCAAGTCTTACTAAAAATTTTCAGACTCCTAAAGAGATCCATAACCTCAAAAAAGTTTGGCTTAATGATCCACACAGGATCATTGTTGCTCCCTGCTGCCCATATCCATCAGTTTATAGCACACACACACACACACACACACACACACACACATAAAGATATAATATATATTTTATATATCTATATAAACCTGTATACATTTATTTAATATATTTTATTTATTATATCTTTTACATATTTAATAACTATATAATAAATTATACATAATATATTTAATAAGAATATATAAAAATCTATATGTCTATATACACATATATATATGTAATCTAACCTTCTATCCCCACCCCCTACATTGCTCTGAACCCAGGAATTTTTTAATAAATTGATGCTGAATGAAATGAATGAATGGTATTTAGTACCCCAAAACTAGGCATCAAAAGTGGTATCTTTAGTATGGCTCTGATGGCACCAACATACATTATTTATATGTAGTATCATATTATAGTTGCTCTTATTATATAATTGTCCAATAAAATCTCTCAGTATATAGATATTTAGGACACATCCTACAAGCTGACGAGTTGGATTCAGAATCAGAAGGAAGAGAGTAGACTGGATTGACTTTGGGGCACTGAAAAGCTTGTTTAATGAATTGAAACTAGACTTGAAACAAAGGTCCTCCTTTTTTGATGTGTGTTTAAATGCTCAGCGTTCATAACGTGTCCGGGCTGAAAGGGCAGAGTCTACTCAGAAGTCCACTCCCATTACTGATTAGCATGGGACCTTTGACCGGCTCCATTTTTGACCCAGGACAGTTTCTCTCTCCCTTGGCAACGTGGTGGCTCCCTCTCCTAAGGGTGCGCCATATTGATGCTTGACAACACAGACGCGTGATTGCCTCAGCTCACCCATCGCTCAGCACTTCCAAGCTCAAGCGGGCTGTCAGCCTTAGCCTTCCTGCTAGTGGGGATGATGAGCTTGTGCCACCATCTTGTAATCCATTTTTTTAAATCTCAATAGCGCGATGAGGCTGTGGGTTATGGAACAAGCGGGCTCCAAAGAATTAAAAATGAGCGTTGGTCAGGTGTGACTAGAAGGGCGCTGGAAAAATAGGCTATCAACTTTTAATAAATACTTATTATATGCCGGGTGCCGTGCTAAGTGCTGGAAAGACAAAGACAAACAGAAAGACAGTCCTTGCTCTCAAGAAGCTTACATTCTATTGGGAGAATATAATAGATGAAAGGAATATGGGAAAGGGAGTAGAGATGGAGGGGGGAGAAGAGACAAAGGTGTTTGGTGCATTCATTTTTACATCCCGCTTGTGAGTGACTGTGACTATCCCCATTTACAAATGAGGAAATAAAGCTCAGAAATATTAAGGGATGCCCACAAGTATGTGATCATTAAGTATTAGGGCTGGTTTCAAGGTCAGGTTTTTTTCTAACTTCAAGTCTGGTTCTCTTTCTATTACACTCTACTGCCTCAGTAAGGTGGGGTCAGCAAGAGCTTTAAAAAATGTCACACTAGGGGTTTTAGAGGTCTTCCTATGTACAAGGTTCAGCTCAGTGGCAAGACTAAAGTGATTTTGTTATTGTTCAGTCATGAATTCTTCAGTCTAACTCCATTTGGGATTTTCTTGGCAAACTAGAATGGCTTACCATTTCTCTCTCTAGCTAATTTATTGATGAGGAAATTGAAACAATAGGGTTAAGTGACTTGGCCAGGGTCACACAGCTAGTAAATGTCTGGGACAGTAAATGTCCGGGCACAGTATTGTAGCCATTATGCTACCTAGTTGCCCAAAGTGGTTTTATAAGAATATCAATCTAGTAGAGGTGTATGAAGGAATCTGGAGCCAGGAGGATGAGCCCATCCAAAGAAGTGTGACAAAGGCCCAAACAATGGCAGTTGCAGTGAAAATGGAAAGGAACCGATTGATTTGAGGAACATGATGGAGGTCAGTCAGTAGGACTTGGTGATTCATTAGAAGAAGGAAACATGAGAAAGTAAAAAATGACTGAAATTTAGTCTAGGTGACTGGAGAAATGGTCCTACCATTGAGACACTGGGAAGTCACAAGAAGGTATAATTTTGAGTGGAAGGATGATAAAATCACCCTCCAGCAAGACAAGTTTTAATTTTAATCTTAAAAATAATCATTAGAAATAGGTCTTGAACAATGATACACGTATAAACCAGTGGAATTGCTTGTCAGCTCTGGGAGAGGGGTGGGAAAGATCATGAATCATGGAACCATGGAAAAATATTCCAAATAAATAAATAAATTTAAAAATAATCATCAAACTATTCAGATTTGCCCTTTCAACTTCTCCCCATTTTCCCTCATTGAATTCTAACCTTTAAATCATATCCTTCACAAAGCTTCTAGTTGCCCAGTTGGCGATGCTCTCCCTGACTCGTCCAGTCCCCTGAGCTCACAGAGCACTTACATAGAATTCTTTAATATTGCTGTGTATATGTGATAGCTTCCTCCTAGACTGCCATATCCATGAAGGCAGGGATCATCTGTTATCTAACTTTTTGTCTCCTCCAGAGTATTCTGCACACAGCAGGTATCTAATAAATCAATGTGGAATTAAATGAATGGCATTTAGTACCCCAAAACTAGGCATCAGAAGTGATATCTTTAGATGTGGCTCTGATGCCACCAACACGTGTTACTAATATGTTGTGTCTCTTTTCAGGTCCTCTTCTTCTTATGTATTTCCTTTACCCACTCATTTTGGAGCTATTATCATCTCCTATTGTTACTTCCCCATTTAATGTGACTTTACTGCCCCAACTAGACTATTCCTAAAGGACAAGAATCAAGTATCCTTCTTAGCACCAAACACAATGCTATATATACAAGGCATGGTCAATATTAAAAAAACAAAACAAAACAAAAACTTACTGAATTAATCCAATACGAGAAAGAGAGGGAAATCAATTTATGTAGCAGATCTTTGCCGCATACGGGACAAAATCGATACTCCTTAGCATTGTATTAAAAAATCATCACAATCTGAATTGAACCTACTCTTCAGCCTAGTCTCCCACTACTTTCCTTCCTTCAGGTGAGATATATTTTTAAGTGTTTTTGCAAATTTTTAAGTAATAGGTAACCAACTATTAGTTATTATTATCACTTATGGAGTATGTATAAAGGAAGAAAGCATTGAGTGTCTTCACTGCCAAGTGGACTTCCAGTATTTCCAGTCTCTATGTAGCCTATGAGGCCCTGCTCCCAAAGCATCATGGAATTTATAGATTCAAAGGACCTTACTGATCACCTAACCCAGTCCTTTATTTTACAGATTAAGAAACTGAGGAAATTGCTCACGGTCACACAAATTAAGCATCAGGGACATGTGACTTCTAACACTGGAATTCTATAATAATCACCTTACATTTGTATGGAACTTCATTTTACAGACTCCCAACATTTCACTTAATTGCAGATTAAATTAAATTAAAATGTAATTATGTTCAAGCCTTGCCAATGAATTTCATTTTTACCTAATATATGCTTATTGGTCTTAATAGTAAGGAAGTAATATTAATATTTCTACTATACACAAAAGGAAAACGAGGCACAGAGAATGTATGACCTAGTGTCATAGAACAAATTATTGATGAAATCAGGAATGCTTTCTAGGTCTTATGCTCACCAGCTCAGTATTTGGTGGATAAAGACTTCTCTTAACATTCTTCTCTTGGCCAACACATCACACCCCTCACAGCAACCCCAACAACTACTTCAATAAAGAGTCCAAATCCAAACATCCCAACGCAGATCTGAAGGGGTCCCCAGAAGTCTTATTTCTAAATTATCTTTGTGAATCACTTCTAGGGACAGTCTCTGTCTTTGAGATGAAGTTTTTGCTCTGCGACACGATCTCTCAGTCCTCCAGCTCTAAACCACCATTCCCTGGACTGACCCCAGTTCTTCTAGAGTCCAGGATCATCGCTTTAACTTTTCCTTAAAAAGACACGTAAACCCAACAGAACTCATTCACAAATCTGTCATTAAACAGCAATAAAAGTCAGTACCCACAGGGGCTGGGGCTCCGTAGAAAGCAGTCCAATAGCACTTAGCGGTGGTATACTAATGAGAACAAGCCCTCCAGCAACATTACCGAACAGCATGAATCTTGGTGGCAGTCCCTGAGAGCATATATATGGGTGGCTAAAATATATATGTATTTGAGGAACCTTTGAGAAGTTGCATTTGCATACATTTACACCATTGCCAGGAGGGAAGATGGAAATAGATGTCATCTTTCCTAATCCTCAGTACAGGACTTCTACTTTTTCCTCCACATAACATGAAAATTTACTAATAAAGGGAATAAAATTCACATACCTAAAGCACCTCTAAAAGCATAATGAAAGTTCCATTATAGGCTCAGTCAATAATACCGACCTCAGCAAAGTCTTCTAACCATATTCCCCAGATTGATTTCTTTATTTCACTAGAGAACAGCACTATTATTCCTTTCCTACCATACGAAGCACTTCTAAAGTTTAGGCCCCCTTTTATACATTTCGAGGGACTTTCTATTCAAGATGTTTTTGTTGAAACACAAAATATTCACTATTTAAATGAAGTTTGAGCATGGCACTCCATAATGCCTTCAGAGATATTGTTTCTTTAAAATGCACATATATTACATTTCAGAGTATTTCTACTTAAGAGACACTATGTGAAATTGTGGGGAAATGAGTTCGACTCCTTAAGCCGAGTTTAATCACACATGGTATAGAGACGACTCCCTTTATCCCCCCAAACCAGCTTTTTAGAAATTGAATTGAGTTTCCTCTCTAATCGAATTCTAGGCATAAATCCTTAAACGTTCTTTTAATAAAATGGGCAGTTCCCAAATCTCCTAATGTGACTTTTTCACTGTAGAAAAACATTTTTTTTTCATAGCTAAGGTCTATGTCATATTTCCTAATTCTCAGCACAGGACTTATAGTTTTTCCTCTCTATACGTGAACATATGGTGGTCTAAGAGTATACAGTGTCCCAAACTATGAAAGCTATTTTATAGTATCTTATCAGAAACTCTTAGAGTTAGAAGGGACCTTAGTGTACCCGGGATCTTAGATATACTCCAACCTCCCACTCAGTGCAGGAATTCCCTAGACAGAATCTATGACAGATGTTCATCCAGCCTCTGGTTGAATACTATCAGTCATAGGGAACTTGATACTATGAGTCAGTCCATTCCATTTCTGGCTAGCTTTAATTGCTAGAAAGCTCTTCTTAATAGTCAAAATTTACTTCCCAGTAACTTAATCTCATTCATTCTAGTTCTATACTCTAGAGTTACAAGAATAAATCTCTTTCCTTTTTCACATGTCAGGGCTTCAAGTATTTGAAGGCAGCTTTCATGTCTCGTTCATCCCTTCCCAAGACTCAACAGTCCCAGCAGATGGCCACATTTTTGAACT
The DNA here is from genome assembly GCF_016433145.1 of Gracilinanus agilis. NCBI lineage: Eukaryota > Metazoa > Chordata > Mammalia > Didelphimorphia > Didelphidae > Gracilinanus > Gracilinanus agilis. The sequence goes on from NC_058135.1 coordinate 126,948,730, forward strand.
GTTTAATAAATTCCATATATTGCTTCTATGATAGTTTTAAAGTCTTAATTTTTTAAATTTAACAACAATCTTTTCTCTTCTCACCTACCCTCCCCTTGGAAAAAATTAAAACAAAGCCTTTATAATAAATATCTAGTCAAACAAAGTAAATCCTACATTATTCATGTCTAAAAACTTCCTTGTGAGGAAGTAATCAGCATGCTTTATCACTGAGCCTTTGGAATTAGACATGTATTCATCAGAGTTCTTCAGTCTTTCCAAATCTTTTAGTTTTTGTTTTGTTGTAGAAATTGTTCTGGTACTGCTCACTTCATTCTGTATCAATTCATACACATCTTCCTAGGTTTCTCTGAAACTGTCCTTTTTTATCATTTCTCATAGCACAATATTCCATTACATTGATATACTTTGATTTGTTCAACTATTCCCCAATTTATGGGCACTCCCTTAGTTTCTAGTTCTTTGCCACAAGAGTGTTGAAAACACATTTTTTTGTACATATGGGGCCTTTCTCCTTTTCTTTGATCTCTTTGGTGAATAGACATAGTAGTGATATTGCTAAGCCAAAGAATATTGAAGAGTCAGTGACTTTGGAGGCCTAATTATAAATTTGATTTCCAGAATGACTGGACCAATGAAAAGTTCCAGTCCATTAATGTGCCTGTTTTCCTGTATCCCCTTTAACTTTTTATCATTTTCCTTTTTTGGTCAACTGCCAGCCTAATGCATATGAAGATAGAACCTCAAGATTTTAATTTGCATTTCTCTAATTATTAGGATTTGGATTTTTTTTTCAATTTTTTAAAATTATCTTCTATCAGTTTCCTTATACATCTTGGAAATGAAACCTCTATTAGAGAAATTTGGTATGAAAATTCTTTTTTCATTTACCTGTTTCTTTTCTAATTTTAGATGTGTTTGCTTGTACAAAAACAATTTTATTAAATCAGAGTTATCAATTTTATCTCCTGGAATCATCTGTATCCCTTATTTGGTCATACACTGTTCCTCTATTTATAGATCTGAAAGATAATTTCTTCCATGTTCCTCTAATTTGTCTATGATGTCATTCTTTATGTCTGAATCTCTAAACTAGTTTCTTGTAGTTTAGTTTTCCCAGTAGTTTTTGTAAAATTGTGAATTCCTACCCCACTACCTGCTGTCTTTAGTCTTATTAAACACTAAAGTGTTTATTTGCTTCTTTATATTGTGTTCCTAATGCATCCTACTGACTGACTTTTTTTAAACCAGTATCAAATTGTTTTGATGATTACTACTTTGTAGTACTGAAATCTAGTACATCTAGACCCCACCTTTCTTCCCACTCTTTTTTCATTATTTCCCTTGAGATTCTTGATCTTTTGTTCCTCCAGATGAGTGTTATTCTTAAAAATAAGTTTATAAAGTAATCCCTTGGTACTTTGATTGTAATTTAACTGAATTTATGAGTTTATAGTAATATTTTTATCGAACCAGCTCAGCTCAACAATGAACTATGAATATTTCTCCAATTGTTTATATCTGTATTGAACCAGAAAGAATACTGATTCTGAAGACTGGGAGACCTGGGTTCAAATCCAGTCTCGGACACTCTCTGGTTATGTGACCCTGGTCAAGCCATTCAACCTTGATCGCCTTAAATGTCTCTCCTAGATCACTGCCTTATTGTGGCAGAGGGGCTTGCATAGCCCAATGAAACTATGAGCTAGGCTGTGCAGGGTTACCGAAGAGAGACAGGTCATAGTAGAGAGCTTTGACAAATAAACAAGCAAACAAACAAAAACATAATCCACTAGAGAAGGAAAGGGTAAACACTGCAGTATCTTTACCAAGAAAATCTTATGGAAAAAAATAGTCCATGAAGTTGCAAAGAGTTGAACACGACTGAGCAACAAAATATTTCTATAGTGTTTTGAACTTATACAGTTGCTGTATTTTGGCTAGTAGATTCCCAAGTACCTAATACATTCTGTAGTTATTTTAAATATGACATCTTTACCTATATCTTCCTGATTAGTTTTGTTAGTAACACAGAACTACTGATGTCTTATGTGGATTTATTTTTATCTTGCAACTTTGTATAAAGTTATTTTTTCATTTAGCTATAGGGTTCTCTTAGTATATCACCATAATAGCTTCAAAAATCAATAATTTTTATTTGACTATACTTATTCCCTCAAGTATTATTTTTTGTAGTGAGCATTTCTAGTACTATATAAAATCATAGTTGGCAATGGACACCCTTGCTTTACCTCTGATTTTGTTGGGAAGGCATCTAATTTAGTTGCATTACATAAAATACTGGTTCTTGGTTTTAGATAGATATTGCTTATTACTGGGCCAACTTTTTACAACTACCTAAATAATAATAAGTGGAGCTAAAGTTAAAGTGATTTTGTTTGGAAGCCAAATACTTAATAAGGATGCAGATGAGTTCTTTAAGAGTAAGGTTATGTAAGAATAAGGCTATTTAATTTCTTTTCTCCATCAATTTTGTATTATCTGTATTGGTCAAATATGTCAAATATCTGTAGCAAACTTTTTACAGTATCAAATGTCTCATGTTAGTCATACTTGAATAAAAATGTAGCATTTCTACTTTAGTCTTTAAGGGATGGTATAACAGCTCATTTTTTGTATAGTTCTCACAGGACTTAGCTCAGTGCTTAATATCTACTGATTGCTTAATGAAAAATATGGCAGATAGTTTCTCTAACAATTATTGATATCTTTTGTTTTTGCATTATGTTCATTGATACACTCATTCATTGATGAACACATCCCTCCTCTATTGATGGAACAATCCTGTTTAACAAACTTAATATATATTTATTTATTTATTTGTTACACTAAAGTTCCCAGGTATCTCTTTCTCTCCCCTCTCTACACTAGAGAAGACATCATTTGACCACACACACACACACACTCACGCTGTATATAATGTTCTCTTGGCTCTGCTTGCTTTACTTTTAATAATTATCTAACATGTTTCTTTTTTTTAACATGTTTCTTTTAAATTAACCTGTTCATCATTTTTTACTGCTTAATAACAAATTAAAAAGGAAAAAATAGATCAGCAAAACTGACACCAATTGTGTTTAACAGCATTCTTAATTCATCACTAGAAACTAGTTTGTTCATTAGCACAGTCTATTAAATTCTCCTAAATCTTCATATTTGAGCTTTGGAAAATATGTGGATTTTGGAACTTGAAAAATTCCTTATTTGGAATTTTAGAAAATGGTTAACTTCCCTCATTTTTGGAAACAAATACTGTTGAATGAATGCAACTAAGGAATAACATCCTGTACTTTTTCTTTTTTGGTGGGGTGTACAGGATAGGTGTGGGAGAGAATATGGGAGAATCAAAGGAGGAAATCAAGCAATGTGTATTTAACCCTGAATACATCTTTTGCAAGCTAGTTTTCTACCTAATTCTAGTTGCTACCACTCACAAGATGATGAGGATAGGAGAAGTAAAAAGGGAACATAGGATCAGAGATCCAGAACTGGTAAGACCCTCAGAGGCCATCTGGTTCAAGTCCATAATTTTATAGATGAGGAAACTGAGGTCTAGGAGAGTGAAATGATTTTCTTAAATAGTATGAGAGGGAGGATTTGAACCCAAACCCTCTGACATGAGTCAGTTCACTATCTACTGTACATTATGTTTCTCCATTTCTCTTGATTAAAGGGGGGAGGCAGAACAACAAAAGATTTGCATGCATTGTTATGTAAAAATATTTTTTATCATCACTAAATAGGGATGTTGTTTCCTCTTTGCCAATATTTTTGCTTTTTTTTTTGTCTTATTACTATCAATAGCATTTCTGTAACTTTGCTGTGAAGCAGCAGAGAGAGGGTTTATTTACTTCTATATTACTGGGAAGGCTCCTGGTGTTTCTCAGTTGCTCATATTAGCAGTTTGAGGGTTTATATTTATAGATTTATCATTGGGCTTTGTCCAAGACTCTGCATCTAATGATAAGCATGTGGTTAGGAGTGTTTTTGTTTTTAATGTTTACTAATCTTATTTCCTAATGTAGAACCATTCTTGTGTCCCTAGTACAAATTCAACTTTGTCATAGTGACAAAAAAAGTACGTGTGAATATATACACATATATATCACTATAGTGTTTTTGCTAATACTAAACATTTTTGCACCAATATTCATTAGTGATAGATATATAGTTCTTTTCCTTTATTTTAGCCTTTCTGGTTAGGGTTTTTAAGAGTATATTTATCAAATAAAATGAGTATAATGGTGTTTTATTTTAACCCGTACCTTCTGTCTGTGAATTGATACTGAGTATCAATTCCAAGGCAGAACAGCGGTAAGGGTTATTAGGCAACTGGGGTTAAGTGACTTGTCCAGGATCACACAGTTAGAAAGTGTCTGAGGTTATATTTGAACCCAGCACCTCTAGGCTTGGCTCTTTATCCACTGAGCCACCTAGCTGCCACATTAATAACTTTTCAAATGTGTAATATTCGTTTCCAATGAAGATGTCTTCAATATATTCCTTCTCATGACCAAATGGCTTTGTCTGTTTTTCCATAAATGAAAGAACTATCTGTTACCCAACTATTTCTCTGCCCCACACCTAGTTCTACCCCAAGCAGGCAGAACAGATTTTTTTTTCTAAAAACATGTTTTTGTGGAAAGTCTTTTTTTTTTATTACTCTCATTTTTCTCACAGTTCATTTTAAAACTATTAAAATGTGCAGGCAACAGAATTTCCCCCTTCTTAGCCTGATCCCTGGCCTTCAAATATCTCGTGTTCATTTTCTTTATACTTCTATAATGTACATATCTTCCTCAATAAACTTCTTGGGAACAGGGACTGTTTTATTTTTGTCCTTTGTTTCCTCAGCACCAAGCAAAATGTCTGGCCTGGTGTAGGCACTTAATAAAAGCTAACCAATTAATGAATTCTTTCCAGCAATGCACAGTATCACATTTTGATGTAAGGGCCTATTAAATAGTTTGAGTTTCTGTACCTTTCTTTCTCAGTTCTCAAAGTGCCTGGTCTTGATAGAAAGTAAAATATAATCATTAATTTCTCCTGATAACTATTGAAAACCCAAGGACACCAATTACTGGAGTAAAGAATCTCCCAACAATAACTTGGGAAAATTGTAAATTCGTTTGACAGAAATTAGCTGCAGGTCAACATTTTGTAATGTACAATAAAAAGCTCCAAACGAATACATGACCTAAATGTAAAAGGTCACATCATTAAAAAATTAAAGAAAAATAGAATGAGGTAGTGTACACAACTATGGCTAATGAGGGAATTTTAATTAAACAAGGGTAAGAAGTGATCAATGGCATAAAATTGAAAAGCTTTTATACAAACAAAATCAATGAAACTGGAACCTAAAAGGAAGCAGTTAACTGAGAAAAATCTTTGTAGCAAATGTCCCTTATAAAGAGCTAGTATCAAAAATATTTAAAGAATTCATGCAAATATATAAGAATAAGGGTCATTCCCCCAAAGGTAGATAGACTATATTTGGAACAAGTGATTCAAGAGATTAACAAGTAAATGGAAGGATACTCTGGGCCAGTTACATGGTTCCGTGGATAGAGTGCCTGGCCTGGAATTACTAGCAATGTAACCCTGGGCAAGTCCTTAACCCTCTTTGCCTTAGTTTCCTCATCTATAAAATGAGCTGGAGGAGGAAATGGCAAATCATTCTGGTATCTTTGCCAAGAAAACCCCAAATGGGGTCAATGAAGAGTTGGACATGACTAAGCAACAATAACACGATTAAAACAACTCTGAGAGTTTACTTCACGCCCACCAGATTGGTAAAGATGATAAAAAAAATGAATATGGTAGATATTGGAGGGGCCAACGGGAAGAGAGGCACACCAAAGAATAGTTGGTAAAGCTATAAACTGGTCAAACCACCTGGGAAAACAATGAGGATTTATACTTTGAAAAAGTCATCAAACATATGTGGCAATTAAACATACACAACAATTCTATTTTTAGGCATAATAGTTTGAAGAAAAGGTCTCATGTATTTTAAAAATAATCAACAACAGAGCAGTCCTCTCCTTTCCTGGAGTAGTAAAGAATTAGAAGGAAAGTAAATACTCACTGAGTGGGAAATGGCTGAACAAATTATGGTATAAGAAAGCAATGGGATATGACTGTACCATAAGAAATGATAAACAGGAGGAAAATGATGGAGCTTGGGAAGTCATGAACTGATGCTGAGTGAAGCAAGCAGAACAGGATCAATTTTTATAACTATAAGAACATAAGTGACCAATTATGATTTCAGAGAACTGATGGGAAGCACATAGTCTACTCCTCAAGCCAAGAGGCAAACAGACTGGACGTAGGAAATGGGCAATTTCAGATGCTGCCAGTATGTTTTTTACTTGACTATACTTTTGTCAAAAATGAATTTTCTATTGGGAGAAGGGAGTGATATGACATTAATGTAAAGAAACTAATGAGAAACAATGAGGATGAAAATAAAGCTTATGAATAAATTCACCTGTTGTATTCTAGACTAATATAAGAATATGTGAAATGCAAGAGTAAAATTTTAAATCCATTGCATTGAGTTAAAAATAAAATCAGCATGGGGGCAGCTAGGTAGTTCAGTGATTGAGATCCAGGTCTAGAGATGGGAGGTTGTGGGTTCAAATCTGGCCTCAGATACTTCCCAGTTGTGTGACCCTGGGCAAGTCACTTAATCCTCATTGCCTACCTTACCACTCTACATAGTATTGATTCTAAGGCGGATGGTGAGGATTTTAAAATTTAAAAAAAAAATCAGTGATCAAGTAGGAAGCAGAGAGAACAGAGTAATAGGTAGAGGAAGTTAATATTAGGGAATTGCTAGTCAAGGGAAGTGAGAGGGACTCGAGATCAAGAATCTGAGATTAGGATCCAGAGTTGGTTTAGGATTCTACCCATTTTATGGAAATCTTGGCTTAAATGTTGGGCCAAAGCAGTGAGGATGAAGAACAGTTGTTGTTGCTTAGTCTGTTGCTTAGTTGCTTAGTCTGACTCTTCGTGACCCTATTTGAGGTTTTCTTGGCAAAGACACTAGAACAGTCTATCATTTCCTTCTCCAGTCCATTTTGCAGATGAGAAACTGAGACAAACTGGGTTCAGTGTCTTGCCCAGGGTCACACAGCTAATAAGTGTCTGAGGCCAGATTAGAACTCAGGGAGATGTCTTCCTGACTCCAGGCCCAGCAGCCTGTCCACTGTCCACGGGCTGCCCAGGACAAGAGACTTTGATTTAAGTTGGAATTTGCAAGATCAGAACACATCCTCACCCTCAGGTGTATAGCCTAGTCCATTTCCCTGACTCATAGACAGGATCATAGATGGAGAGTTAGAAAGTCCCTTCCATCTTGGGTCACGTTAAATATAGCTTCAAACAATGAGACATAGGAATGGGCTGAAGTGCAACAGTTTATGATGGAGCTGTTGGCAACGGCATGGCTCTGAGTACAGAATTTCTGAAAAAGAAACTGTTAAAGCCAGGCTTTGTAAATCATGTTGGAAACATAAGCCGGAGTCACTTCAAAATCTTGGTGCAGTAAGCACATTTTGGTCACAGAGCAAATCTGTCTAACACACCTACCCAGAGATAACAATCACCGTCAGAAGCAGATCTGAATGGAAAAGCCAGCAGCCTCTACAGATACGTCAGGATTCTCGACTGCACTGGCTTATTTCAAGTGGGAAAACGAACGGAGGACTGATTGACTAAATCCATACTAGCAGTCAGTCATGAGGTCCAACATTGAGCACATGGAGGGGACTGTGGAATTCCAATCTCACTGACTTTGCCAAGAGAAATACATGTCACTTAAACTTCAGTTTCCCCAGCTATAAAAAAGTAATCATATTGTTCAGAGACCCTGGAGAATAATATGAGGATTAGCTCAGTTGGCTGGTGAAATCAAGGCCACAGGCTCGGTTCCCCATATAGGTAGCAAATTTGAAGAGAACAGAAAAATGGTTCTCCTCTACCTCAACTTTAAAGAGGCTGGCCCCAAAAAAAGGTATGTCATTGTGGGTCAATAGTTCTCTAGAATGGACAGAAGTGACAATTTTATTGTGGCAATTATGAGAAATGTGTAAAAATTTTCAAGTTTCTAAAAATAAAGCTATTAGATGAAAAATACCTTCTCTCTCCTACGAAAAATGAGAGCATTTAGATACAGCAATCTTCTACTAGTCCCCAAGTTCTAATGGGTATAGATTTTATAAAGGCTATGAACTTCCTTACAAATACATCAAAAATGTTTATTTGCATGTAAAACAATTCTTAGATTTCTCCCAGAAAACAGCACCAGCACTTGAAATTACAGAAGGAATAGTAGTCACTATCATCCCTTAAGACTTAACAAAAATTATGATTTATCAGCAGATCCCTCAGTCTAATTTTTGGCAGAGAAGAGTCTCTTTTTGTTACAATAAAATTTTATTAGTTCTGATCCCTCTGAATTGGAATTGATGAAACTTTAGCCAAAGCAGAGCTCTCTATGAAAAGGCTTGCTAAGGAGTGCCAAGACTGTAGGGATGATGTTAACCTACTTAAAAGAACTATTTTACATCGTAACAGCATCCTTTTGGATACCAATAGGCCAAATGCAAATGAGTTTTATCCATTCTTCATTAGCACAACCCAGCAGGACCTCTAGTTTGGTAACCCTGTGTCAGGAATGCTCTGGAATATTTTATATACATGAACTCAAGATCCTAGCAAAATAAAGTAAAAACATACTACTTAAGATGTCAATAAAGCAGACTACCCAATTACTGACGATCTGTTGTATTTGAAAGAATTCATTTTAAAATTCATTTTTAAGAGACAAAGTTCAGATTTTAGTTTTCTCCTGACTTTCTCCAAATTAAAGGGTATATATAATTAACTTGTCATATTTGCCTGAAAATATCAGCCAGTTACTTCTGCTCAACATTTCTCTGCCCTTGTCTAAAATTTCTGGGGGCCTTCCCAAATAGCTCCCAAATAAATTGTGGGGCCATGGCTGAGCGATATAGTCTAGAAACATCTGGGTCACTTGCCATCCTCCAATATTGTGCATTACATAGTCTATCCAATATCTGTACACATCCATAATGTCTTCTCTCTTTAGCCTCGTAAATTATGGGGCAGAATCCATTTGTCTCCTGAGTCAGCAACATGGGTGGCAATAATACTTTGAACTAGTGCAAACAAGCTAGGAGTAGGGAAGGGGGAGGTTGGAGGGAATATAACAGGAGCAGGAGCTTTTAAGGATGGTTGGTCAGGACTCAATTCTTAGGCATGATTTAGTTCAGTCTTAGCAAAGATAGCAAAGTAAAAGTACTCAGCTAAAGAACCTTGGGAAGTGTTTGGAAAAGCTGGCCAGCCTCCTTTTCCTTAATATGTCCCTTTTGGAGCCTGTTTTCACAATTGTAAAATACAGATAATGGCACCTAAGCCAGTTAAATAAAGTACAAATAAAAAATCTCTTTCCAAACCTTAAAGCATGATATGTCAATTAATATTATAATTCTTGTGAAGAATACTTAATGCAGTTAAAAAAATAACCTCAGCACTAAACTTGATCAGGGATCTGCAGCAGAACCCTATTCAGAGATTCACCAATGATGTCAGAACCTTGGTTTTAAGAATAAAGGTCAGCATAAGCATGAGTTTTCTGCCCTCAGTAAGTTCGTTAACTTGACATTGGGTTTGAAATCTATTGCAGAGGGAGGTGGGGTGGTGTCCAGTCAGTTTTGCCTGGGTCTAATAACCTAGGCCATTTTCTACTCATATAGAATAACTATTACTTCCCAAGGCCCTTTGGGCCAATACTTAAAAGTAGAATGGGTTGCCTTGGGAAGTACTGATTTTTCCTCATGATGAAAGGTCTGTAAGCAGAAGCTGAATAACTAGTTACTTGATGTTATATAAGAGATTCTTGCTGAAGTTGGATTATATTAGGGGGTCTTAACATTGTGCCATGGACCTCTGGCAACGGGACCCTTCTTAAAATGTTTTTAAATACAGAATATAAAGGAAACCAATTCTACTGACTTGTCAAATATATATATATATATTTTAAACAAATTCATGAGTCCCAGGTTAAGAATGCTTGGATAAGATGAACAGAGGACCTCTGAAACCCTGAAGATCTGTGGTTCTATTTTTAAGACTTAATGAAATGCCTTAGTCAATTTTTACTGTTTGTCTGGTTACTAATATGCATGTCTTATTGTCCTAAAAGAGAACCCATGTCTATGTTTCTGATGTAAATTATAATGTTCCCTTACTGAACATTTACAAAAAAAAGTTGCCATCACATGCATGGCAATCATTTTGGGTGCCAGCCATTTGTATTTGTCCTCAGCAGTTGTTTTGGGGGTAAGAAACACTAAAGCAAGACCAACTCAGTCTCCTGGATGATTAGCTAGGAGATGGCTCAAAAGACAAAATTGGATCAATGAGGCAGACTAAAAATGAAGCATAATTTTCTGCTAGTTGCAAACTGTTTGCCATAGCCCACAATTATGGGGGAGGCATTTGAATGAATTTTAGGGCTCAAGGACAAGGAAAATGTATTTACTTAGAACAAATGTCTTTGCTACAATGCAAATGAAAATCAGTCTTTGACCTCTAGGAGTCTGAAGTTAAGAATAAAGTAATTTTACCACTTACACTTTGTTCTACTGTTCCATAATGTACAGGTATACACGGGGGACAACTTGCTCCAGTACAATTGCATATTATAGTACTTTTATTACCGTAAAAATTGTAGCATTTCCCAAAGTAGATCTTGATTAAAAGTAGCTCCATGGCTGAAAACACCACTCTGCAATAGATCTATTAAAATCCAGATATGGCAAGGGGGAAATAAAGATATATACCAAGGAGGAGGTCAGGGAGGAAGTTAGCAAAAATAGGATGCTACAGATTTGTGGGAGATAAAAATGGAATTGCTTTTAGAAGCAGCTAATTTCAGTGAATGAAGGGACACAGTAACCTGGCTGCCTTGCACATTCTACAAAACAAATGAGAAAATGCATGCTCCACTTGGAGGAACATCCATTTTCTCCTTAAAAGAAGTCATTTATAAAAGAGCAAATTGGTGATTTGTACTTACAGATTGGACCCTTTTCAGCCCTTGTCAAGAAGTGATAAATTATTGAACCATAGTATAGTGTTTTATTTTCTGCATGTACTCATCAAAGCCTTCTGAAATGTTTCTATTCACCTTTCCCCCACTATTAATTAAAAAATAATTGTTTCAAATTATTCCTAAAACAAAATAAAACAAGAATAAAAACCTACACCTTTCTTACTGCTGTCTACTACCACCATCTTGCAAGGAAAGAATTGTTTAAAAATCACACCATTGGTCCCTGGAAGAAGAATCTGTTTATATTAGAGGAGGGACAAAGGAAAAGGAAGGAAAGAGGAAGGCCAATATGACATTCACACCATTGTTTGGTGTTCACTCAACCACGGTGACTAAGAGGTATTTGTTGTTCCTAAAGCACCGTAAAACCATTCAGAGAATAAAACAGGGTTTTGGAAAGCTCATTAATAAATTGTAAAAACTCTCTCAGCAGGAGACACATTATCCCAAATGACTACCTTGTGCCAAGCAACATGAAAGCTGAGGTCCGAGGCAGTGCTACGGGGTAAAAATCATGCTCAAATTCAGTTCGAATTTTTGTTGCAAAGGCTTCCCTAAAATTACTTTCCAAACATAAGTTAGAAGATTGATATGGAATTGTTTCCAAGTCAAAATTTAATATTTCAGACTTAAAAGGAGTTTAGAAACATTAAGCTTTGCTTTAATCAAGTGTTATTGGGGAAATATATTGGGATGGCCTGTTCCCTACTGTTTATAAAATAAGATTACATTGATGTCATTTTTGCCTAAGGAAAAAGATATCTATAAAAATCTAACTAGAAAAGTGTCCGAGAAGACCAGTGTAGGGAGATGCCAAAATGACTCATGCTAGACTTAACAAATGAAAAAGTTTTACTTAATTGGCACAGTTAACATACATACTGTAACTTAGTTCTTTCCCTGTGCGTCCCTTTTTTAATGAAATGTCACCATTACATCTGATTCAAACAACTTAATTTGCTTTCTCTTTTCCCCTCATATCTACTTCCAGGCAATTTAACTGGTCAGCACCTAAACTTAAAAATTTACAGACATTTTAAAAAGTTTCTAACCAAAACTGTTTATCTTTTTTGGAAAATGTACCCTAATACATATGTGATTTGTGGGTAGCCAGGGAAGAAAAGCAATGAAACAAGGGGCAACACTTCTTGAAATTGCCTAAATTATTGTCCCATCCAACTGTTTTATTTTCAGTCAAGGAAATGAGAAATAAAAAGACATCTTCCTATTAGATATTCATTACTACTTAAAATTGGGAGAAAAAAAATATTTTGCAGCAGCAGTAGGTAACAAAGATTTGTTACCTTTTATGATTATTTTTTAAATTTATCACTGACACAGCCATAAGATCATCAGAACTTAAAGGATAAAAGAACTCTGTACAACTGAAACCATTAGTTTATGTATGTTTAAAAAATCTCTACTTCCTCCTCTCAAGTCAGTGCATAAGCAACAATGAAAACAGGAAAATTTACATGACAAAAGTAAGAAATAGTTTTTTAAAAATTAAAAAATACAAAACTACAAAAAAAAATTTTTCCTTTGCTGGTGTCTTCACATTCTTCTCTTCTGTGTACTTATATATAACACTGAAAAAGAAAATAGAAATTGATTAAAAGGAATATTCTTAAAAACTATAACATCAAGTTTTATTAAAAATATTATTTCAATTTCCTAGTTTTAAAAAACAAATTTCAAGAGAACACAATTTACAATATGAAATGAATTTTAGAACATATTACTTTATAAAATACTCTAGGCTTAAGCTTAAAGTCCAGAGAAGTACATCCTGGTTTTGGCTCTGGAGCTTACTCATTTTGACATTTTCATGAAATTAAAGAGGCACCTCAGAGTGATGCCAAGAAGATAAAATAAGCTAATCCATGTTGATATATACTAGGCATATAAATTCCTACAAAACTTCAACATATCATGTTCATGCTCCCAGAAAAATGAAAGTTTTCTGTATACCTGAGATGATTACTATTTATCCTCCTTGAAGGATATCAGAATAAAGTCTAGAAAAGGATAGAATATAACACTGGAAAGAGCACTAGATTCAGAGAAAGAAAAGTGGGTTCTACGTCTTGTGTCTGCCAGAACTTTAAGCAAATCGTAATTTCTCAACCTCCCAGGGCTGCTATTAAGGAAGTATTTGATAAGTTTTAAAGCAAGCACCACCTATATGAAATCAGTCAGTCGGTCAATAAGCATTTATTAAGTGCCTACTATGTGCCAGGCACTGTGCTAAGTGCTAGGGATACCAAGAAAGACAAATGATAGAGAGTAGCTGATCTCATATTCCCAAGTCTATATTTTTTGTTTTCAGAATTGCATTTTCTGCCCTTTGCTCTACTTGTAATTTTTTGTTCTAGTCCTCCCTACCACTCAATATAAATATCAAACTCACTGTTTCATTTATTAAAACAAATCCAACTGATGGGGAGAAGGAAGGAATACAACTTTTATTAAGTGCTTACTGTGTGCAAAGTACAGTGCTAAGTAACGGTGCTACAAAGAAAAATAGTCCCTGCATACAGGTATCTCAGAAGCTAATAGATAGAGAACAAAAACTGAAGATTTCAGTGGTTAGTAAGATGGAAAGATTCTGCCATCCTTAAGGTGCAACAGCAAAGGACATATTTGCTAATGCCTCTTCTTTCTTATTAGATGTGTGACCCTGGGCAAGTCACTTTGTCTCAATTTCCTCAACTGTAAAACGGGGGCAAGAGTAGCACTTACTTGCTAGGATGTTGGGAAGATTAAATGAGATAATTTTTTTTAAAGCACTTAGCATTAGTGCTTGGCACAGAGCGGGTGCTATCAAAATGCCAGCTCTTATTATTGTTCCTTTCTTCATTAGTGTCAGTTCCACTGATAAAATCCTCAGTTTATGATGCTGAACCATTTGAGAGAAGCAAGGACTTTACTGACAAGAATTTTCTTTCTGAGTTACTCTTGAATTCAGAGTCTTAGATTATCTCTAGTAAGGTTCAAGGGAAGATGCCCCATGTGTGGCAGCTGACTGGTGGTTGGGGGAAACGACTGCCCCTTCTCCATAGGAGCCGCCTTCCCCAGATGATAGCTGCGGGGCTGCTGAGAAGCAGGATGAGTGGTCAGGGTTCTTGTGCCTATTAGTGTTGTAGGTGGTGACAATGAGAAAAGTTTGTCCTCCCCTTCCCTACGTTCTTTCTTTCTTCAATAATGGCTGCCAGGGCATGGCTGGAAGCAGGTCTGGTAGTTTAAACACTGCTTTTTCTAAAGTTCTTGGGTTCAATGTCTGTCAGAGTCTTGGGGAAGATGGTGGTGATGGTAAGACTTGCCTGGCACAAAATGCATCCCATCTCATCTCCAGTGTTTTAGTCAGGAGGGCTTGGCGACCCCATGGGTGTCAATTGGTAGGAATGGCTGACCCCTAGGGTTGGGCTGGGACCAGGGGTGTGCAGGTGCTACCACTCCCAAGGCTCCCTCTCAACAGGCAGATGCTTGTTGGCAGAAGCTGATCAGAAGTTGGTGGTGGTGGTAAAGAGGAAGGTGGCCCCTCTCTTCACAATGATTTTCTCCCCTCAATGATGGCAGTGGCAGCTGAGCCGATAGGTTGTTGAAAGGGCCCTCAGAGACCACCTAAAGTTCTTAACCTGGAATCCATGAACAAGGGGTCTGTGAACAGATTTGCAAGGTCTATGAATTTGGATGGGAAAAAAATTATGCCCTTATTTTCACAAACCTTTGGCTTCCTTCATAATCCTGCATATTTTGTTTTAAGTATTCACAACGTCATTCTGAGAAAGGGTCTGTGGGCTCTTCTACTGATACAGAAAAGGTTAAGAACTCTGATCTAGTCGAATGAAGGTATCCTGGCACTAAACTCAGGTTAAAAGCTATGAGATCAATAGTGAATGAGACACGTAATAGTTGTTTCTTGAATATGTCTATATACCTAACCAATCTGCTCTCTTAAAAAAAATCTGGCTTGTGAGTATTGGTCAGATTCTGGTCAGATTCATGAGAGGTCCATTGTTATTCAAAGCACAGCTTAGAGATGTCAAGTCTGTTGTTGACAATAGTCATTAAGAAACTTCTAGGTAAAAATGCCCTACATATTAACCAAGTGAACCTTGGCTTTTCTCCAAGACCTAAGGAAAAGTGTTCTGAAGCACCTGGGTTATGAATTAGTAAGAATTTTCATATAATTGCCATTAATAAGGTTATGGGAAAGGTCACAAACAAATTCAGCAGGGAATACACCTATTTCCAAAGGGGAGGGAGTGGAAAGAAAGAGAAGATCACTCATCAAACAGCTGGCATTAGTACAGTCTTTAATATTCAAAAGTACTAGTATCTTCTGACTATAACTGAGAGTTTAGAACACTAGGATCACCACTAGTCATTAAATAATCTGGTCTAAATACCTGGATCAAAGAACCACAAAAGGATAAAAATACTGAGTTTTTTAAAATAGGTATCTTTGAAGGCACCTCCTGACTGCCAGAATTAAGTGCAAAAATACTTTCCCTTCCAGCAGAGGATGGATCTTTTGCTGTTCTGACAAAGGACAAATAGGCAGCAGACAAGGTAAGCTAGCCATAAAAGGTCAGTAAGTGAAAGAAGCAGCCAATTCCTTTAGGAGATAAGGAATCACGCCTCAGAGACAGAGGTAAAAAGAGAGGGCTCATACCTAGTTGTAGGGCAGGAAAGGTGGCTGGCTAGAGTAATAGAGAAAAAAATAATACAGGACCCAGATGGTAAATGAAGAAGTCTTTCTAGGGTCACTGAAATAATTAATGGAGTGTTCATAATACTATCACTGTTCCTAGGAGTCAGGTCAATATGAAATAACTCCATTCAATACTTCAAAAATTTAGTGGTTTCATTGATGGTATTTCCTTTGACCGATGCAGATCAGAGCTCCTCCCAAGGCCCCTTGTAGCAACAGACAAGATTCCTGAAATGAGGTGGCCAATGATGAACCTTTCCACACTTAGCCATCCTCCTCTACTGCCAGGACTGTATTCACTACAGTTTGTAAATTTGCCAGAACTTAGCTAAAATAGCCTTTCAGAACTCAAGAGTCATCACTACCACGATGATGCCACGATGAGGCATCAGAGAAGAATTTTAGTATTATAAATGCTCTTATATAAATGAGCAAGCTAAAGACATGGGAATAAGTGAGAGATTATTTTACGGGACATAAAATGTTTTAAAATAATAAGAAAAATAAGATGCAAAACTTTGGAAATTCTGAACCTGGTATCCAAATGGGAAGACTGCATACACAGAAATACTTTTTCGTGGTACTTTTAAAGCAAGAAAAAGACAAAAGCTCTGACACAAAGAAATATGGTAGCATAGGAATAGGAAGGAGGTATGTATTTCAAAAGTCAGCTTGGGTGGAATCATAGCAAAACAGTTTGTGAATCAATGGGTTAATAAATAAGTTGTCCAAGAACACATAGTATCAAATCAAGTTTTTGAAAAGAATTAGAACTTTTAGTTCCCATTGGTGGAGCACATAAAAAAAATAGGATAGAGAATAGGTTATTAGACTTGTGATTTCATTGGGGTAGGTAACTCCCAAAGGAGGAAATTCCCTCTACTAATCAAGGTTAGTATCTTCTCTAAAATTCATAATCTTAAAGATTAACCTAAACATGTGAGAAGGCACACTGACTTGGCCAGTACCACACAGCAAGTTGGTGTCAGGGATTGGATTTGAACTCAGGACATTCTGGCCTCAAGGCAATCTCTTTATCCAATCTGTCACACTACCTCTTCATATAAGAAATAGCTCCCATTAATTTAGACACCAACTTTATATTAGGTTTTAAATTTCAAACTCTGACCAATTATTCTTCAAACTAATAGAATGCTATGAATGTCATTATTACATTATTGTCCTATCTCACTGACTTTAGAGCATTTCCTAATCACTAATTCTTAAAAGTACAACTCAAAAAGCATCTGATGTAACCAATGGTGAAAGATCACTTTGAGATAAATTACTGGAAATATTATTCAATTAATGATAAATCTAGGAAATTCTGCTTCAAAACTCAATTTTCTTAACCCATTAAAAAGCTAAGAGATAAGATGTAGTATAGCAAAAATTGGAAATGTAAAGATCTGGGTTCTGATCTCAGTCAGCTTTAACTTGCTGTGTGATCTCTTTGGACTCCTGTAAAGGAGTTCCCAACATTTTTTAGCCCTGGTATCCCCTGGTTTTCATCACAACCTCTCCAAGTCTCCTATCTAATGAATATGAAAGTAAATTTTAGAGTTCGCCATGTAGGTTTAAATAAAAATAAAGAGATAATTTCAATAGGTTAATATATTTATTAAATATTTCCACAGCCCTCAAAAAATTGTGCATACCCCATGCTGGAAATTCCTGCACTACAAGGCAATGTCTAGGGTCCTTTAGTTCTAAAATTTAAGTACCTATGAAAGCACAAATTTAAACATTTTATTGCCATGCCTCACTATAAATAGATATAAAGAGAGAAACTGCACTGTGATTTAAAACATACAGAAATACTGATTGCAATTATGAAAAATCATTTCAGAAGCACAGTTATAGTTAAAAAAAAAAAAAGGACATTACCATTGTTTCCTCGAATAAATGCATCCCCATATTTATTCTTTAGTTGTCCATTTACATATTCTTCTGTTTGCTCCAGAGCTATATTCATGTAGCCATCCAGGCAAGCCAGGACACCTAGAGACGCATTACGATAAAGACGAAATACAAAGTAAATCAAGCTTGAAAATCAAGGGGTAAATCATATACATGACAACTCTCTTTTGTTCCACTGGATACTGCAGGTTTAATATAAATTCAAACTCTAAGTGACAAAGAAAAATTAAATTTTTTTTAATTAAAAAATTTTAATTTATTTTGAATACTTTCCCATAGTTACATATTTCATGTTCTTTCCCTCTTCCCCCAACTCCCTGTAGCCAACTCACAATTCCACTGGGTTTTACATGTATCATTGATTAAGACCCAATTTCATATTATTGATAGTTGGACTAGTTATCGTTCAGTATCTAAAAATTAAAAAATTTTTAAAAACTAAAAATTTCTATATGCCAAATATAAATAAAATCTGAAAAGAATAAGATATGAGCAGTGGATTTGCATTCACAACCACCAGGTAAAACAATGACCCTTCATTTATCTTTTTAAAAGCCTGCAGAAAATGTAACAGAATATTCTTAATCACTGTAAATTTCCTATTTTGAAAGCTAAAAATTTGAAAACTGCTACAGTTACACAGCAATAAATGGCCATTCTCTAATACAGCATTATTCCAATGGTACTGTCTTTCACATTAAACACTAAATCAAAAAGCCTGATCTGGCTAATTTAATTCATCCTTTCACAATGTCTACAGCAGCAGATGAACTTATCACAGTGTTAAGTGGAAGGCTCCCCAATCTGTTGAAATAATAGAACTGGAGACAGCAGGTGCTAGTGAAAGAACATCTCAAAGTGGTGACTCACAGTGAGGAGCAGCTTGAGAATACAGAACAACATATTGCACTGTGACACATTCCATTTTGTTTTGTTACAGTTACAATATATTTTCAAATCAAAGCTACTATAGAAAAGTAGCTAAATGCATTCCAAAACAGCTTTCCAGGAAACCACTCTAGTACATTCTTTTAATCATACTGAGGTGACATAAATTTTGCAGAACTTTCACCTGCCAACTTTCTACTTTGTCATTTCAGGATAGAATTTTGTAGGTTTCTTACTCAAAGTCTCTAAACTGAAGTGATACTTTCCAGGAAAATCTGCAAAGTGAAATGAGAACTATAAAATTCAATTCTCTTAAGCAAAGGAAAATAATTAATAGTTAGTAGATTATTTTAAAGTCATGACTTCGTTAATATGCTCCACATTCTCTGAATGTGCACTCATTATCCTCCAAACAACAGCAAAAAAGATTGTTTTTCAAAATGGCATATGTATAACAAGAGCAGGCTAAGGAGATTAATTTATAAGAATCTTACTTTTTGGGGAAAGCTTTGTTAAAAAAAGGGCTTTATAAAGCATTAAAATCAGATACTGTTAAATAAAATTTAGGTATAATTTTAGGAAACGAACTAGTTTTTAGCCTAATTTCTTTATAAATATTTAAAGACATTTTTCTGAGGCATAGTTTACATGCTTTTAATGGCTTCCACCTCCAATTATGTGAATTTGTTTGAAAAGAAAAAGTGTTTTATAGTTAAACTTCCATCTTCTGATTAAAAGATATTTCCCCCATAGCAACAACTAGTAGATCTTCCAAATGAAGACATCAGTTAAACTGGATATAGAGAGGCTTGAACTGGAATTTTTTCTAACTCCTCTTAACTAGCTCTATGAACAGACTATTTTATTGAAAGCATTTTGAATAACCACAAAAGAAGTACAATTTTTACTATAATATTTTCTAATGGTTTAATAATATTTGGCTTAAGCACTTCCAAAGGCAAAAACTACTCTTTATTTCCTCAACATCCAAAGTATGCTCAGCATTGTTAGAACATACAGAACACACTGTCCTTTCCCTAATCAATTAGCTCATATATTCAAGTCCCAGGAAAACCATTACTTTCTTTGGGCTTGCTGAAGGTTTATGGCTAAGAAGCAATGCATGGATGTTTCATATTGCCTCTCTACACAGTATAAGTCCATTAACCCAACCATAAAATGTGTATATTATTCACCTTGGCAAGTGTCAAAATATGCTAAATAAAAAACTAGGTCAGTTATAACAAGAAAATTTAGGCCAAAAAAAAGTCTACAAAACCTTAATATATGGAATAAAGACAGAATTGCCAGTCTGAATTATCTATATTGTACATATCAAATTTCCTAAATAATTTAACCTTCATTTTGTCTGAGAAGGCAACTACTGTCAATATAAAGGAAATCTGCCCTGCCCCCAACAGATCTAGCAATTTTGGCAGCATTCATGACTAAATTGATTTATTTAGTCATGAAAGCGATCCCCCAAATCTGAACATTTTAAATCATAACAAATCAGTTAATAAAGTGTTTTCTTCATACCAACCCTCTTTGCAAGTATTTTTAATATATATTTTGATGGTAAAATAACTGAAGCTTAGAGAGGGTAAGTGATAACCTTAGCTACAGTTATTAAGTATCAGTATGTGAATTCAGATCTTAAGATCTCAGTTCAGAGTTCATTCCATTCCTTCATGACTTTAAAAAAAAAAAAGCCTTTAGGGGGTAGCTGGGTGGCTCAGTGGATGGAAAGCCAGGCCTAGAGATGGGAGGGAGGTCCTAGGTTCAAATCTGGCCTCAGACACTTCCCAGCTGTATGACCCTGGGCAAGTCACTTAACCCCCATTGCCTAGCCCTTACCACTTTTCTGCCTTGGAGCCAATACACAGTATTGACTCCAAGATGGAAGGTAAGGGTTTTATTTAAAAAAAAAAAAAAAAAAAAGCCTTTAGAGACTAAAGTTCTGAACTAAAGAATTCTGTTTCTCTCTTAAGAACAAAGACAGCTTTAAAGTCATATCTTTTGTTCAGAAAAAAAGTTACTAGAAAACTTGATGGTCCACAGATTTAAAATAGATTACTAAAAGACAAGAGCTATTGTGACAATCCCAGGATATAGTATCAATATCCAAAATCCTTAACTCCATAGTTGATCCTCACTCTGTTGTGGATATCATTAAAGATACTAAAATACTAAAAGTGTTTAAGAAAAGGAAGCTTATTAAGACAGCCCAAGATAAAAGACTATAAAATACCATTACCAACATGTCTTTATCTACTAGAAGTTCTAAAAATGGTTCCCCAAAAGTGAAACCATACCATTTAGTTATAAAGGTATATAAAATGTGTAAGGCAAGAAAGTATTACCTCGGTAATCCACTCCAGAATTTAACTTTACTACAACTGGTCTTCCTATGATCTGCTTTAGGAAATCACTTGGAGTTTGCTTTCGTAGACTCATTTTTAGTAATTCTGTTAAGAGAACAAAAAAGAAAAAGAATAAGAAAACAGTAAGTCAATTATCCACCTAAGAGAGAAAACAAACCCAGATAAATTCTTTACAGAAAATAAACTGCCAAAGTACTAGATAAAAACAAAATTTCAGAATGCAAACTGAAAACTTTAACAAATTAAAAAGTTCTTAGGATATTCAAAGATTTAAAAACAAACAAAAAAAAAGCAAACAAAATACAAGCTAAAATTCAAAATACAAACGAAATATTAATAAAATCAATGTACTTTAAATTGTAGCTATTTACCAAAAAATAGAGGGGCAGAGAAACACTATATGTAAAACTATCAAATTAAATTGCCAAGTAAAATGTAGCTTAACATTTTTTCTGTAGCTCATTTTGTTTTACAATAGGGACTTAGAAAGATTTGGGAAGCAAAACAAATAAACTAGATTCACATCAATTCTGCAGAGTTTAGGGATGAAACCTGATTTTGAATGTAATTTCTTTCATTCTAGTCAAATTCAGCAGCTACCTAGCTTCTAGATTGCAAGGTAGCAGACATTTAAAAAAAACACATTCTTCCCTCAAGAATGATTTTCAAAGATTTTTACTATCTGAAAAAGAATAAAATGGAGTGAAGCATTTTTCAAATTACTCCCTAATAAATTCTTTGTACAAAATTGCAGAGGCCTAACATGCAGGTAGACTGCAAGTTGCGGGCTATCCTTTTAATAATTTGAGCTTTGCTAGCATTAGGGTAGTTATTTGAAATTTGACCAAGTGAATTATAGGGGATTCAACTATTTGAACAAGCTGCAAAATTTTTTTCTTCAGTTTTTATGCTATCCTATAGATATATCCTATATCCTAAATAAAGCTATCCACAAGAAAACAAGAACCTACTTCACCAAGACATCTTGATATCTATCTCATTCCTGTCCTCTTTCTCCTTAGAGAGCACCCTCTCTCCTTCCCCCAAACCTAAGCAAACCCAAAAATCCTACCTGAAGTTAATCTCAGCTTTGACCCTCTTGCTAGGGCCTAAGCTATCCTAGTGTAGATAAGTGAAAACTTACCAACCCACTGTATTTATATGATGCAGGGCCATTTCCTAACCAGTAATCTATCTGGAAATGAGGGTCTGACCAGGATAAGTATCTTGCACTGTGCTAGTGAACTCTTCCCTTTATCAACATAATGTTACCACTGATAATGACTTTTCTAGAACTGGCTTAACATGAGATTGCTGTATGGTTTCAGTCACAATCTCTGACTCTCAATACCAAAATCCCTTCCCAGACCTTGCTCCCCTATATGTGTTGTCCCCTCCACTAGAATCTAAGTTCCTTGAGAGTCTTACTTGTATATTTATATTCTCAGAACTAGCCCATGGTATGTATTTAATAAATCAAATATTTAATGATGGTCCATTATATGTAAAACACCATAGACTACAAAGATAAAGAAAATTTCTTCTTGTTTTTCAAAAGCTTAAATTATAGCCTTTATAGAAGGCAAGAATAGATTTAATAAGAATAACAATCATCTTAGTAAATTTTTTTGTAAGAGGGAGATTTGCAAATCAGCTTGATTTTGTCAAGGGGGAAAAAACTTCAAGTCATTCTTTAATTTTAGTTTCTGTTAACCAGACACTGAGAAACAAAAGGGAGAAGGGAGATCTATAAAGAAAAATGAAAGAGCAAATCAACTATTTGTCCACATTTCATAATTAGTTTACTCAATTCTGTTTATTACTAAACTGCCTAGTTGATCTGGCATCATGAAGAAAGTCTCAGTTGAGAATTCAAAGTACATTATAAGAATAATTGGAAACAATACCTTGCAGGGTCACACTGTATGAAAATTACACTGAAGCTATACTAAGTATAGGGAAGAAATTTAAAAAAACCAAAAACTAATAAAAAATTTAAGACCAATGAAAACTTTAAGTGTTCATTTTAGTGAGAAAAAAACAACCTATATATGTATAAACTACTTTATTTTAAGCCCAGGATAAATGATATTTCAAAGTGAAACAAACTGAATAGTAACCTTCTCTAAAAGAGAGAGATGAAGGTTAGCACTTTAGAGTAGGTTTAGCTTTAAATTCTGGGATGCTACCAAGATGAAAAAGACAATGATTAATAACCTCACTGTAGCTCAGTTTCCCTAAATACAATCTATGAAGCACTCTGTACACTTTGAGGGAGAACACTAAAATGCATGACTGAGTCAGATGTATAATATTATTAAGAATCTTAACTAATATTTCATGTAAGCAGAAAGGTCAGAAAACCTTAATTTCTATCACTAAGCCAACTGCTAACATTAGTCAATAAACATTTGTTAAGCACCTATTTTTGCTAAGTATAGTGCTAAACTCTGGGGACACAAGGAAAGGCAAAAGACAATCCTTGCCCACCAGGAACTCACAATCTAAGGGGGAAAGATCAACACATAAAAAGAAGCTGAAGAGGGGAGAGAGGAGAGAGGGTTATCCATCCTAGGGGCATAATGAAATCCTGAAGCCTGTTGGGAAATGATGAATTGTTTTCCCCGGGCTCCTCTGGCCATCCTCTATGCTCTCCAAATCAAAGACAGGAAGGGGACCAAGAGGCAGGGGAGAAATTTAGAAGTCTTGAGTTTCAAAGCTGATTTGATCTGTAGGAAGATAAATTTCTGAAAACAATGATGAAATCCAGTAGAATAATAATAAAGTTTCCACGGGGTGTCTGTCCTGGGCCCCTTCCTTAAAAGGAAGATCCAGGAGGAGCTCTTCATACCTGTACTCTACCCTCTTCAATAGGAGGATGGGGCCCAATGGGCTGTACTAAGGAGGATTTAAATTCAAAGTTGATCTGAACTTACATGAAAATTAATTTGTGGAGATAATACTAAATTGATAGATTTAGAAAAGGTTCTAGTAATTCTTAATAAGCCTCACAAATAATAATCCAAACTAGCCTGCCTCCTCTTTTTGTTCCTATAACTGCCACATCTTATGTATGATATCCATATACAAATAGAAATATCCTACATCACAGGAGTCAGGGAGTGTGGTGCTCCTGAGATCTGGAAAGTCCATGTAAAATTTTTTTTCCTCCCTTCATACCAGAGAAGCAATCTGAGATCTTTTCTTTTTCTTTTATGGGGTGCTTACAGTACCTTCTTGTAAAATTTGGATTAAGTATTTGGGCTTTATTTTATGGATTTTTGAGTTTCTAAAACTTTTTCTGTGTCATTTGTGGTTTCTGCAAAACTCTTCATTTAGTTTCCTACACCAACCCGCAATATAAGTAGCGATGTGGAAGGTATCTCTGTTAAGACAATGTGTGTTTACCTATCCCCCTAGAAAATACAGGTTTCATAAAGACAAGAGACTTTTTCTCAGTTTTGTCCCCAGTGCTGCCTGAACACAGTAGATGATTAAGAATGCCTACAGTTTGTCTCAAGTACCATTTTTTTTCTCTATATCATCTTCCCTTTTAACTCTGGCTGAGATCTCCTTTTATGACTACCATAAAACTCTCTACAACACATTTTGGAATTTTATTATGTTCAAGTTTTTCATTTCATTGTATGCTGTCTTGCATTGTTTCCAATTTTTTTTCTCATTTGTATGTCTAGTATTCCTCCAGGTCTATTAAGCTCCATGAAGGCAGGGACAACAATAAAGTCTCTTTTATCATTTAAAGCACTCGGTATACTAGATATGTTAATAGATAAATATTTAATGAACTGAATAGTAAAAAAAAAAAAAAAAAAAAAAAAAACCTTAGAAGTAGGCTGGTATCTTCAAATATACTGTTCTCTTCATTGTAAGAGACCAACATATTTTACATTGGTTTTTAGTATTTTTTTTTTATAGTTATTACTGCTACTTACTAGCTTTCTGATGATCACTTTATATTGGTAAATTTTAAAATGACAATTTCTTCCTTTTGTACATTTAAGTAAGTTTAAATTATCTTCTAAAAATGAAGTTGAAGACATAGTTCTTTTGACATTAATTTAAGAAGAAAACAAAATTCTGGAATGATGTAGCCACAAGAGTATCAGGGGATCTCCTGCAATGGTACCTTAAAACTTGTATAACGCATAAAGTACTGGATTTGGAATAAGATGATGTGGGTTTAGATCTCAGCTCTGTGCTTATAGGTTCATGGATTTAGAGATGGTAAGAACCTCTGAGGTCATATAGAACAAGCCTCTCACCCTAGAGTAAATGAATGAAAAAGCATTTATTAAGCACTTATGTGCTAAACTCTGGAGATACAAATAAAAAAACAAGCCAGTACTTTCTCTCAAGGAGCTCACAGTCTTAATTGGAAGAGTTAACACATATGAGATTTAGGCCACAGGATAGATGGATCAGCCTAAAAGCTCTAAGAGTATAACAGAGGATGGCATGACCCAGGTATCCTCAGGATACAATAGAAAATCAGATGGCAGTTCTGGAGGGCATAGCAGCAGAGATTAGGATATAATGGCACAGCAGATGGTTATGGTCTGGAGGTCTTACTTTTATTTATTCTGTTCTCTCATTGTAAAGGGGTAGAGGGAGCATGTGCACCTTTGCAATCTTAATCAAAATGCATAACCCCTTAGGCCTCAGTTTCCCTACTGGCAAAATAAAGGGCTTGAACCAGATTATCTGAGGTTCCTTTCAGATCTAAATTTTTTTCAACTAGTTTTTAAACTTCAGGAAATTCCCATTATGCACAAAGCACTTTAATAGTTAGTATGTCCAGAGCTAGTTCCTATGAACTTCTCTCTCTAAATTATAGGCATGGCCATCATCTCACTTGGCCCCCACCTAGTGTTTAAAATGAACTGCTTTATTTAATCAAAGCCAGCACATTTCATTTAGGCTGGCATGATATCCAGCACCACATCATTCACCGAACTGCATTGCACCACTGCCCTGCAGAGATTTTTAAAAAGAAAATGAAGGGGCAGGCAAGAAAACAGGTTTATTTGCTATTTCACAGAGGATACCAAAAGCCTATTTCTAAATATTTGGGAAGCACAATTTGAAACAGTCAGTGGGAGAGGTGGTTGGAAAAAGCCGAGAAAGGACTGAGATGAGAGCGAACTGTAAATTAGGAAACAGTTAGAACTGAGATATAGTGGCCAAAAAAGAAAAAAAAAATTCACATGTCATTTAGAGCAACATCCTCAGGGGAAGACTCAAGCAGGAAAAGTGACCATCCTTTCTCCTAGGAGGTATTAAATCTGAAAAATTTCACTTGGAACAATTCATACAGTTCTAGGTCAAACACATTTTCGACACCAGCAAGCTGTAGGGAAAAAGTAGAGTGCAATTCAATGAATATAGTGGTTGATAGAGATAGTGTTTAAAGGCAGCATCAAGAATTGAAGAGATCTCCAGTTTTTTTGATGACTTTAGCTCGAGTCCCTTACCTCTGATGAGGTAAAAAGTGGACCAGATTGAAACATAATAAAATAAGAGAAATAATAACTGATATTTACGTAGCACTTTAATGTTTATAAATTTCGTTACATACATTATTATGTCATTTGAACATAGTGGAAAGAGAATTTGGTATCTACTATCATAAAAGGAACTGCCAGAGTCTGTATTGCAGATTGAAGCATACCATTCCATACATTATTTCCTCCATGAATTTTTCTCTTAATGTAATCAATATATGTTCTTTCACAACATGATGAATGTAGAAATATGCAATGTATGATAATAACACATGTACAACCTATATCATATTATCTGCTATCCTGGAGAGGGGTAGAGAGAGTGGAGGGAGAGAGTATTAATCACAAAAAAGCAGAAAATAATTAAAATTTGTATTGACATGTGAAAAAATGTTTTTAAAATAGGATAAATAAATAGTGCTGGAGACATTAAAAAAAAAGGGGGGGGGGAATTTGGAATCAGAGACTCTAACCAAGGGACTTTGAATTCGGACTCTGCTATTGAATCCTGCTGAGACTCAGTTTCCTTGTAAGATTGTATTTTTAATCAGGCCTGCATATCATCTGTATAAGGCGCTCCAGACAAGGAACTTCCTCTACAAATGTAGATCAGCACCTTCTCTGTAACTTGTGATTTTAGAAAGTTGTCTATAGGCACTGAGAGGTTAAATGACTTGCCTGTATATTTTAGAAGCTCACTCTAACCCAAGATTTTCTGACTTAAGAGGCCAATTTTCTATTCACTATGCCTTGTTGCCTCAATGTATGATATTAGGGCATTGAAACAGATGAAACAGCTTTGTATGACAAAGAGTGTTAGATTTACGAGTTGAAAAAAGATGGGCTTGAATCCCACCTGTGATACTTAATAGCTGTGAGATCATGAACAAGTGAGAATTACTTTTGGCCTCAGTTTCCTCAGCTGCAAAATGAGAATAATAATACTTGTAGAGAGGCAAGATGATGTAATAAAGGGACAGAGAAATGGCTTTAGTCATAGACACAAGGTACATGCCAAGACTCTTCATATGATGATCGTGTAACTCTGAACAAATCACTTAACCTCTGTGTCCCTAAGCAACTTTTTAAGACAAAAAATGACAGAGTCAGCGCTGCAATGGTGAAGGAAGTCTCTTCACTCTGGGTTCCCTTCAATGCAATCACAGGTCTGGTCTGAAAACAATCCAAACTGTAACATGGCTTAATAAAGCGACTTACCCAAGTGAAATAGTATAAGTAAAACACTGAATACCTATATGAAAATCAACTTAAAAAATTAACTTGTAATTTCTTTGATAATGGGAACTCCCTGTGAATAAAGTACCTTTCTCCCAATGCAGATCCACAGCTGTCCTATAATTTACAGTCTTGAGAATAACCAAGGGAACTGAGAAGGTAAATGATTTGTCTAGGGCAGTGGTTCCTAAACTTTTTTGGCCTACTGCCCCCTTTCCAGAAAAAATATTACTTAGCCCCCTGGAAATTAATTAAAAAAATTTTTAATAGCAATTAATAGGAAAGATAAATGTACCTGTGGCCATCACCACCTCCCTGGATCGCTGCAGCACCCACCAGGGGGCGATTGCGCCCACTTTGGGAATCACTGGTCTAGGGTCACACCAAAATTTGAACTCAACATTCTCTAGATTTAGAAGCTTGCTCTCTCTTCACTGTATCATGTTGCTTCTATCATCATCATCATTGTCAAAAATATTATTATATCTTAAAATCTTTTAACTAATTAAGGTTAGGTCTGAAACTTACTCTTCCTTTTCTTCCACCTCAATTATGATGACTATGATGTAAGTTTGAAAATGGAAAGCAAAACTACTAACAAAATTCAAGGCTTGGAAGCTTCCAAACTATATTTCCATCCAGATCTTTCAAAACTTCTCTTCCTGAAAAGCTAATTATAGAACAGAGAATACTTAATAAATGTTGAATGGTGACAAGAAATAAACCAAAAGAAGCTTTTTCTTTTAAAGTTTGTGACTGAGGGCAGCTGGGTATCTCAGTGGATTGAGAGCCAGGCCTAGAGACGGGAAGTCCTAGGTTCAAATCTGGCCTCAGATATTTCCTAGCTATGTGACCCTGGGGAAGTCACTTAACCTCCACTGCCTAGCCCTTAACACTCTTCTGCCTTAGAACCAATATACTGTACTGATTCTAAGATGGAAGGTAAGGATTTAAAAAAAAAAAAAAAAAAGCTTGTGGCTAGGAAAGTAACCGTGAAAGCACACTTAAAGGAAACTCAGCTGTGAAATTCTAGCTAAATACCTTAGAAACTTTGAGTGTTGAAAGTTGTTTTTCAAATGGTTCTATCTAATGAAATAAAAGATGTAAAGTGTCTGAAAGTTAAACTGTCAAAATCTTGAAAAGGGATTCCATACCAAATCAGTTTCTCTCAATTTCTAATCCAATCCTACAAAATTTATGAAACTTTTCAGCACATGAGGCCCTTTGGATGGCTAAACGTATTAGAAAGAGGGCTGAATCTGGAGTCAAAATAACAATATGCAACATGACAGTTATGATGTACTTTATATTCCAATAGTGTTTAAAATTTTATTAACGCATTTTGTTAATATTAGCCATTTCCCAGTTTTATGTAAAAACCTTAATGTATGACACAGTATTATTATTATTATTCCCATTCTCCCTGTTGATCCCATAAACTCTCTCTTTCATTAAGAAATAGTTAAAACAAAAAACCTAAAGGCAAATTAACTGTTTATCAACCATCTATACCAGTGATGGTGAACTTTTTAGAGACCAAGTGCCCAAACTGCATCCTCACACTGCATGTGCGCCACCCCCATACCACAGACATAGGAGGGAAAAAGTGCTAGGCAGGTGATATCCTCAGGAGCATTGGAGAGAGGGAAAGTAGCAGCCCCTCCAGCATGCAATCTATACACAATATTCTGCTTTTCTGGTTCTCCTTAACTCTTATCAAGAGGAGGGAAATAAACTTCATTTCAATAATGCCTTTTCGAAATTCTAAATGCTTCTATAACAAAGTTCTGGCAAACTGAATAGCCTACAAAACAGTAATTTATATATCTCCAAAGCATAATCCGAACAAAACATTTCTAAAAAAGTAACCTCAACTTGGACCAGTATAGAAAATCCAGTGGTTAAGGTTTAACTCTATCTGCCAGGTCCTCACCAAGCAATTCTTAACATTTTTTTTTTCCCTAACAAGGTGGGGTCTAATTGAGGTAAGATAGAATTTGGAGCAGCCAGCAGATTTAGCCAAGTCTTCAGGGCTTCTGACAATGTTATGGGCTTTTGTATTTTTTAGATCTAGTCCTGACTGGTGATTTTATTGATAGAGAGAACTGTCTCCAAAGATATATACAACTCATATATATATACAAAGATATATAGAACTCATATATAACCTAATAAAGTCTTGGAAGGCTACTGAGGATCATTATTTAAAGTGACTTGCCCATGGTGAACAACTTAGCATGCAACAGAGGCAGAAATTGAAGTCTGGTTTTCCTGAGTCCAAACCTGGCTCTCTATTCTAATACCTCATGCTACCTCTGTACAGAGTTAACAAATGCTTTCTCTTTGGTGTGAATAAGAGACTCAGTTTAGGAAAATTGACCCATCACTGCAGCTTACATAGTTCTCCTTGCTTGGTGGTACTGAAAAGTTAAGGCGCTTGCCTTACTTAGTCAGTATAGGGTTGGATATGCAAAAAGCAAGATTGGAATCCTTGGGTCTTAGTGAATCCAAGGTCAGTTACTCATTTCCTATGCTCTTCTATGGGAGAATAAGTTTGCTAAATTAACTCGAATCCAAATCCTCCATTTTACAGGGGGAAAAAAAGTAGCACACCAAATAGAAGGGTTTCAAAGGTACTGAAGTCTAGGTTTTCTGCTCCACTTCAAACATAACTTCAACTCCCAGACAAACTGATTTCTCCTGTATGGACTTGTAGTCTGCCAAGCAGACCTAGGCTGTGCAGGTCGGTCACATTTGAGAGGCTGAAGCTAGTGGTCTTAGCCCCAGGTGGACAACCTGGGGGAAGGAGCACAGCTGGTCTTCAGCTGCCTACAGCGTTTCCTGCTCCGTAAAAAGAGGAGATGAACTGTAGGAGTTCTTAACTTTGGGTCCTGGGGCCCTCTGGTAGATGGGGAATACCCTTCTTGAAATAATGTTTGTAAAGGCATTAAATAAAATGCCCGGGATTTCAAAGAAAACTGGACGTATTAAAATAGAAAAAAAAATTTTTTTTAATGGCCTGAGGCCCTCCTCCTCCCCCCCACCCCCCAGAAGAGCTTCTGAAGATCGCTCCCTCTAGGTTCTGAATCAGAGTCGCCGGGGACCAGTGGGCCGGTCCCGCCAGGCTTCGGAACCCCAGATGCACCCTTCTTTCCCATGCGACAGGGGTGTTTTGCTCGTACCAAGCTAACCCGATCACCGCTCGCCCCAGGGGGCCGCCTTTCCCAGATTGTTGGGCTGGGCGCAGCACCCCTTGGGAGAACCCAGGAGCACCCCGCTAGAGGCCTCCAGAGAGAAGGCTTGGCACCCGGAAACGCTCGGGTCACCCAAAGCTGCTCTCTTGGGAGGACGCCACAATCCCCTACACCAAGGGTCACTCAGGCCTCGTGGACAGCCCCAGAATTCTTCCCACCCCGTAGCTGCTCACCTCTAAGATCCTTGGGCCAACCCCGGCCACAGCCTCGCCTCCACCTCCCGCCTAGCTCTCGCGCCCCCGCCCAGGCAAATACCAGTGCGGCCTAGCGCGCCTTGCCCAACCAATCGCGGCTCTCCCCGACTACGGTCAGCCCGCGGGGACAAAAAGACTGCACTCTGAAAGCGCCCAGACTCCCTCAGTAGAATGCCGCTCCTACCCACTCCCCGGTGGCTGCTGTAACTAAGGTGGAGCCCTGAGGGGCGGGGTAAATGCTTTGAGGGGGCGTGGCCAATAACAGCTCGGGGCTAGGTTTAAGAGGTGGAGAAGGGAATGGTTAGAAAGCAGTAGTGCATCTCTCTGAAACCCGAGTATAGAGGGCACCCAGAGCACTAGTGCCTGCCCCGGTGGGGTAGGTGGGTGTGCACGAGTGTGTGTTGGCCAGGATAGTATGTGTGCAAAAATCTTAAATTTACACTTGGTCCGAATAGTGGGTGTATGTGTATAGTGTGTATGTGTTTGTGCAAAAAGATTTACAGTTGCTCTGGGTAGTGTGTGTGATAATCAAAAATTGTTAGGATTGTATGTGTGTAGGTGTGATAATCACAGATTTATTGTTAGGATACTGGATGTGATGTGTGGGTGGATATGTATGATCATAGATTTGGTTAGGATAGTAAACTGTGGCACAGAGAATCTGAAAGGACTTTCCCAAAGTACTGAAGCAGTAAACTCCGGGACGGGGGAGAGAAACGGGGACTGAGACAAGAATTATGTAACCAGGGAAAAAATTAAAATTAAATAAAAATATATTTGGGAGAGAAAGAGTGTGAGAAAGAAGAGAGGAGAAGCAGAAAAAGGAGAGACAAAAAGATGGGGCAGAAGTAGAGAGTAGAGTCAAAGAGGCGGAGGGAACGCAGAAGAAAGGGAGAGGAAGGAAGAAGATAAGGGAAGGAAGGAGAAATTCAAAGGAGGAGGATAAACAGTGAGGTAACAGAAAAGGAAGGAGATAGGGAAGGGAGAGAAGAAGGAGAGGGGGAAATAAGGAAGGCAAGAAGAGGAGACATGAAAGGTAGGGGAGAGGGAATGAAGAGAGGAAATGTTGAAAAATAGGAAGGAATAGGAAAGAAGGAAGAAAAAAGGAGAAAAAGATGGAGAGGGATATGATGCATACATGGGGCAGCCACCCACACTGGTGTTATAGTGGTGTCCACACACAAAGGATGTCTCTTCACCTGCTCTCTGTAGACTGACACCCTCATTCCAGTCTTTATTTATACTGTGTTCCCAGAGAAGGAGAATTCCAATGTGGCTGCTTTCACCAGGACTCTCAGAATCCTGTGGTAAGGGGAATACAATTCCCTTACTCATGACTATAGCTCTCAATCTCCTCTTTGGTGCCCTTCTCTGTACATAAATAGCCACTAACAATAATGACACTTAAAAAAAATCTTAAACATAACCATTTACTTATCAACAAAGCAAAAAAATAATAGATAAACAATAAAGCAAATGCAGAAATAATGAGTCCGTCAAAATCCAATCACAAACCTGAGTTACATTCTTCCATCAATGACCTCAATATCTTTTGGGGAAAACAGGCCAGAACACAAGTGAGGAAAGATTCAGGAGGAAAGGTTCACAATTCTAGAACAGTAAAGACTGGTGCCCTCTTTTTGTCACAGGAATGTTCATAAAAATTCCTTAATGAACCTAAAATCTGTGTTGAGCAAATGCCTCCACTGCTAAGTTGGTTCTTGCTATGCTTGATTTTTATCTCACTGAGGATGATGTCTTAAAAAACTAATGGAGCTGATGAGTGACTTCACTGTTTTGGTAAAGCTCTCAGGCGCTTCCTCTTCTCAGCTAGACTCAAGTGCAAGTAAAGTATCCAGCACTTCCAGTGTCAAACTTAGTTGATGCTTAGACGATGAAATCTATCCTTTCTTATAGACCTAGGATCTGTGTCTTTCAGCTTATGGCTAGTAACCAAATACTCTTTTTTGTTTAATTAGGAAATATATGTTTGTCCCATAAAATAGAATAGTTTTGGTGTCTGTATTTATTGTCCTTAACCTGAACAATTATCCAATTCTTCATGTACATATCCCTGAAGCATGCTTTATTTTCCATTTGCCCCATGTTTAATAACTAGTTGCATTAAAAGTGAGTTGACTGGGGGGCAGCTGGGTAGCTCAGTGGATTGAGAGCCAGGCCTAGAGATGGGAGGTCCTAGGTTCAAATCCGGCCTCAGATACTTCCCAGCTGTGTGACCCTGGGCAAGTCACTTGACCTCCATTGCCTACCCTTACCTTACCACTCTTCCACCTATAAGTCAATACACAGAAGTTAAGGGTTTAAAATTAAAAAAAAAAAAAAAAGTGAGTTGACTGCTGCCTTGAGACTCTCCAAGTAACTTTTTCTTAGATCTTTGAGCAGATCTAAGCCTTATACAAATGAACTATAACTCAGTAACTGCTTTTTCTCAAAAAATGACCTCATGCCTCCAAAAGTGTAAACTGTCACTCCCTTAAAGGGGGACTCTCTTAATAGAAAAAGGGAGAGAGGAAAGAAAAGTGAGACAATAGAGAAAGAAATTGAGAGTAAAGAGAAAAGACAAGGTCAAATTTTTAACTCACCTTTGAGGTATTTAAATGTGAGTAGATCAAGTCATTATCAGATTATTGTTTCCATTGCAATAGTAGTGGGTAAAACAAATGATTTTAGGAGGTATTTTTTAAAACAGGGAACTAACACCAACTTCAAGAATCCTGTTACAATGAGGCTTCAGAAGAGTTCTTAATTACTGATGATTTATCTGTAGTCTCAATAGTCAGAAATGATGCACACACTATGTGCAACTATGGGAGCCTAATTTATTGTATGAATTCTTATATTTACTCTAGTAATATGGGAAATAAGCCAGCAGTTGAGTGGAAAATACTACATTACCGCCTACACAAATTTGATTCCTTTTTTTCTATGCACTTAGCTTAATCAATTGAACAAAACAAATGCTAGGTTTTGTTTAGGGCTTCCAGCAGAGAGAAATAAGAAAGTTTCCTTATATACCCAGCCCTAGACTGGATTAATTTTTTCCCCCAATTACATGTAGAAACAATTTTTGGCATTCATTTTCTAACATTTTAAAATTCTTTTCTTCCCTCCCTTTCCCCCTCCCTGAGGGAGTAAGCAATTTGATATTGTTTATATATGTATTGTCATATAAAACATTTCCATATTTGTTATGTTGTGGAAGAAGACCGATTTTAAAAAATGAAGAAAAGTGAAAATGATATGCTTTGATCTGTATTCAGATTCTATCAGTTCTTTCTCTGGAGGTGGATAGCATTTTCATTATGAGTCCTTTAGGATTATCTCGAATCATTGTGTTGCTGAGAATAGCTAAATAATACATCATCTTACAGTATTGCCCTTACTGTATACAATGATCTCCTGGTTCTGCTCATTTCAATTTGTATCAGTTCATGTCTTTCCAGGTTTTTAAGAGGCAGCTTGGTGTAGTAAAAAAAAGACCACTGGATTTAGAGTCAGAAGATTTGAGTTTGAATTCTGCCACACACAGAATCTTGGGCAGACTCTTGGGCAAACTGTCTAAAAGTAAAATGGGTCACTCTGAGAGGTAGAGGTCATCTACTTGAGGTCTTCAGGCTACTTGTCTTTATACAGTGCAATTTTTCAAATGTAAAGTTTCTCATGTCCCTTCCAATTCTGACATTCAATGGTTATGTAATATAATCTCTTTTAGTCACCTTTTTTCTCTCTTAGATGAGAATGTTGAAGAACATGATCCCTCCAGCTTCTTCCAGTTCTAGTACTTCTAGATTACCACTATCTAATCAATACAATACTTATTTTTATGCACTTAAGCCTAGGTCAGAAAAATAGCAAAATGAGCTTTTAGTTACTAGGCAAAAAATATGAAAAGATGTGGAGTTTTTCTATTTGATTTTTTGGAGAGGAGGAAAATAATTTTCCTAAATCTATCAAACTTTAGTTTGGGATATGAAAACTAGAATCACAGCTAAATGGTTATTCTTGAGTTCAGACATCTTTATTTGAAGGTCTTTTGTAATAAGCAACTCTTCAGAGTTACAACCAAGGTCAGGTGATTAGAGTTTTGTCTCAGAGCACCAAAATTTAGCAGGAATTGATAGCACTTGTATGCCTTTAACAGCATAGAAACAATCAAGGTTGGCACCCAGTTAGCAGAACTAAATAGTTAAAATAGGAAACTACCAAGTGTCTTCCCTTACACACCTTCTCCTTCTCCCAATGTAGTTTTACATTGTTCCAGATTCTTTACCCACAGGGAACTCTATCCTTGGGCCTCTCTGCCTTTCCCTGAGATGGTGATGTTCTTTCAGAGTCACCCCACATATTGAAGTTCTTTTTAAAAGTTTTTTGGAGGATATATTTTGTGTTGCTTGCTTTAAGTATTGAAATGGTTATGAGTTATTCTGACAATCTTCTCCTTTAGGCCAAATGCCTATTTGAAAAGCCATTGGCTTTGCTCCTCTCCCCACCTTTTTTTTTTGAGATCCTTCAGAAAATTTCCTTAGGATAATTTGAATATCTCATCCCTAAAGCATTGGAAGAAGATGTGAGAAAGATAAATGTGTCAGGAGCAGGAAGTCTCCAAATTCCCCATCTCAATTGAAGGTGCCAGTATAAACATAAAGCACAATACCTGTACCCTTGGGGAAAGAGGAGGAAAACATAATTGACACCCTCCCCTCCCCAATAGCCATCAGGGAGGGGAAAACAGAAACCTTTTTGAGTCTTGAAAGAATGAAGTTTTTCCATAGCACCCTGAGAGGTCCTTGGTCCTTGAGGTAGGCAGACAGGGGATTATGGTTCCCCCATGCATAAAAGCAGAAGGTTTCAAAAGAACTTAGTTGCTGTTTGGGTCAAATGATATATATAAAGCTCTTTGCAATCCTTGAAGTGCCATATAAATGTGAACTATTATTAACTGAACCACTCTGGCCTGGAGGTGTGTTTCTGAGCTGTGGCATATTTGGCCAAGGCTCCATGGTAATCTCTTCATGGGACTGCTGCCAGACAGCTGGGTCCTTGGGAAAGTGATGAATACCATCTGCTAAGGGATGGCAGAACTATAAGCCAGTAAAGGAGCTGGGCTACAGGATGCAGAACTGAGGTACAGGACAGAAATGGCAAAAGACAGAAGTATTGGAAACTTTTACAGGAGGCAGATCTACAGAGAATTAAAAGCAGAATCTTCGGGATCTATCAGGATGGAATATTATAATACTGTAGACAATGGGGAGCATTTATGAGATGTCAACTCCAGAGTCCTCCCTTTGTGCTGCTGCTCCAGTTGCTACTGGTAAATCATGGAGACTAGGTCTCTGGGTGAGTACTGGAGAGGGGGATTCTTAATGTTCTATGGACTCAGATGTGAGTTCTACCTATATCCTCCAATTTGTACATAAAACTATTCTTTGTTTTGAACCTTGTGAGTCCAAGTGCTTGTAAGGAATGTTGGTGTCTACCCTAGGAATAGGCCAGAATATGACATTCTCAAGTTACATTTTGATGAGGGCAAAAAGCCATAGGAGTGAATCAAAGGCCTCAAAGTTTACTCAGGTCTTTTTGTGTTAGAGTCAAACCTTGAAAATGAAGGTTATACTTTAATATGAAAGTGATATTATAAATAAAAAAGTGAAGGAAGAGCTTCCTTGACCAGATATTTTAATTAATTAGCTACAAAAATAAGCATAGTAAAATATAAAACTGTATCCCTAAAAATCAGTCTTTGTAGAGGACATCAAATTTCATTAAATTACTCAAAATTAATAATGACATTTTCATTACTTGACTCATCATTACAAATTAATTTCATAGTATTATGCTTATTATACTTTCATAGTGTTATGCTTATTATAATGAAACTTATTTTGTTATTTGTTATGATTTCACCAATACTGCAGGAGGAATATTATTACCTAAAAGCTAAATCTTATCTATCATTTATGATAAAATGACCCTATTTCTAGTCAGTCGGATAACATTGGGGACTGGGTGACCTGGAAACTCTTACAGCTCCACTACAACATCTAAAATGAACCTAGACTGTGCATTTGGAAATTTGAAGAGGCTAGGATAGAAGCTAAAGCTAGAAAAAGTCTTAGAAATAACCTGGTCCAACCTCCCCTTCTTTTGCAGATAAGGATACATATGCACATGGGAAGTAAGAGCAGAACCAAGATTCAGATCCAAGTCTTCTGGCTGCAAATCTAATGGTCAAGTTCTCTTTGCTTGTCATATTCATCAGGTAAGTGGCTCAGATCAGACGTGCTAAGCACTACATATCACTTTATGAATTTATTATTGCTCAAAATAATGCTTTAAATTTCTTGTAAATGTGTTTTCATTTTAAAATATTTTCTAGTATTTGATAGTGAAACAGAGTCACTCACCAATCCTATTATTATTGACTCAAATTTTGAACTAATAATAAAATATTCTTCCCCATTCTCTTCCATAGCCATTTAATTCCACACCTAAATGGACCTGTGATCTCATCAATATGGGCACTTACTCCATCCAGCCCACCCATGTCTCGTCATTCTGTGTGACTCTTATCAATGTTCTCCAATAAATATTTCATAGAGAGGCATCCCAGGAAGCTAGGGGCTCTCTTTCTTCCTCTTTTCCACATTGCATAGATACCAATGGGATATGTTGGCTGTCCATCAGTCCATCAATTCCCTGACTAGTCCTTTTTTTAAAGACACATTTCTTTAGTGATATCCTCTAAAAGCATCTGTGAAGTTCTTTTTCAATAATATTTTACAGTGTATTAACTCCCATTTTGTGCTTTTATACTGCCCTTTGAATGAATTTCAATATTAATTGTATCTTTATGTATTGTATCTTTAGAGATTGTGGTATTTCATGACTCTGTTATGTAATATCATTGGAAGAATATTGTCATTTATAATATGGCCTGTGTATCATCAAAAAACTTAGAGTAATTTAATAGGAATACACAATTTTCTAAAGGCGCCCTTTTCCCTCCTATTCAGTTCTGGTCTCAACCAATTTTCTATATCAAATGTGTATCCGAAACATATGTATTTGGAAGCTTGGAGGGTATTCTATCTAAATTTTATATCACAGTCTCATCAATAAGTGTTTTTCATCCACTTAGTTTTTCTTCCATGGATCATTAGTCTGAACTCTTTCAAATAATAAGAAATATCATTTAGGAGGCTCTCCAAATATTCAGGTACTTGATGCAATCAGCACAATGTCATCTAAAACCAGAAACATTTGGAAGAAATTACCATTTATAGGGAATCCATCTTCCACTTGAGCTGTCTGTCCACCTCATCCCTGTCAACCAGTAACCTTATAGTCTAGCTATTATAGTAGTAGATAAAATCACTCCCAGCACCTCAGTGTCCCCTCTGAAGCAAATATTCCCTAGAGCCTTGAACTACCAATAACAATGAACCCAAGAGAGTGAGCCTCCAAATAGTATATATTATTACATAAGATAATATATAAGAATATAAGTATGCTGATACAAGAATAGCAAGTAGAGCTGAAGTGCAGAATGTATGAACAGGAATAATCAAAAGTTTGGAAAGGTAGATTAGAGACACACTGTGAAAGGATTTAAAAGCAAAGCTGAGGAGTTTGTATTTTATCCTAGAGGCAAAGGGAGCCACTGAACATTACTGAGCAAGGGAGTAACATAGACAAATATTTTCTGAAAATTATTTTGGAAGCCCTGTGGTAGATGGATATGATAAACTCATCCAGGATAGAAGGTGAGCCTATTAAATAGATCACACATCTGGAACAGAGCTTTGATAACTTAGTGACAAGACACTTTGTATTATTTTTTATATGCCTTGGATAAACTTAAATACTTTCATTAGGGGAGCTAGATGGCACTGTAGATAGAGTGCTAGACCTGGAGTCAGGAAGACTTGAGTTCAAGTAATCACTCATATTCTTATAAATTTGACTCAGTTCTCTATATATTTGAGACACGAGGCCTTTATCTGAGAAACTGTCTATAAACATTTTTTATAATTTTCTGATTTCCTTCTAATCATTCAATATGGTCTTGATGCCTTTTATTACTTGCTAGCTTGCCTCTTGATTGTGTACATTATTGATTAGACTCCCATGGTTGACAGACAGTGCTGCTAGCCAAAACCAATAGACTCTTTAACCTCAAATTCCTGCTAGAACCCTTACCTTCGAGGTCTCTGTAAGTTTCCCCGTCCCAGAAATTAGATACTCTGATTTCGTCCTCTCTATTTCTTCAACTTCAAGGCTATATAATTTCAGAAGTATCAGCTATTCCCTGAATTCTACCAATCATGCCTTAGTAGATACTTTAGTACGTTCCTGTGACTGACAAAAAATTCATTATTTGATAGCTGATTTCCTTCCAGTAATGAGCTTCTTCAAATATTGCTGGGCTGATCATTAAACAAAAGATGTTTCGCTTTGTGCTGTGCTCATGCTTGAAGTCTTTCCTGCTTGGTGAAATCTGTATAGTATTTAAGAACTCATCTCTATTCCACGATGAAGCAGAGCACTTTAGTTGCAGTATATACTCTTTAAAAACCCTTAAACAACACATTTATAGCTACAATTTGCCCTAAGAGAAGCATGAAGTATATTCATGTGGTGGACAAGGGGAATTTAGGCCAGTGAAGTGTCCTAAGGCAGCCATACAGTCTTCTCATTCTAGTCATCTTTGCCATTAGGATATTGATTTCTGGAAGGCCGTGGGCCTTTTTGTCTTGATTCTAATTTGTACTTGTGTTCTGTTTTGGGTTAGGATAAGTTCTGGGGCAGTGAAGCATTTAGAGGCTAGGCAGGCAAGAAAGCACTTTTCTAAGGTGCAAAGGATGAATTCTCAAATGGTGGCATGAAGCTACCTTGGGAACAGAGCCACCAGCAGTATTCTTCTTTCTCTACAGACATACCCAGTGGCCCCTGGCAAAGAGAGGGAGCCTGCATGGAGGGTAAGGGTTCTATCAGGACTGAGAAGCTAGAAATGAGTGGTAGAGAGAGTCACCCTCATATACTCTTCAAGAAGCCCCTCCTTATCCCATGATCACTTTACCTGAAGCTTTTATGTAATTAATAAGTCTGGTCAAGCAAAACAAATACATTGGTCAAGCCTGAAAATGCCTATTTGTACATCTAATCCATTGCTTCCCCCCAAAAGAGGGGAGAAGCCTGCTTTTTTGGAACATTACTTTTTTTGGAAGTCTGGATCAGTCACAACATTGCTCAGATTCTTGGAATCTTTCAAAATAGTTTTCCTTTTCACCACTGTGATCATCCTATAATTTGTTCTCCTGGTTCCGCTTATTTCATGCAAATTTTGTATCAGTTCATACAAATCTTCCCAGGCTTGTCTGAAGCCATAATTTTAGTTTCTTATGTATGGTAATTTCCCATGACATTTATATTATTGTTGCTGTAATTCAGTTAGGTCTGGCTGTAGGGACCTTATAAGGCTTTCTTGGCAAAAGATACTAGAGTGACTTGTCATTTCCTTCTCCAGTGTGTCTCCATTTTACAGATGAGAAATTGAGGCAAACAGGAGTAAGGTGACTTGCCCAGGGTCACACAAATAGGAAGTATCTGAGACTAAACTCAGATCTTCCTGGCTCTAGTGCTTTATCCACTGCCCCAACCAGCTGCTTCTACATTTGTATGCTGCCATTTTAAGAGCTGTTCCTTAATTAATGGCATGCACTCTGCTTGCAGTTCTTTGCTAGAACAAAAAAGGCTACTATAGATATGTCAGTATGTGTGGTTCTAAGAAAACCTTCTATATGCTGTGGAAAGTACACTGAAACATGGCGTTATAAGAGCAGGATAAAGTCCCCCATTCTCCTTGTAAAAGAGGACAGGAGCAGGCCTGTGATTCCCCCTTCCCCATCTACTTCTTATAAATGAGCAATTTGGGGCTCTTCTGCCTGTTTTTATTTCCCTTTGCTCCTGAGAACATCAAGCTGAGTGTGAGAAAGAACAATGAAAGGAAGAAAGAGGAGAATAAAAGAGGAGAGAGAGGACATGGTGACCATAAATGGATATTTATATATATATATATAGGTTTTAAAGCTTTTAAAACACTTGATATCATTCAAGATAGTTCAGAGTGCTTAGTCTACATAAGGTACCCTTCTAGGCACTGTGAGGAGACACAGAAGGATAGTGTCAGATCCCTGGATTTAATTGAGTTGGAGAGATAAGAAGACAAAAGTTAAATGAAAATACACAAATAGGGGAGATGTGCAGGGGAGGAACTTATAGAGGGGAAAGCACACTGGACTAGGAGTCCAAATCATTCCAGTACTATTTCTGTCACTAAAAGCTGGGTGACTTTGGACAAGTCATTTAATCTTTCCATGCCTTTCCCAATCACCCTGGGGCTCAAATATCTTCCCCTTCCTCCAAACTCCTATCAAATGTCTGAGCTTGACCATTTATTTGGGACTTATTGTAGCAATACATTTGCATGAAATGTCATCTCTTCAATTCAATTCAGCAAAGTTTATGAAGTCCTTATTAAGAGCAAGACACATTTCTGTGCCCTGAAGATATGAAGACAAAAATGAAGCCTGTCCTCACGGAGCTTACACTCTATTGGGAGCCTGCCATATGTATGCAAGGACAGAGACACAAAGTGTATTCAAAGCAACTTCCAGAGATACAGAGAACTGCGAGCTGAGGAGATCAAGAAAGACCTTGTGGAGGGGCTGGCATCAGAGCAATATTTGAAAAGAAACCAGAGTTTCTGAGTGGTGGAGGAGTGTCTTACTGGCCTTTCTTTCTCTGACGGCATCTTCTAAACCCTTAAGAAGTTTTTGCCGATTGATTAAAAGGTGGC
This sequence comes from Gracilinanus agilis, assembly GCF_016433145.1. Taxonomy (NCBI): domain Eukaryota; kingdom Metazoa; phylum Chordata; class Mammalia; order Didelphimorphia; family Didelphidae; genus Gracilinanus; species Gracilinanus agilis. The sequence goes on from NC_058135.1 coordinate 126,990,897, forward strand.
TGGTGGCATAGTAAATAAAGAGAGTCTTAGTCCTGGAGTCAGGAGGATCTGAGTTCAAATCCTTCCTTAGATGCTTATTCATTGTACAAATCACTTAGCCTCTCAATCTCAATTTCCTAATGTGTAAGATGAGGCTAATTATAGTACTTACCTCGGAGGGCATTGCAAAGATCAAATAAAATGATGTCTATAAAGCATTTTGGAAACTAGCTATTATTATTATTACTGGGATCCTAACAATTATGCATCTGGTTTTAGGGAGCCCCAGTAGCTTGAAGAAATTTGCTGCTAACAAATTATATATACATATTTGTATATAATATTATATATTCATATTATATATTATGTTAAATATATGCCATATAATATTATATATATTTAATTTCTACATATATACAGCACATGCATATATAATGTTCTTTACATCATATATGGCACATGTTTTGATATAAAAATCAATTGGTGCATATGTGCACACATATACACATGCGTATATAAGCATGTTTGCATGAATGCTCATGTGCACATGTGTCCATGTGCACCAAGTTATGTGCATATTGTACAGTGCATATGCATGTTTGTATCTGTTTGCATGCATGTGTGTTTATGTGTATATTATACACGTGCAGTGTGTTTATATTTATGTGTGTATACATGCATGTGTTTGGTGTGTATATATCAGCACTTTTTGATATAGTAAAGAATTGGAACCATCATTCGTGCTCCTCAGCGGGGAAATGGATGAACAAATTATAGTATTTGAATCTACTAGAATATCATTGCTCTGTGAGAAATGAGGAAAGCAACAGATTCAGAGAAAACAGAATAACTATGATGAGATACAGAAGGAACAGAACAGAACTGAACAGAACAGAACAGTGGCCACGATAATGTAAAGGAAATTAGCTTGGAAAGACTTAAAAACTCCCATCATTGAAATGACCAAGCATGACTTGAAAAGACCGCCGATGGAGGGTGCTTCCTATCACCAATGTTAAAAGTTGTTTTGGTTGGGTATATTTATTTGTTAAAAGAGAAGGAGTCCGTTTGTGGGGACAGTTAGCAAGTAATAATAATGATGCAAAAAAAAGAAAGAAGTGAGCATCAATAAAATATTTAAGAATACACAGAAGAGAGTAGAAGGAAGTTCAGATGGAGACAAACAGCAATTTTGTCACTGTCATGTTGAGTTTCATGTACACTTGAAATATACATAATAAAAGTTCATAATTTCACATAGAATTCTGTGTGCATTTAGTGAAATATTCATATTAATGTTGTCCATTTCATAATAAAAAAGAAAGTTTAAAAAATTAAGTTAAGGCAAGGAAAAAAGTACAGTGATCAGATACAGTAAAACCCAAAGAACTATAAAGAGAGCAGTTTAAAAATCAAGAATTTTGATTTTATTAGAGAGCAAGTCATAATTCACCTTATTAGGCAAATGGTATCTAACTCAAATATTCTGACAGACATTTTGCTTGTTCAATAGATTCATTTCAGTGAATATTTGTTAAACTCCTACTGTGTGCAAGATACTACTGAGTGTGGCAGATGTAAACATGCTGAACAGCACAGTTCTCACTCTCAAGGAGCTTATATTCTACTATGTAGATCCATGTAATACAAAAAAAGAGAGAAGAGGGCAAAGGAGAGATATGAAGTACTCTAGGAAAATACGAGGGACAAGGTTATTTCACTCTCATTATTGTTTTTTCTTCTAATTGGCAAAATTGCTATACAGACAAAAACCAAAACAAAACAAAACAATAACTTGTAATGGACTAGTTCTTACTTGTTGATATAGAACCAAATATCATAGAATCACCTGGTTCCAGAGCTGGAAGGAAACCCAGAGTCCATCTTATTCAATCCCAGGTAGAGATCTCCAGTACAACTCAAAGGGTCATCTTACTTCTTGAAAATTTCTTGTGAAACCCAACATTTCCCAAGGCAACATACTTCACTTTTGGACAAGTCTCATAGTGAAGAAGTTTGTTCTCCATCAAGCCTCAATCTGTCTCTCTACCACTTCCATCTGTTGCTTCTAGTTTGGTCCTTTGCAGCCAATCAGAATGAATCGAATCACTTTTCTATGTGGCAACCTTTTCACTAATTGAAGATAGTTATCATGTCTTCCCACAGTTATCTCTTATCTAGACCAAACATCTCCATTTCCTTTAACTGATACAAATATAGCACTGTCTCCAGCTCTTTCATCATCCCAATTTGCCACTTTTCAAATGTGTTTCGATTTGTTTTTTTTTAACAGAACCCTCAAAAGTCACAAACCAAATTTCTCTAATCCCAAATCCATAGTTTTGATTGAATTATATTCAACAAATATATATTGAGTATCTACTATGTTTAAGGAACTGTGGAGAGGCATATGATGTGAACACAATTAAATCTAATTCATAGTAAATTGGGAAGAAAGAAAACAAACCTGGGGATTGAACTAGATGGACTCTGAACTAGATAGCTCTGGAACCAGGTGATTCTGTGATATTTGGTTCTATATCAACTGGAAATCTAAGGAAAGTTTCATAAAGGAAACCTTGTAGAAAAACAGAAAGGAGAAAGCAGGACATGTCAGGGATGGGTAATACTTGGTGAGAATGTTGGGGGTGGGGAGAGGTGGAACAGTGAGTTTGAGAATAATTAGTAATCCAATTTGAATAGAAAGACAAAACAATTAGTATAGAAGAGACTAAACACAGAGGTAAGAGCTAGATTGTGGATAGCTTGGCATTTACCAAGCTAAGAAGTCTTTCTTCAGCATCCTAAATTTGGCCCCTCCTTTCCATGATTTCCAAACACCACTGTGACATTCACCTTTGGACACCATGAGCCCATTTCTACTATTTTCAAAAATAAGCTGTTGAAATTGTTTGGTGAAGAGCAAGTCCAAAATCACAGTAGAGACCAGAGAAGATAAGGATGATTCCTTTCCCCAAAGACTGTTGAGTTTCTACACAAATCTCCCAGAATTGTAGAATTTCAGATCTGGAAAGACATTAAGAGTATATGAAAACCAAACTCGACTAATTAGGTAGAGAGATATAGATACTCTTTGTAACATCCGTGACAAGAGATCATTCGGCTATTTATGGGAGATAATTCAAGCATATTAATTATTGGACTTTCCCTGATAGATCAACTTGTTAATATCATGGATATTGAGAACCTAATCCCCCCCAAAAACCCCTTTCAGTAAATCTATTCTCCTCAAGAGCAAGAGCTATTTTAATTTTTATCTCAGGGCCTAGCAAATTACTCTCTCTCTCTCTCTCTCTCTCCATCTGTTTATCCATCCATCATCTATCTGACTAGCTACCTACCTTTTTATCTATCTTTCTTTTTTTTTTTTAACCCTTACCTTCCATCTTGGAGTCAATACTATATATTGGCTCCAAGGCAGAATAATGGTAAGGGCTAGGCAATGGGGGTCAAGTGACTTGCCCAGAGTCACACAGCTAGGAAGTGTCTGAGGCCAGATTTGAACCTAGGACCTCCTGTCTCTGGGCCTGGCTCTCAATCCACTGAGATACCCAGCTGCCCCCTCTATCTTTATTTCTAATAGATATATATAACTATTAAATATAGATAATGTCATGTCTAGATTATTGACCTCTATAAGTGAATCTAGACAGGTACACATGTATAAATTGCATATGCATATGCACATACTTCACACAATGTACATATGCACTCACATATATGCATACATCTAATATAAAATATACTCATGTACCCAAATGCTTGTGCACATGCCTATGATGTAGACACACATGCATGCAACACAGATACGTATACACATGTATGTGTAAGTGTGTACACACCTGTAGTAACAACCTCTGTCACCCCTGCCTTGCATGGTCCCCCTCTTCATCTGAGCTTTGTGCATTGTGTGCTTCTCCGGGAGGCTCAGCTGTGATGCTGAGGTCATCCCTCATGCAGGGCTCTTTCCTGAGCCCCTTCGCTCCCTGCCTTCTCCCATAGCGTGTTTTCTTCCCCTTTTACTTAGCTGCCTACACGTTTCCCCTCAGTAGCATGTAAGCTTCCTAAGGGCAGGGTCTTTCATTCTGTGTAATCCCCAGTGCTCAGGGTGACGTCAGGCATCTAAAACAGTGCTGGAGAGATGCTTTTTGGATGAAATCCTTGGATTGCACGAGGTTGGCTCTCCTGATAGATCCGACATTATTGATACCGCAAGCTTAATTTTTTTTTTTTATCTAGGAATTCTTTGGGCCCCCATTTTATGAATATGAGGGTTCTGAAAGAGCCGCAGACTCTTTAGAGTCTTTGGAGTCAAAGCCTTCCAACACTGTGGCACTTGGTGCTCCGTGGCAAATGCCAGAAAAGCCTTCTCCGCTTTATAATTCAGTGAAATCAGTGGGAAGCTGCCCTTGTGTTTTAATCAAAATGAACTTGAAAGGTGAACATTATAAGTGGGAGAAATTATTTATAATTTGGTAATAAAAGTTTATGTCTAACACTCCAAATTTCATACATCTGCTATGTGCTGGCCCTGAGATATAAAACAATTGAAGTTGCCTTTACATTTGGCCTTAGATGAAAGGTCATAAATTAGAATGATAGAGTTCGTCGTCTTGCCTAGCTCACAAAATTTCCATATTAACATCTTCACCTCAAACATAAATGGTTACCAAGCTACAAAGAAAAGAGTTGTAGTGGCCTTTATGAATTATAGTTAATGTTGAAAGTCAGTGATACATAGAGCAGCTCTAGGACCTAGAGGACAGAGCATCCTGAGATCTGGGTGCAGGAATGCTATTGACAGTTTGCATTCAATTAAAATGAATAAAGGGGTTTGTGACACTTTGGGATCCATCTAGCTATTCTAACAACCATGTTCAACTTAAGGGTTATTGCACTGGTACCCTTCCCTCCCTTTACTATTAAAACTGTATTTCTCCTTCCTGAAAGAATTTTCCTGGCCCAAATACCTGCTACCAGATTTATTTAAAATCCTGCTTTCAATTTTCAAAATGTTCCTTTCAAATGTGGTTTGAGCTGATAATGTAAAAAAATGTGATTTTTTTCAAGTGTATAAGGGTTAGCAAGCATACTTCATTTCTATTGTGGCATTCATCAAAACTACATTCCATCCAAAATATTAATGAATTGGACCAGTGCTTTATGTTTAGACTTTCAAGAAAATGTTTGCAGTTTAAAAAAAAAGAAGCCCAGATGTCCTTGATTTTCCAGGGTGGGTTATCAACTCCATATGCTTTTTTGAAGTGAAAAAGTTTCTTTAACCAGCCCGGAGGTTCAGCTAAAAGACAATATATCGGACACTAGCAGGGTCAGGTTCAAGAATATCAGAACTGGGGGGCTAATTTAGTCAGTGAATATAAAAATGTTTAAGAGTAAATGCTTTTTTCTGCCAGTAACTCTTCTGGGACAAAATGCCTTTAAAAATATTGGAGTGTAGTAGGGGGACATCTAGGTGGTTCAGTGCATTAAGAGCCAGGCCTAGAGACTGGAGGCCCTGGGTTCAAATCTTTTTTTCTTTTTTAAACCCTTACCTTCTGTCTTGGAGTCAATACTGTGTATTGGCTCCAAGGCAGGAGAGTGGTAAGGGTAGGCAATGGGGGTTAAGTGACTTGCCCAGGGTCACACAGCTAGGAAGTATCTGAGGCCAGATTTGAACCTAGGACCTCCCATCTTTAGGCCTGGCTCTCAATCCACTGAGCCCCCCAGCTGCCCCCCAGCTCCACCCCCCTCCCCGTGTTCAAATTTTGCCTCAGATACTTCCTAGATGTGTGATTCTTCTGGGCAAGCCACTTAACCTCCATTGCCTAGCTCTTATTGCTCTTCTGCCTTGGAACCAATATACAATATTGATTCTAAGAAGGAAGTTGAGGGTTTTTAAAACAAAAATTGGAGCAGGGAAAATAATGGAGCTGAACATGCCACATATCTTGTCATAGATCCTTTTTAAAAAAGAGGTAAAGTAAAAAAAAAACCCTAAACATAAGCAGAAACAAGACAGAAAGACTGGGGATCAAATCCTGCCTCTGATACTTACTGGTATCAGTAATAATGACAAGTCATTTAACCCTTCTTGGCCTCAATTTTCTCTTCTGTAAAGTGAGAAGTTTGGACTGGATGATCTCTGAGATCTATTCTAACTCTTAACTTTGTAACCTTATGATAAGAATTATAGAATTATAGAACTTAGGACTGGAAGGAACTTCAAGAGATCCTCTGACAGATAGAAAGGTGCAGTCATGGAACCATAGCAGTGTGAGTATAAAGGATGAATGGATGGACAAAGCATTTATTAAGCACCTGTTGTGTGCAAAGCACCATGCTAAATGCTTAAAGTAGACCTTGCTTTCAAGGAGCATTCTAATGGAGGGGGCCACATATGCAGCTTATAAGTCAAACGGAAAGGTTCCATGATCCTTAGGGTGCAATGGCGAAGTAGAAGGTAATATGTCTTCTTTAATGTAATTTTCACTGATAAAATCATATCAGTTTCTGATACTGAACTGACAATGCTAGGTGGTGGAAAGATCTTTCTTCAATATGTGTAGTGTAGCACCTACAGAAGCAATCGCCAGGCTGAATCTCCATAGGGTTTACTTCTTATAATGATGGCTGTGAACACTGGGCTGGAAGCGTTGGTATCACCAAGGCTCTTGGAGTCAGGGTCCTGCACCGTCTCCATCAATGTACAGAGAGAGACAGTGGTCAAGAGGGTGGCCTGGAACAGGTGCTTCCTGCTTCTCCCTCAGGATTTCTGATGTCCCACTTGGGTTGGCCATACTGCCCCATAAGAAGGAACAACTAGTTGGCATGTAAAAAAGAAGCCACCTGAATTTCTAGTTACCAGTTGAGCATCACTGTCATCTCACAATAAGAGATAGGAGTCAGGTGAGGTTTGATAACATCTGGACATTCATCATCTATTTCCTACATAATCAAGGAAATCTTCATGAATTACTAGTTAACGTTTCTACAGTGCTCTGAAGTTCACAAAACATTCTCTCTATAATTTAATGCACCCAAACTCTGAGACACAAGTGCAATCTTCATCTCTGTTTTGAGGATAAAGAAACTGAGGCTGAGAGGTATTAAGTGACTTGCCTGGGGTCATATAGCTAGCATGTGTCAAAGGCAGGATTGGAACTCTGATGTCTAGGACTTCTGGTCTAATACTACAATAGATCATCTGGCCTGCCTTGTTATTTATTTATTTACCCAGCAACCCACCCATTTATTTATTTATTTGGTTATCCTTTCACTTAGCCATTTGTTTGTTTGTTTGTTTGTTCACCCATATACTCATTTATTCATCCATTTATTCCTTTGATCATTTATTGGTCTTTCTGCTTATTTATTTTGGGATACTATCTCACTCACCAACTACCTCCTTTTAACTGAATCAACAAGCATTTATTAATGACCATGGAGTACCGTACACTGTGCTCAGAGCTGGGGACACCTTTCTTTAGATCTTGGCTAGTTGTCTAAAGAAGGTTTTGGAGTATAAGTTATCAAGATAAGATAAGATAGCATCTGCTTCTAATTCCTCCATATGCATAAACCCAGCCTCCTAAGATCCTTCCCCAAAGCCACTCTTGGAGAGTCTTCCCAAGTTTTTCATCACACTTGTACAGTTGTCTTGAATCTTCAGGAAAGATAAAAAATTGTTTCTCTTGAAGATTTAAAACAGTTGCCAAAGTGGGATACAAAACTAATGAAGATGAACCTTGACTATGCCATGATTTTTGTCTATGACCAAAAATTATGAGTCAGGATGGGTTTTGCCATGTTTCAGGAATAGCTATATATTTTTAACCTTGGTCTCCCTATTCTTAGCCAGTCAGCAAGAAAGTTTTTATTGAACACCAAATAAAGTGCCAGTCTTGTGAAATGGACTTCACAAGTCTCGGTCTTTCAATTCCTTAGTGGGTAGGTTGTAAGGATTCTGGGGACTTTAGATGAGTCTTTTTAGTTTAGTTGGCCAGAGGACCTTCGTTAGAAACCTTGCTCTGTAATGGTAAGACAACCTGGCATAGTAGGTAGAGTGTTTTTGGCTTGGAGTCAAAAAGCTGGGTTTGAATTCGATCTTTGACTCTTATTGTGTGGCCCTGGAAAAATGATGTAATTTCTCTCTAACTTTGTTTTCTCATGCGTACAATGAAGACAATGAATGGTAATGATATTTATCTTGCAGGTGGTTGAAAAGATAAAATGAGATAATCTGACAAAAAAAAACCTCTGTATGAATATGTTATTATTAGGGTCACTCAGATTCACAAATTTAGAGATGGATGAAGCCAGTTGCCCTAACTCTCTTTTATTATGGAAGTGGAAACTGAGTCCCAAGAAGACAGTGATTTATCTAAGATTACATGGGTAGTAAGAATTGGAAGTTGGATTTGAACTTAAGTCCTCCAGATCTGGAAGCAATGCTTTTTTTTTACTATGTCATATATTTGGTCCTGGAAGGGACCTGAGGTGTGGTCTACCCTCTCATTTTACAGATGAAGAAACTGAAGCCCAGAGAAGATTAAGTGACAATGAATTATCTATGGTCACTCAGTAGTAATTCAAACTCAGAGCCCATGACTCCAAATTTCACATTCTTGCCAGCGTACAATACTATCTCCTTATTCATTGCCTGAATGACTAAGGGCAAACAGCCTATGTGTGCCTCAGTTATCCTCATCTATAAAATGAAGGGTCAGGACAAAAGAATCTTTAAGATCCCTTCCAGTTCTAACTCCCATAATCCTATGATTCACTCAATATGAAGCACCTGGAAAACTTGACATTTGACATTGTGCTGTTCTCTGCCAGGAAACCACCCAATTCCATGTTGATCTGTTTTTAATACAAATATGAGCTGTCTCAGTGAAACAGACAAACTGCCAGACCATGGTAGTAAATTTTAGGTGAACATCACTTGGGGAAAATTCACTGTATTTTCCAAACCATGCCACCTGTACTTCTGCCATTCTTCTCATCCACCTCATGTCCCTCCTCCAAAGCCTTGGATTCTGTGCCTGGGGCATTAGGCCAAGAGAAAGGAACTTTCAGTTTCTCTTGCCTGGAACCTGGACTCAAGTGTCCTTCCTCTTTGTCCTTTTCTAGCTCTTCTTTAGATGTTGTCTTCCCTCTTTGGAGTGTCAGCTCCTTGAGAGTAGGCATTAGTTTTCTTGCTTATATTTGTATGCCCCAGTCAAGAGAGAAGCCCACATAAAAAGCATGTAAATAATCAATATAAAAAGGATAAATACAGATAAATATAAAATACTTCATTGAAGCTGGGGGTCTTAAGAAAGGCTTCATGTAGGAGGTGGTGCTCAAACTTTGTCTTGAGGGAGGAGACAGAGGGGAGGACAGAATGCAATTCATTGTGAACAGAGGAGATGGAATATCCAGTCTGTGGGACAGAGAGGAGACCAGTTTGGTTGGGTCACAGATTATTGGAGATACAATATACAATGAGACTGGGAAGATGAGTTGGGACCAGGTTGTGAAAGTCTTTATAAGCTAAAAAGAGGAGTTTATATTTTTATCTTAGAGAGAATAGGGAGCCACTGAAGTTTACTGAGTAGGAAAATCATTTTGGCAATAGTTTGGAAGATGGACAGTAGAAGGGAGAGACATGGAGTGGGGAAACCAATCAAGACAGTATTGTAGAGGGCGGCTAGATAGTTCAGTGAATGGAGAGCCAGGCCCAGAGATGGGAGTTCAAATCTGGTCTCAGATACCTCCTAACTATATGACCCTGAGTAAGTCACTTAATCCCCATTGCCTAGCCCTTACTGTTCTTCTGCCTTGGAACCAATATACAGTATTGATTCTAAGATGGAAGGTAAGAGTTTAAAAAAAAAAAAGACTCCTGTGTTTGTCTATCAAACAATCAATATATTTTTATCTATATACACATATATGGACTCACTATATATTATATATGATTTAACTGAATATGTACACAATATTAAAAATGGATGCAATTTCCCTAACACTTAACTCATTATATATGTATACATATACATACATATATATATTTAACTCTCTCTCCAAATATATATATATAACACACATAACATGTGTGTGCGTGTGTGTGCACTGGCTAGATGGCTAGATTTCTTTTCTTTCCCAGTGACCAAAAAGGATTCTTCAATATCACCTACTTTTTTTTTCTATATCATTTCATTAATGTGAAGAACTGCTGTGGAGAACCTCTGCAGACAATCGACTCATCTTAGAGAATTGCCCAGGATCCTGAGAAATTAAGAGACTTGCTCATGATCACAGAACTAGTATGTTGAACCAGAACTCAGGTCTACTTCCTTCTAAGCCTGGCCTTCTAACTTTATATCACACCTTCTCTTGGGGCTTATTAATGGTAACATAAATGCAGCCGGAAGAGAGGTATAATACATAACTTCTTTAAATTTTTGCCTTTTGTTAAATTTTATTTTTTTCCAATTATATATAGAAACCATTTTTGACAATTGTTTTCTGACATTCTGTGATTCAGATTCTTTCTCATTCTTCCCTCTAGGTGGTAAGTGGTTTGATATAGGTTATACCAGCAGTACATATTTCCATATTTCCCATGTCGTGACTGAAAACGCATATCACACATTTAATAAAAAACTCATGAAGTAAATAAAATGAAAGATGGAGTGTTTTCATCTGCAATCAGATTCCAAAAGTTCCTTCTTTGAGGTATAACATGTTTAAGAAAGTGAAAAAGTTAAGAGAAAAAATAATGTGTAGAGAACTTTTTATGACAAGAGGATGGGGTATTTTTTTAGAACAGAATTTTTTTCTTTAAGACAAATATTTTACTAGCCTCTACTAGCTAGACAGGAAAAAGGCTTGGCTAGGCTGTGTGCATGGCTTTTTTCCATCTTTCATGCTCCTACATTCTTCAATGGTTGGCAAAGTTTCCTTTGGCCTGAGGGAGTTAGTCTGGCTGAGAGGTATTATTGGAGGAAATGTGAGGCCCTCCATTTCACATAGATCAACACACAATGCCACACCAGAGAGAAGAAAAGTCCTGCCTGTACCCTAGCTCTGAACTAGCTGGGTCAAGGTTAACAAGCACATTTCAGCCCCTTTCCTGACTGATCTCAGTGCCACCAAGGGAGTATACCATGGGGTGATTGGCAGAGATCACTTTCATAGCAAAAGTGATCATGCTGAGCCTGCCGAGGTTCATTCCTTCCGATGCCAGGGAGACAGACACATGGGACATTGCAATGGCAAAGAACAAGAAGCAATTCCACTGGGAGAAATATTAAAGTAAAGCTGTCAGAGAGTAACAATTGGAAAAATAGCAAAAGGAGTGACCTCCCCTTAGCTGCTAGTGTCGCTGCTGATTAGTAGAACTAGTCTTGGGCAAAGTTTCAGGTCAAGTTTAGTTTGATGCCCTCCCATCTTCTTTTCCCTCCTTCCCTTTGGATTTGGTCTCCCTTCTCTTCTTTCCTATCCAGTACCTCTGAAACTAACACTCTCTCTCTCTCTCTCTCTCTCTCTCTCTCTCTCTCTCTCTCTCTCTCTCTCTCTCTCTCTCTCTCTCTCTCCACACTCTCCACACTCTCCCCATAGCATCCTCCTTCCCAATCTGCTCTCAGCTAGCTGTCACCTTGGAAAGGATCTCATAAAAACTCATTCTCCATGAGATATTAATAGCCGATAAGGCTTAGTATGTTATCTTCACCCCCTCTTCTCTCCTCCTCTGCCCCTACACCACTGAATTTGCATTTTAATAGATGACAGTTCCTTAATAACCCAGAGGAATTCATCTCTAAGTGATGGAATTTCAGGCATCAACCTCAGGCAGATAGGGTAAGGTCAGGGTAAGGGGGTTTTCCCATGCAGTGTAGACATAATAGCCACCAACTGCCTCTGTAAAGAAGGGGAAGGGGTTTGTGCCTGGTGATTAGTAGCCTTCCTGAGCAGTCCTAATTGAAGGCCACTATGGAAACATTGCTCATGACCCCCAAATGAGGGCCAGACGGTAGCTCACAGGAGCTGTGGAAAAAGTGAGCTTACAAAGGGATAGAATCATAAAATGTCAGAATGGGGGAACCCTCTCCTTTTGAAGAAGAAGAGATTGAGTCCCAAAGTGTTTCCATGACTTTCCACGTGGTGCATGCAATGGAAAGAATGAAATCAGAGAACCTGCCCAGGTTTGAATCCTGTCTCTATTACATCTGTGACCTTGCATAAATTACCCAATTTCCATGTAAAATGGTTTGTGTGTGTATGTTTGTGTGTGTGTGTGTGTGTGTGTGTGTGTGTGTGTGTGTGTGTGTGTGTGTGATTTTTACTTCTAGGTAGACTACTAGTTCTAAATCTGGGATTCTATGACAAAGAAGGAATAACTTTGTGTGTGTGTGTGTGTCTGTGTGTAGGGGGGCGCAGGTTCATTGATGTTGGGACTCTTCTAGTTATCCCTCAAACTTCTAACAAGAGAGGAGGAAAGATAACTAGTGACAATGAGTACATGGCACTGAGATGATGTGCTGGTTGCCTAGGCAACATAAAACTAGATCTCAAGTTCCCAGCAGCTTCTTATGCTTAGCTTCCTTCTCTGAGCACAGGTGATTGAGCAGTGAGCCTGAGAGAGATACTTCTATCCTTGTCAGCATAAGTTCAAGAGGTTGGAAGCCTCTGGGGCTGATTGCTAGGAGGCAACTCTACAACTTTTTAGAAGAAGTGACCACTGACTGGAGAATAAGCTAGACGTTCCTGGATGACCAGGAGACATGGACCACTGAATGAATTGCAGGCAGTACAGATTTGCTATGAAATCATAATACCACTTTAGGAATTTTACAAAGTATTTCTTGTTTTAATATTTTACATATTAACCTAGGAGAGTATAATGGAGGGGTGGATTACTGTTACATATTTTATGTATTTTTCTAAGCATGCTTATGAGGCTTTAGGGTTTTAAGCATCTGCCCAATCTACTTTGTATATTGAAAACTCTTTAAATTGGGACCCTGTAAATCCTTTTTAGAGGAGACTCTAGATTTGGGCCATACCCAAATTTTACTTAAGAGATTTTTCTCAGAATTTCAGGGTTAGAACATAATGAGCCAAAGACTATAAGAGAAAGCCTGAATCCCTCTTTTTGGGTTGAGGCTCTTCCCAAACTCTCCAGTCTACGTGATTCCAGAGCTGGGGTCCCTGGATAGGAATAAGATATATTTCCAGGACATGAGTTTTGCATTTTGGGGACTTGGCTAGGATCCTTCCGAAGGGCCAATTCCAATCAAACCTAAGTGACAATTTTCTTTTGGGGAGCCCCTTATATGTCTGGGGCTCATATAGATTTGCTTTTTTTTTTTTAAAACTAAGACTGGTTTTTCTTTTGCTAGATGAGTTTGAATTTCCATTTGGAATGCCTTACTGTTTTGTAAGGATCCTTTGAGGAAGAATGAGAGCATACCATGTGTTGTGGAGAACTCTAGAGAGATGTGACCAGTTCTCTTTTTCAACTGACCTACACATCAGCAGGGGATGATTTAGACATATGTATAGTTTGCTCATGTGTGGAGAGGACCTGTGGAAGAGTTTTCACCCAGGATGATTTGGCAAGGGAGGGACTTAGTTCCCAATCCTCTAGGGAAGAATTTCTTAATCTTTCAATGGATCCCCAAGGGTTCTGTGGATAGATTCAGGAGACCCTTGAACTTGGATTAGAAAAAATGTTTATCTTCATTTTCACTAACTTTTGGTTTCTTTTGTAATCCTATGTCTTTCATTTTATGTATTTAAAAATATAATAATATTTGGAGAAAGGGTCTATAGGTTTTATCAGACTTACCAAGAGATTCATGAAACTGAAAAAGTTAAGAACTTATGCTCTATGGAAACTTCATCATTCACTGGAAAATCATTTGAGATTAGACTGTACCTTTCCTTCTCTTTATTATTTCCCTTTTTGCCAATTGCTTAATTGTTTTTTAATATTCTTCCTAGTTGTTTTGGATTTGGACATGTCATTATAAGCATAAAGCAGTAGATAATATATTAGAAACTTTATAAAATGTCTATTGGATTTGCATAATATGTTTAAGAAATACTGTAATGACCATCCTAGCTGTAGTAAGCTAAGGCCCTCAGGAAAGATGGTTAATTTGTGATTGTTTACAAATTGCTATGAATGGATTGCTTGGGATTCTGCATGGCATTCAAAAGGCCATTTAGAATCGTTCTGTGTGGATTTTGTTGATATTTTTTAATGCAGGGCACTGGGGAGGTTAAATGCTTGAAAGGCTATCCCAGGTTTGGAAAATATGAAGGTGTATGGGCACTAGAGAGGTTGAACATTTAAAAGGTTATCCTAGGTTTGGAAAATATGACCATGTGTGAAATATATGAGTTCTTACTTTGCATATACTGATCTATTTCATCATCCAAACATAGAAATTTAGATTCTTTAGCACGGGGAGTTTTCTTTTTTTGTCTTCAAATTCCTAACACCTAACATAATATCCAGAACATACCTTATCCTTAATCTATTTGATTTCTTGAAGAATATGGCAGAAATGTAGGAAATGTATACCTTTGATGAAGCAGACTTCTCCTATTGACAGATTATTTTTTCTCACTAACTAAAATAAGCAGTTGGAAACAGTAGTCCACTCTTTGAAATTACTGGATTATTAGTTAATATGGGGAAGGGAAGTGCCATCTAGTTTTTGAAGATTTTTAAAGTTTCTAGTTTTTGAAGTGTTTTCCCTTTGGTGGTAGATTCAGCCATGCTCCTTAGTTGATCCCCCTTTGTGACTGCCTCCAAGCCTCTTTTTACCAGACTGCTAGCTATTCCTAGTCCCTACCATCTCTGTTCCTTCCTTTATGACTTTTGCTCAGACAGCCTCCCATATCTGATATGTATTCCTTCTCCCTTCTGCCTTCATGAAGTCAACAACAAGTAAACAAGCATTTTCTAAGCACTTCTTATATCCTTGTATTATGAGCAGGGGATACAAATACAAGCAAAAAGAGAGTCTATGGCTTCAAGGAGTTTATTTCTAACAGGAGAAAATAGCACATAAAATGGAGCAGAGAAATAGGAGGGGGACAGTGACCCTGGTGCAGGAGCATGGTGGTTAAGTCTGGAGAATGAATGATGGCTATTCCAGACCTCCTCAAAATGGGGTTTCTGAGAAGAACTCCCCAATGAGAGAAGGAGGTTGGTCATAGCTCAGATACTACCTACAAGTTCTTACTTCTCTGTTCCTCCTAAAAATACTTTCTATTTACTGTGTTTATATGTTAATTGTTAGGATTGATTGTGCAAATCAATCAAGTCCTCCCATTACATTTAAAGCAAGTAATAAGATGCCCTGATACTTTCACAAAGTGAGAACAAGTCTTGAACAACCAATCAACCAAAGAGTTTAGGTTAAGTGGGAAATGTCCTTGAACAAATTTGAGTGATCTGGACAGGAATAGTGTTCAGATTAGCAGAAGAAATGTAGGCCCTTTGAGTTATCTATAAAATGGAAGACCAGTTCCAAATCCATGTTATTTTGAGGATCTGAAGGCAATTCAGATTCCAGTGAGCAATGAATATAGAATTGCTTTGGAAGGTGAGTAGCACTTTGGTTTCAACCTGGGCCTTCTCTTTTATTTTCATCCCTCCTTTTCATACTAGGGCACTAGTGGTTTTGGGGCCAAGGGTATACTGGAATGAGATTCACAGTTTTAAAAAGAATCTGCATGATACATAAAAGAAATTTCTTTTTTTGTATTTTTTTTATTGATTAATGCAGAAAATTTTTCCATGGTTACATGATTCATGTTCTTTCCCTTCCCTCTTTCATCCCCCTCCCATAGCCCACACGCAATTCCACTGTGTTTTACATGAGTCATTGATCAAGATCTATTTCCATATTATTGATATTTGTACTAGGGTGATCATTTACATTCTACGTCCCCAATCATATCCCCAGCGACCCATGTGATCAAGCAGTTGTTTTTCTTCTGTGTTTCTACTCCCACAGTTCTTTCTCTGGATGTGGAGAGCGTTCTTTCTCATAAATCCCTCAGAATTGTCCTGGATCCTTGCATTGCTGCTAGTTAGAGAAGTCCATTACATTAGACTGTGCCACAGTGTATCTGTCTCTGTGTACAATGTTCTCCTGGTTCTGCTCTTTTCACTCTGCATCAATTTCTGGAGGTCTTTCCAGTTCACATGGAATTCCTCCAGTTCATTATTCCTTTGAGCACAATAGTATTCCATCACCAACAGATACCACAATTTGTTCAGCCATTCCCCAAAAGAAGGGCATCCCCTTGTTTTCCAATTTTTTGCCACCAAAGAGCGTGGCTATAAATATTTTTGTACAAGTCCATAAAAAAAATTTGATCACTCTATTTAGATGAGAAAAGGATTTCCTAAAACCAGGAGCTTACTTTCTAAGCTGTCTCTAGACTATGTATACATTGGGGCGGGGGGAAGTATTATAGATGCTGAAGTGGGAAGGGAGGGGTTATTTTGTACCAACTTTTCCTAGTGTATCACTTTAGTAAATATCTCTTTCTAAAAGCTATTTGAGTCCGTCAGGCTAAATGATTGTCAACTGATAATTATTGTCACAAGCAAACTAGTTGGAGCTCTTCACCTATAGCTTTAGGAAGAACCCCCTCAGGAATATCCCTAGAACTCTGAGGGATGGTAGTTATGCTTTAGGAGCTAAACTCACCTGGGCATATGGGCTTCAAGATTAATATCTATGAGAATATACTACCTATATTTAGTGGGTTTTTTTTTGTGTCTGCCTTCATATTGTAACCCTCTTGGAGAATGTAAGCTCTCTAAAGGCTGTGTTTTTGTCTTCGTATTTCCAGCTGCTAAAATGGTGCCTTGTATATACTAAGCATTTTATATGAGTTAAATTGAATTGAATTTGGAAGCTACTTGACCAGCATAAAACTTATGGTTGGTGGCTATGGAGTAAAATGGAATTAATAGTCCTTTATGGTAGCTGAACCCAGGACCAAGGCTTCATTAGCATGGCTGCAATTGCCTTTGAAACTTTAGACATGTAAAAAAGGATGCTATTTGGCTTCCTCAGATTTTTCCTTATGACAAAATAGCCTCTATTAATTGCTCTCAGTGCTGCTAGGAGAGCAGAGTACTCCAGTTGCCATGGGGTTTCTCTTGCACCCTCTCCAATATCTTGCCTCTGGCAGCAAGCCAGTAAGAATGGGACTTGGGCACAAGAGAGCAAAGGGAAACACATCTTTTTACTGTAAAGCTGTGCACTGTGTGGGGGCATGCTCCCTCTTTTCATCCTTGCTTCCATTTACTAAACACAGAAGATTAAAAAAGACATTTGAAGAGCCAGCTATTAACTGCTGGCAGAGCCAATCTTATTTACTTTTCAACTATAGGTAAAGAAGATAAAGGTCTCAAAAAAAATAAAGAGTATGAGGGTTACACTCTGTGACCTTAGAGATGCTATATCTTGTTTCTTTGTTTGTTTTATAAAGCTTTTCATTGATTTTTAAGAAATAAAGATAGTGAAAACAGTAACTATGGGGTAGCTCAGTAACTGCTGTTTGTAAATAGTAGTAGAATTTTTTCATCGATAAACTAGCCAATGGTTCCTCTTCTACTGGACTTCTAAAGATCTGTATGGTGCAGTAGAAGAATCACTAGCTCTGGAATCTGAGAGCTTGGGTTCAAATCCTGCCTCCAATACATAGTGCCTATGGGACCTTGGGCAAATCACTTAACCTCATGAGACCTATGAAAGGAGGTTAAATAAGATGACCTCTTGTCAGCTCTTGATGCTCTTGATCTATGAACTTTGAAATTTAGAATTCACCTTTTTTTCGATGGTTGCTACCTTACTAAAGACTCTAGCCCTGGGGAGATAACATGCTTATTGTGCATCATTGTGACTTCATGGGTTCCATGATTTGCTTTGACTAAGAAGGAACTCTTTACCTAGTCGAATCCTGCTGCTGATGTCTTTTCATCCTTCACTAGGCTGGTCCATGGGCCTCAGACACAGCCTATGTCCAAAGCCTAACTTTCTTGGACCTACAAGAATTTAAGAGCTCTGCCAACAGAATACCTTCTTGTGAAGAAAAACAATCCTTGTCTTGTTGAGTGTTCTGGACCTGAAGTCAAACTCTAAGTCACTCTGTCAAATTGTATAAAATTACTCCAATAAGCCCTAAAGCCATTCCTGACACATACAATGGGCACTTAATAAAAGTTATTAAATGAATGAATGTTGAAGACTTACCATATTTTTCTCTCCCGATGAGTGATTCTTTCCCATGATTCTATTTGATTTGATGCTCAGAGTAAAGATCCATGACCAGATTCCCCTTAGGGAATTTTCTGAAGGAAGAAAGCTGAACCATAGTCTCAGGGGTATTGGTTCCTCCTACTGGCAGCTTCTACTCACTGTCATCCATTTTAAATTGCTAACTTTTCTGTCACATCCTACATTTTCTCAGGAAAAATAAGAAGAGAAGGAGAATTGATTTTGCAAGTTTTACTGGTAGAGACATAAAACACCAACAGATGGTCATGTGCCAAAAAGCCCTGATCTTTTGGTACTGCCAATGAGAATTCTTTGCCATATAGGATGAGAAGGTCTTGTTTCCTAGGCTTCATTTATTTTTAGACATTCACAAGATTGTTGACTAACCTCACCCAGACTTCCTCCTCTATTGAGATATTTACAGAGCAGGTCAAGGAAAGCAGGTCTGTAATTATGAGATATGCCACAGAGAGCACCAGCAGAGTTACAACAAGAAAGCTTGGGCTCTAGCCACCTCCCTGGAGGCTTCTCCTTTTCTGCTTGTGCTAATTGGACAACCTATCACATTGCTGGGACCGGCATGCTTCTGGGTTTTGTGAGATGGTGGCTATTTTCAGTTGTGTTGGACCATAATTCATAATGTGATGACTTGCTGAATTAAAGACAGAAGCTATAAATGCTGTCTTTTTTCCATTTTCCATGAAACTTTAGAATGTATATCAAACAGTTCACAGTGTTGTTAAAAACAAGAGATTATAATTATACCGTTTCTAGTTATTTGACAATGGATATTAGCCTTTTGCTCTTTTCAGGATTGGAAGGGAAGAAGTGAATTTCATTCCTGTGATAAGTTCTTGATTTTAAGAGTCTTTGAAACATAAGGTCTCTAAAGTCTATATAGTCCAAGGACAATAGTTGCATGTATTTTCCTCCCCGTCTGTGCTTGACACAAGGTTGACTTTAGAAGGTCCTTTTTATCAATTATAGGAAATAAATGGTCACCAACTAGTCTCTTTGCTGACTACCGGGAAGAGTTAATTCTCCAGGGCTCCAGTTGAACTGGCCACTGTGGGTAGTACTCCTTCCAATGTTGCTGATTTCAATCCATCCAAGCCCACCCATCCTGAGCAGTTCCCATCCTTGTCTTCCAATAAATTTGTCACAGAGGAGGTAACTAACATGCTGTAGGCCTCTTTACATTCTCTGGACATTGTAGAGATAACAAAGGAGCACAGAGACTGTCCATTAGTTATCCATTGCTCTTACTCTATGGCTGGACCATCTTTTTTTTTTTCTGGTTCATACATTTCTCTAATGACATTCTTCTCACCACTTCATTTTTGTAATTGCTGATCTTTAATGTGTTGCAGCCCGCTCACTCCCACTATGCACCTTTCCATTGCCCTTTAGGTGATCACACTAATGAAGACCTCAAAATCACTAACTCATTTTACAGTTGTCACACAAGTGGAAAAACCCCATTGTAGTCACTAATGACCGAGGAATCTCTAATTCAAACCTATGGTGGGAGAAACTTCAAAATTCCTTAAATGTTTCTCAGTCTAGAAAGAGAGAAAATGAATAAAGTCAATTAGCTTGAGGTTGTGCAAAGACAGTTGGCTATGAGAAGCTGTAGTTGATTGCTACTTCTGGATTTTTACATCAGAAATCACAAGCAAAGGACAGAATCTGCTAGCATCCCCCTTCCTGCCCTTCCACGATTTAGGTTGTTATCACTTCTCCCCTATTTCCTCTGTGTATAGTACCCTTCTATTTGGCTCATATAATAAAAACCGGCCAGTCTATCAAAAAAAAAAATCTCCTTCTCCAATCAACTGAGTATCTCAATTGAATCAATCCCTACAATTGCTAGTGCTCCCTTTCTTTGAAATATCACTTTGTATTTACTTGCCGGCTCTAGCAGTAGAGTGTAAGGATCCTGAGGGCAGGTACTTTTTTTCATTTTTGTCTTTTGACTTCCAACTGCTCCCTCAATGTCTAATACTGCAGTGAGTACTTAATAAATGGAATTGAATCACATTCATGCTTAATCCTATAGATGTGTGAGATAGGCAACTCAGCCTCCCCAGAAAGATGTGTTTTGCTGACAAATTGATGCAAGGGCTATTTTCCCTGAAAGTTAAGACAGATACTCTATTGACCACAGAGGTTGTTCTGTTTGTGAATTTAAGGTGAAAGTGGGTTAAATTCTCATTTTTCCTTTCCTCTTGAGCTGGGTAGCTCTAAGTGGAGGGCTAAAATCATTGGGAAAGTCTTGTGATTTACTGCAAGAGCAAGTGTGAGATGCATGCATTAATAAATCTTACTCCACCATTATTTCATATTCACTCCCTGCTCTCCTGCTTTTTTGAGGATGAATTTTTTTAATTGAAATAAAGAGCCATCTTTGGGAAAATTTTTTCCCTGAGAACACGGTGTTAAGAAAATGTATATTTATTTCTTAAAGTAATCTCATTACTAGAAGGCTACTTCTTTTCCTTTGACAGTAAAACAGAGTGCTTATCTTCCTATTTTCATAATGAAAGCTCCCCAAGCACAGGATACCCTGGCAGATTTACAACCTTAGAGCTGGAGAACTGACAGGCATTTTAATATGAAAGGAGATATGATGTCTTTAATGTACAGTGATGTCACTCCTAACAAGGTAGAAGCATCTCTGTGCCCAGCAATCACCATAGCAAGTCAAACCTGCCTGCTGCAGAGGAGACCTCTTCACCCAGAGAAAGGTCACCAAGAAGAGAAAAAAGCAGGGACTCAGCTTCCTCAGGTGGAAGGGCACCCTCGGAGGTGACAGGCTCAGGCTGATTGTGGGTGTGCTGGAGCTGCGCAAAGTGGGAACTGGGAAGCGTCTAGACAGAGCTGACCTTGAGAAAAGAAGAGGCAAGACAGGCTAGGGAAAGGATAATGAAAATCCTCCAGGGAGTGTTAAAATGAAAGCCAGATTGCCTGTTGACCATCTCCTTCCCTTCCTCCACCCCCACCCTTTTATCCCACCCTGAATGGACCTAATAACTTGAAAGTGATATTGACAGCAATACCTTCATTAGTGGGGGGACATGATGAGTTCAGCTAGAGGAATGGCGGGAAGCAAATGCCAGAAACTTGGGGTCTTTTATTTGCAAATTAGGCCTTCAAGGTTTAGCCTTTTTTAGTGGAGAAAATATTGGTTCTGATTTTTAAAGAGCTTTAAATTCTCAGAGGCTGATATTCAAATGTCCTTGTCCTAAGCCCCTAATTATATCTGCCACCCGCTTCTGACTGATCTGCAAGGATTTTTATCGAATAATACTAATACCTCAACAACGTTCAGGGCCTTTGTACATAAAGAAACCCACAGATGGCCAGGAGAAGTCGAGCTTCCAGGCCCAGCGTGCTCTCCTGGGTCAGGGACTGAGGTGAGTGAAAAAGACTCAAAGAAACAAGTCCTACATTCTAAAATTAAATGGGTTCTCTCTTTGAAAGGAATGCCTCTGTTTATGAAACCATAGAGTATTCACCCTGAGTTAAATCTGGCCTCAGACACTTACTGGTTGTGTAACTTTGGGCAAGTCACTTTGTCCTGTTTGCCTCAGTTTCCTCATCTGCAAAATGAGCTGGTGCTTGTCTGCTTTGGGAGAGGGGAAGAGAAAGAGAAAGTAGGGTGGGGGGGATCATGAATCATGTAACCATGGAAAATATTATAAATAAAAATTAAAATTAATTAAACAAAAATAAAACACAAACAAATATATGAATGAATGAATAAAAAAGAGCTGGAGAAGGAAATGCAAACCACTCTAGCATCTTTGCCATGAAAACTCTAAATAGGCTCACAAAGAGTTAGACCTGACTGAATGACAAACATGGCATCTTTGCCCATCTACACCCTCAAAATGGGGAGCAAAGCCTTATGATTCCAAAAGTGAATGCCCCAGACAAGGGCTCAATGGACTCCCAAATGGAAAAGACCCTAGAGCTCATCTAGTCCAACTCCTTCATTTTGCACATGAGGAAACTGATACCTACAGGTGATGTGATTTGCCCAAGGTCACCAAGTTTGTAAGTAGCAGTGTCAGGATTTAAACTGAGGTCCTTGGACTCCAGATCCACTGATTGAGTGCTTTAACTGGCATTTGATACCATCTTACTAGTGTTAAAGACAGAAGGCAGTGTTTTCTTTCTAATTTTCTTCATACCTGGGTTATTAGAAAGTGTTTAGAGCCCGGGGTCACCTAGCAAGCAAATGTCTGAGGCCAGATTTGAACTCAGGAAGATGAATCTTTATGACTTTCAAGCCCAGCACTCTATCCACTGTTTCTCCAGTTACCTACATAATTGTGATGAAAAAAACAAAAGACGTCATTAAAATTATGTTAAAGAATACTCAATGAGGCCCAAGATCACTTCTATTAGGGCAGTTATGTTGGGGCAGTATAACTTAGAGAAAATTGTGCAATGGAAAATCTCTACAAACACATATTTATAATCTTTTTCATTCAATCAGCAATGAGAGAGAAAAACACACAGAGAGAAACAGAGAGAGGGAAAAGGAGAGAGAAAGAGAGAGAGAGAGAGAGAGAGAGGGGGGGGGATCTGAATGGTCATTCTGAGGCTCCATTCATTACATATATTTACTTTTCTAACTTTTCTGGCTATTGGACCCATTAGAAGTTATCTAGTATTAATGCTTTTCTCTTGTTCTTTCTCTTGGTTAGTTCTTGGGCATTTCTTGCCATTATTATGCTGGTTTTTCCTTCTCAGTCAGAAGTCTGGGTGAGGTGGGCAAGTTCTCCATGTATAGAGCTGTGGAGCAGTTTTTGCCTGAGGCTACTTTATGAGTCACAGCTCAGTGCTGCCCTTCTCAGCTTTATCCTGGAGCCTAAGGTCTGTGCTCTTTAGGCTCCTGGGGTCTCAAGTCTAGCTGTTCTCAGGGTCAAGCCTCCTAGTGGTCTCCTTGCTTGCTCCTCTGCCCGAGGCTCCTTTACGAGTCTCAGCGTGCTGCTTCCACAATCTGTCACACCTCCACTCTAGGTCGATGCCCAAGGACAGTGCTCAGGGTCTGCATTCAAAGTACATGTTCTTTATCCTTCTGGGGTCTTAAGTCTTGCTGCTCTCAGGAGCAGGCCCTGGTGATCCCAGGTAGCTGCCAAGAACTTAATGAATGCCCCAAACTTGCTCTAACTCTTGTGCACTGGCTCTGGCACTGTAGGTGGGGTGGGGGAGGGTTGGTTAGGTCTCGTTTTAATGAGAGCTATTTCCCCCCTTATAGCATGGAAATGGCCAAATCCCATGTACCTTCAATGCTGCATCCTATTGTGGGGTCCCTTCATTCATCTGGATTTGGTTTTTGTGTCCTTTTGAGGTATCATGTATGGGTTGGTTAGGAGAGTTAAGAGCCCTGTTTCCACTCTGCAGCCATGTTAACCCAGAATTCCCTTTTGGACCCATTAGAAACTAAGTCACTTCCCCCAAATGTGGTAGGTACATGTGTGCTGAATTGACTGGTGAATGAATGTACTGTTCTCTAAGGATATGTGTATTTATACTACTTATCTTGAGATTTTGCAACTCATTTAAATAATCAAAGGAGTAAAATATGTTAGCAAACAATTAAAAGAATTAATAGTATATAAAAACTCTATCCACAGTCAAATTTTTAAAAATACATTCTCCATTATTGGAAATCAGCATCAGTGAATTACAGCAAATTCATTATTTAAAAAAATATTTTATTCAAATCTGACAAACTAAATATGTCTGACGGTATATGTACATATATCAATAATAGCTGGCATTTAAATAGTTCCTTAAGGTTTGCAAAGAACTTTTCAAATATTATCTCATTTTGTCCTCACAACAACCTTAGTAGGTGGGTGTTATTATATCCATTTTGCAGATAAGGAAACTGAGGCTGAAAGCAGTTAAATGAGTTACACAGGGTGACACAGCCAGTAAGTGTCAGAGACAGGACTTGAACTCAGAGCTTCCTGTCTCTCTACCCTTTCAATGCTTCTCTAGGCAATCAATCAATTAATAAACATTTATTAAGCATCTGTTTTGTGCCAGCCACTGTGCTAAGCAGTAGGGATAAAAAAGGAACAAAAGACTGTCCCTGCCCTCAAGCATGCAAACTATACAAAGCAAGCTATATAGAGGATAAATAGGAAACAATGAACAGAGGGAAGGTACTGGAATTATGAGGAGGTGGGGGAAGACTTTTGGTAAAAAGTGGGATTTTAGTTGTAACTTAAAGGAAATCAGGGAGGTCTGATGTTGAAGCAGAAGAGGGAGAACATTCCAGGCATGGGGTCAGAGAGAGAAAATGCCCAGAGTCAGTGTCTTGTCTTGGAACAGCCAGGAGGCCAGGCTTACTGGATTGTAGAGTACATGTTGGGGAACAAGATGGAAGAAGACTGGGAAGGCAGGAAGGGGCTAGCTAGATTCTGAAGACTTTAGAATGCTAGAGAATTTTGTATTTGCTCCTAGAGACCATAAGAAGCCAGTAAGGGGGCATGGCATAGGGAATGAGACAATAGGACTTGCACTTCAGGAAAATCTCTTAAATGGCAGAATGGAGGATGGATTGGAGCAGGGAGAGACTTGGGCAGATCATCTGCAGCTATTGCAATACTCCAGGCATGAGGTGAGGTGATGAAGGCCTGAACCTGCATCAGAGTGGTAGCAGTGTCAGAGGAGGGAAGGAGGCCCTTTGGGAGAGCTTGGAGATGGAGGATGAGAGATAGTGAGGAATCCAGGATGACTTCTAGAATTCAAACCTGAGCAACTGAGAGAATGCTGCCCTCTACAATAACAGGGAAAGTAGGAGAGGGAACTAGGGTTCAGGAGGAAAAATAATTAGTTCAATTTTGGACTTATCAGGTTTAAGATGTCTAATATGTATATATATATATATATGTATATATATATATATATATCCAATTCAAGATGTCTGAATGACAGTTGGAGATACAAGATGGGAGATCACTGTAAAATGGGAAAATGGGAAGATTATGGTTGGACTGGATATTTAAAGTTTGGTTGCCAGGAATCGATTAGTCGATTCCAAAATAAGAGACCCAAGTCAGGATGACTTTATGGTGGCTTATTTACAATTAGGAAGATTGAAGGTAGGGAAAATGAGAGAGAGAAACTCTGGCCTGGACCGGAGGCCCGAACCAGGTAGGGCTTCAGAGGCCCCAGCAGAGGGGCGCAGAGGGGCACAGAGGTTAATTAAACAAGGCTTCTAGCCACAAGGCCTTCTCTAAGATGAGAGGCCTCTTGAGTCTAGGCTTCCAGAAATGCCAAAGGAAAGAGAAAGAAAGTCAGCCTAACTTACCTACATGACAATTCAAAGGGAAGCAGTCTGAGATCTCAACCGGAGCTCCTCCAACACCAAGTTCAAAAGGCAAAAAGCCCCTCATAGGAAGTTACCATCGTATTTAAAAGATAACAGTTTTCGTCACTTCCTGCATCCACCTCCAGTTTATGTGGACAAATGGCAGCCTCAACCCTGTTTTGGACTGCCCAGGGGGCAGTCCCTTGTTTTTGATTTGTCACTCACTATCACATGTGGGTAACAGACCTCCCCCCTCCCCACTTAATTCTAAGTTGAGTGGGGTGACAATTTTTCCTGGTGGCTAAAGTCTAAAGAATGAATAAGGGTGAGCTAATTCCATTTACACATCTCAGCAGAGAGACTGAGGCAGGAAAGGAAGATTTGAGAGTCATCAGCATAATTAAATCCATTGTTGCTGACTAGATCACCAAATGAATAGTATAGTGGAAGAAAGGAGGGCTCAGGACAGAACCTTGAGGAATACCTATATTTAGAAGGTCTGATCTAGAGGAGGATTCTGGAAAGGAGACAGAGAAGGAGCAAAAACTAGAGAGACTGGTGTCCTGAGAACCTAGAGAAAAGAGGCAATCGAAGGGGAGAGATGATCAACAGTGTCAAAGGCTTCAGAGAGGGCAAGGAGAAGGAGGATTGAGAAAAGGCCACTGGAGCTGGCAATTAGGAGATCATTTGTAACTTTGGAGAGAGCAGTTTTGAAGGAATGATAAGGTCGGAAGCCAGTTTGTCTGGGGTTAAGAAGAAAGTGAGAGAAGATAAAGTGAAGACAGCTATTGTGGGATGGCCTTTTCAAGCAGTTTAGCTACAATGGGCCAAAGAGAAATAAGATGATAGCAGGGATGGAAGGATTAAAAGAAGGTGTTTTTTTCAGGAAAGGGGAGATATGGACATGTCTGTAGACAGTAGGAAAAGAACCAGTAGACAAGAAGAAATTGAAAATAATTTAGAGTGAGGATGACAAAGGGAGGTGTGTGTGTATGCAAGGTGTGTATATACTCTAGTCTAAGGGATTTTGCATGCATTTATACACATAAATATATATACACACACATACATACATACATAGCTACTATTTGCATATATATTTATTTATTTATAAACATACGGACTACTCCACTAAAGTTCTCTGCTGCCTCATTGTGGTATGTAGGTGACTCTGGCTTCCCAAAGGCAACACCAGCAAAGGACAAGCTCTGGCAGGTCCTACTGAGCTGGAAAGGACCCAAGAATGACTGAATGTCTGTTTACCAAGACCAGCCTAGCTAAATTCCAAGAGGCTCCTCACTAGGGTGGCCTGAGGGTGATGATTTTCACCCACAGCAATCCTCAAAGAGAATCTTTTATGTTCCAGAAAAATTGTGATCTATGTCTGTGGAAAGAGCACCCAAGTCATTGAAATTAAAGACCAATTAAATCCTTAAGTCAAGAAGATGCATTTGTACACATGCACAGTTATGCTGCTCCAAACAAGGTAGGATCATCTCCACCTGGTAATCAACACAACAAGCATGTGTGTATGCATATGTATATGAATATATAATGTGTATATACTATGCATATATAATTCCCATGCTCATATTCATATATATATATGTGTGTATATCTCTATGCACCTGCATATTTTTCATTTCTGTATTCCAAGGATTTAATTTCATTAGCATCGTTACTCCTTCCATGGAATAATCAGAATTTGTTTTATTTCTATATATGTTTATGTATGCATATACATTTAAATATGTAATATGTATATAATATGCATAATATATAATAACATAATTAGATTATATATATATTTATATATGTACATATAGATATAATTTTCCAATCCAACAAAATAATGATCACGGATAGTCCTTCAAGATTTGCAAAGTCCTGTAGATGTATTGTCTCATTGGATCTTCACAACAACCCTGTGAGTTAGGTGCTATTCTTTTCCCCATTTTAAATATGGGGAAACTGAGGCTGAGAGGTTTAATCACTTGCCTAGAGTCACAGAACTAATAAGTATCCTGATAATATTGATATATAAAAATTCCAGTTACTTTTGTTCCCTAGCACTGAAAAGCAGAGTGATGTCATATTAGGACAAAGATTTGAAAAAAAAAAATAAAAGTAGGTTGTATCCCTTTTTTTAGAAACAGATTTATTCATGGCCTTGTTGAAAGAATACTGCCTCTGGAGTCTGAAGAGATGGGAATATATACTAACTCTCCTACTGACTTACCTGTGTGACCCTGGGCAAGACACTTTATCTAGTCTGTTCTTATCTTCTTCACCTATAAAATGAGGGGGCTGGCCAAGATATTTTTTTCAGTTCTTTCCAGTTTTAGACCTAGAATGCATTTAGGTAACCATCAAGAAACTGCCCAGGGGCACAACAGATAAAGCATCAGGGGTGGAGTCAGGAGGATCTGGGGTTTAAATCTAGCCTCAGACATTTCCTGGATAAGTCACTTACCCCCATCAAACCTCTAGTCCTTACCACTCAGTATCAATTCTAAGACAGAAGGAAAGGGTTAAAAATAAAAGGCGAGACTCCACACACATACTAACGAAGGCAAGGAAAATGAAGACTTGGGATTCTAAAGCACACTAGTTATTTGAAAGTAAGAAAAGCTCAATCATTAAACACAGCACCAATGCAAGGTCTTTGAATTGCCTTAGAAATGATTGCTCTTGGTATGCACTCATCTAAGAGTTTTCTTCTTTAAACTCTAACACTAGAGGCAAGTAATTTTCTTAGTGAGGTCATTATCAGGGTTGGGTAGTGCTACTTTCTTGGAAAGGGACAGCTAGGATGCTCAGCGGATAGAGCACCAGATCTAGAGTCAGGAAGACCTGGTTTCAAATCTGACACTTCAAATCTGTATGACCCTGGACAAGTCACTTAACCCCATTGCCCAATCCTGTCTTAGAGAAATTTCAATTCCTTCAACTATTAAGTACCTTCTAAGTGCCCAGAACTGTAGAATTGTTACTAAGTCAGAAAGTAAGGGTTTGGGGGTGGGGGGGTGGGGAGGGGAGGAAATATTTGGAGAGCTTGCTCTGTAGCTCCCATGAGTCAAATGCCATATTTACTAACCCTATAAAGCCAAACTTTTTTTTAGTAATTACAAAAAGAAAGAAGGGAAAAATTAGATAGATTATGGCCACTTTGGACAAAAGTGGTCAAGACTGATCAGCCAGGTTACTGTCAGGCTTTCTCCCAGTTTTTACGATTGTGGGATAGTGCCATCCCTTTTATAACCTTTAAAATTTCCTTTGTTATCTTTATGGCTCAAGTTCATTTAAATGGATTTTCAGAAGTGTTGTAAGCATTGTCTTTTCTGTCATTGTTGTCTAATCCATTCTCAGGTTTTTCTTGTTTTTCTTGTTGTTTTTTTTGTCAATAAGAGAGAATTTTCCTTGTTCTAGACCTTGGGGAATTCCACTTTAATGCTGATAATGTCAAATTTGTCAGATCTAGAGAAAATATGTGAATGCATCTCATAGATTTTAAGCTAGACTCTAAGATATTAGCAGAGAACTCACTGAACATAAATTTGGGGTCCTTATTAATACATAGCAAAAGCATTTAGTACCATCCAGAATGATGGAGCTGTGCCAGATAGAAAAATATACCCTTGGGATCTAATTTGAGAGAATGCTCATCTAGATAAGTACCACTTCTGCCATATACTTTGATTTCTGAATAGAAAATATTGGTTTTCATCCCCATTAATGGTAGAGTAGATACACTCAAAATCAGGAAGATTTGGGTTCAAATTAGACCTTTTAACCCTGGGCAAGTCATCCAATCTCTTCCACCCTGAGTTTCCTTATCAGTAAAATGAGATAATAATACCACCTAGACTTTGGGGTTGTTAGAGAGGTCAAATGAGATAATATATGCAAAATACTTTATAAAATGCAGAGTGCTGGATAAACATGAATGATGATGATGATGACCATTAGATCTGATTATAAGTTCCAGAATTTGTTCAAGTCAATTCAAAGAACCTATACCAAGCACCTACAATGGGCTAAGTCATTCTTGAAATGATGCTGGCCTTACAAAGACAAAGATGAAGCATTCTTTGCTCTCTTGTTTTCATTAATCTCTGAGGGAGACAGCATGGGTACAAATAAATCTTATATAAGCTAGAGTGTGATGGGAGCAAAGGAAAGATTCAGATCAAAGGCTCTGAGAATATTTAAGGAAGGAGAAATTTCAATTTCATTCAACTTTCAATTATTTACTAAGTGCTCAGCACTGTACTAGGTGCTGGTACTATCAAAACAGTCCCTGCCCTCCAAGAACTTATATGTCATTGGGGACAACAGCATGTATGTAGAAAATTAAATATGATAGAGAAATTAATTTCTGAGGAGATGACATCAGCAATCGAGGGCATCAGGATTTCCTGTATATATCTACAAACACACACTTAGTATGTTTTTATGTAACTACATATGTAAAATGCACATACATATGTAATGTATATGTGCATACATATACATTACATATGTATGTGTGCGCATTTTACATGTACATATATTACATATGTATGTATTTATATGTGTCTCTATATAGAGACACATATATGTATTATTTATATTCAGTCTTTCTCCTGAGCTTCAGTTCTACATGACTGCTTGCCTATTTTGCATTTCAAATCAACTATCCTACGATATCTTAAACTTAGTATGTCCCAAACCAATTTCATTATCTTTCCTCCTAAACCCTCCTCTCTTCCAAAATTCCTTGTATCTGTCACAAACACCACTACTCCTCTGGTCTTCTAGGTCCAAAGCCTCTGCATTAGCCTAGAATCCTCAGCCTCTCTCAGCCCACACAGCCAACCATCTGCCAACTTCTCGCCTTTTCTGCCTTCACAATGTCTTCCACATCTGACCCCTTTCTCTCCACTTCTGTGGCTACTGCCTTATTTCAGGCCTTCAGAACCTCTCATCTCTATGATGGTAGCAGCCTCCTAATTGGTTTGCCCACTGCAACTCATTCTCCACCCTGCTGCCGAAATGATTTTCCTTATGTGCAGATTGAATCTTGTTACTTCCCCACTCAGGATACTCCAGTGCCTTCCTATCGCTTCTGGGATTAAATAGGAGCTCTCCTGTTGATCTTTTAAAACTCCTCATCTTTCCAAGTCCCATTGGACATTGCTCCCTGCATCGTGATCCAGACAAACCCACACAAAACTCCATTGGTCCTCTCTGTGTCTTTGCCATCCCTGGAATGTGTGCCATCTCCATCTCTGCCTCACAGAGATCCCCTCTTCCTTTGCAATGCAACTCAAGTGCCATCTTTTTAAAAAAATTTTAAATAATCTTTACCTTCTGCCTTTGAATTGATACTGAGTATTGGTTCCAAGGTAGAACAGTGGTTAGGGATAGGCAACTAGAATTAAGTGACTTTCCCAGGGTCACATAGCTAGGATATGTCTTGGTTCAGATTTGAACTCAGGATCTTCTGACTCCAGGTCTGGCTCTCTACCCTCTGAGTCACCTAGCTGCCTCTCAAGCACTATCTTTTGTGTGAAGGTGTTCTGATACCTATATCTGCTAATATCTTTCTTCTTGCACTATCACATATTTGGCTTCTTTGTGCACATTGGTAGGTATTCACTTTCCAGTTTTGTTGTATATTTTTACATATGTGCAGGTCATTTATCTCCTTGTGAATCGTGATTATTTCATCTTTGTACTTTTATGCCCAGATCTAGTTCAGGGCCTGACCTATAATAGGTGCTAAATAAATACTTGTTGGTTGATTGAGGTAGCATTTTAATTGAGTTTGGAAGGATATAAAGGATTCTCTAAGGAACTGCTAAGGAAGGAATACAAGGAAGGGGACACAGTCTATTCAGAGGTGTGGAGATGGTAGATGAAGATAAGAACTGGAATGTTATCTTTAGAGAATATCAAATAGGCCAGTTTGGCAGGAATGCAGAGTTCTTGAAGGAGAATAATAGACATGAAGCCCAGAAAAGTAAACTTGGAATTAGATTGAGAAGGGCTTTAAATGCCATACAGTGGACTTTGTATCTTACACTAGAAGCTAGAGAGAGCCATGGTAGCTTCTTGAGCAGGAAAGTTACATAGTCAGAGACTCAAATAATATAGGTTCAGCAATGGTATGGTAGGTGGATTGGGGGGGGGGGAGCATTTTCAGCTGTGAAAATCAGGGCACGCTGCATTGAGAAGAAGACATTACCTAGCTGAGACTTGAAGAAGGAGAAGGATTTTGAAATGATGATAAGATATATAAAGGGCCTTCTAGGCAGAGGGGATCACCTATAAAGTACATGGGGGTTGGAAATAGCATGGTGAATTTGAAAAACAAGTAGTAACTCTTAAAAACGGGGTTAACTTATATTTTTCTCTGGGTTCAGAAGGGTGAGTAGGAGACAGGAATGGACAATAGACTGGGACCAAACAAGTTAGGGAAACTGGGTTTGGCAGTTTGGGGAAATGGCAGTTGACAGGAGTGACTGTTGGGCCTTAACTGCCACATTGATCCACCTAGTCAGGGAGTCCGTGAAACCAGCAAGTGAATGACAAGAGGGTTTATAACACAGGTTTAAATAAAGAAAACATAGTCTAAAGAAGGGAAAAGGGATTCTATTCTACCAGTCTGTGGGCAAGCCTCAGGGACAGGGAATGGACTTATCTACACTAAGCTGGAAACTATAGCAAGGCAGGGCATGATGGAGATCAGGAAGGAAAGTGGGATCCTCACTGCTGAGCCCTGTCAGAACCCAGCGATGGGACAGCTTTCCCAGGTCTTCAGCCAGTACTCCTTCAGTTGGGTAAGCCAGGGAGCTAAACCAACCCAAGATAACCAGCAACTCAGGTTGGATTTAATAGTCTCAACCAAAATCTTCCACAAGCAGATGACGGTCTTCCTTCTGGATTCCAGGAAATCAGGGTACAAACTCCTCTTCCTCCGAGGTCTCCCAGGGGGTTAGTTACAACTTGTCCCCAGCCACCATGGAGTCCCTCTTAGAGAGAGAAGCAACATTTCCTGCTTCCTCATTCCTGCCTGCTAAGTCTCCTAAATACTCATTTATTAATCTTCCTCACAACATAACCCAACCTGCAGAGTGCGTGAAGGGGAATAATGTGGAATAATGCTGGAAAGGTAGCTTGGAGTCAATTTATAGAGGGCCTTCAATGCCAGGCAAAGTTTGTATTTTTGTCCTACAGGCAATAGAAAGCCAGTGAAAGATTCTGAGCAAGGGAGTAGCATGTTCTTACCAGTGCTTTAGGAAGCTTATTTAGGAAGCATCTAGGTGGAGGATGAATTAGGGAGGGGAGAGATAGGAAGCAGGAAGACCATATTATAGGAAGTTATTAATATTCCTGGTGAAAGGTGATGTCACCCTGGGCTAGACTGATGGCCGAGAGTCTAAAGAAAAGGGGGAAAATGTGAAGGATGTTACACAAGTACATTAATCTTCTATATATCATTGGGATGTATTTCATGGCTAGTTAGAGATTTGCTAGAGATACAAACTACCTTCTTTTTAGCAAGTAGATTCAAATTTGAATTTAAAAGTTCATGTAAACTATATTCTGACGATTGGTTCATCTTTGTCTTTCCAAGGATTGTTTTCAGATAACCACAGTATAGCAAGTGGATGATAGACTGTTGACCAAGCATTTATTTAAAATGTTGAATTAATCTTACTTTATAATGGTGAGATACTGGGTATGTATGGACAGGATGCTGAGGCAGACAATCTCTTTCCTCCTATACCTTGATCCCCTCCATCTCCATTCTGGAGAATGATACTCCATCAATCATGTCTTTCTCTCCAGCATCTTCATTTCCCTGTTCCTTTCCTTAAGTCTACAAATATACTCAATTCATCCTATCCTGAACACCTCCTTCAAAAGAACAAATTCAATACCTTGACTCCACTACCCATTCAAGCTATTATACTCTCTACTCTTCCTCACTGCCAAATTTCCATAGACTGATCTCAAGCCATAATTTTCTCTTCCCTACAATCCTTCACAGTCTTATTTCCATTCTTATCATTCTTTTGAAATTTCTTTTTTCAAGATCACAAAAGATCTCTTTCTTACCAAATACAAAGGCTTTTTACATTTTGTAAGTTCTGATCTTCCTTCACTTCTGGAGCATTTTATAGTGATGACCAACTTATTCTTCTCTTTTAGTTTCTCTTATATTGTTCTTTCTTAGTTTTTCGTCCCATCTGTACATTCCTTGATCTATTTTGCTAACAATTCATATTCCCTCCTTTTGGGCAAGTCTCTCTCCTGTCCCTCTTCTGTCTTTGACCTTGTCTTCTTGACTCTCTACACGTTTGTCTTTAAAGATCCCACTCATTTTTTGGGTTTTAATGGTGATTTCATTGGAAATTACCCCCAAATCAGCATATCCACCTGATACTGATATAATCTGAGAGTTTCTATCTAGGATTTCAAATTTTCTGCTAAGTAATTTCATCTGGATGTCCAAGGAGCAATTGCTACTCAGCATGTTCAAAACTGAACATATCCCTATCTGAAACCTAATTACTACCCTACCCTGGCCTCTATTTTTGGTGAAGGAACCACCATTCTCTCTGTCAGTAAGGTCCAAAACTTCAGAATCCTCTTGTGTGGTAGAAAGAGCTCTGGTACTTCTAAACTTGAGAATATCATTTCATCTTTCCATATCTAAATTTCTTCATTTAGAAAATGAGCAAGTTGGAGTAGATGATTTCTAAGTTGTTGTTTTTTCTGGCTCAGATGTTCTATGATCCTTTGATCTTCACCTTTTCACTTTCACCTCATGCTTCATATCCAATCATTTGCAAAGTTCTCTTAATTCTATCTCTACCATAGTTAGTTAAGACTATTTATGTAATAGTTTCCTAATTGGTCTTTCTGACTTCAATCTATTCATTCTTCAAGCTATCCTTCATGCTGCTCCTACATAATCTTCTTAATATACTTTTCTAATTATATCACTCCTTACTCCAAATGCTTCTCTATCTTTCTCTTCCTTCACACCATCTTGAAAGCACCAAAAACTTCCAAACCCCTAGATCTAGATCTGAAAACAGCAGTACAAAAAATCCTGAAACTTAAGACAGTGCCCTTTCCCCCAACCACACTAGGAACAGAGGACTACTTTAACATAAAGTTCAAAATCAAGAAACTAGGTGGGGGAAATGAGTAAATAATAAAAATAGAACCTGATCATAAAAATCTATTGTGGTGACAGAGAAGATAAATACACAAACTTAGAAGAAATGACAATTCTACAGAAGTTAAATAACTTATTTAGTAACATCAATCAAACTACCAAAGATTTATTTATAGAGCTAGAAAAATAACAATTCATCAGAAAAAACCAAATATCGATGAATATTGACAAACCAGTGGGAAAAAAGGAATCAATTAAAAAATAAGAAGCAAGGCAGCCTATCAGTTTCAGATTTCAAACTATATTACAAAGTGGTAATCATCAAAGCAATCTGGTTCTGACTAAGAAATAGAGTGGTGTATCAGTGGAATAGATTAGGTGTACAAATGGCCATAGTAATCTAGTGTTTAATAAACCCAAAGGTTGCTTTTGGAGTGAGAATTTACCATTGATAAAAATTTCTGGGAAAACTAGAAAGAAATTTGACAGAAACTAGACATGGACCACTGTCTCACAACATATCCCAAGACAAGGTCAAAATGGAGAAATCATCTAGACCAGTGGTTCCCAAACTTTTTTGGCCTACTGCCCCCTTTCCAGAAAAATATTACTTAGCCCCCTGGAAATTAATTTTTTAAAAAAATTAATAGCAATTAATAGGAAAGATAAATGCACCTGTGGCCATCACTGCTCCTCTGGATCGCTGCAGCACCCACCAGGGGGCGGTAGCACCCACTTTGGGAATCACTGATCTAGACAAAAAGGATGATATCCTAAGAAAATTAGGAGAATATAGGAAAATGTACCTGTCAGATCTATGGACAAGAGAAGAGTTTATGGCTAAATGAAAGATGGAGAGGATGACAGGAACTAAAATAGATTATTTTTTATTACATGAAATTAAAAAGCTTTTGCACAAACAAAACTAATCCAGCAAACATACAGCAAGTTTCACTAATAAAGGCCTAATTTCTCAAATATGTAGGGAACTCAACTATAAAAATAAGACTCATTCCCTAATTGATAAATGGTCAAAGGATAAGAACAGGCAGTTTTCAGGGAAAGAAATCAAAGTTATCTAAAGTCACATAAAAATGCTCTAAATCACTAGTTATTTGAGAAACACAAACTAAAACAGCTCCAAGATACCACCTCACATCTATCAGATTGGCTAACATCACAGAAAAAGAAATGACAGATATTGAAAGAGGTGTGGAAAAATTGATATGCTAATGTACCTTTGGTGAAGTTTTGAACCAATCTAACCATTCTAGAGAACAATTTGGAACTATGCCCAAAGAACTATAAAAATGTGCATACCCTTAGATCTAGAAATACTACTACTAGATTTATATCCTAAAGAAATTTTTTTAAAAGGGAACCAGATCAATTTTTACAAAAATATTTATAGGCAGCTCTTTTTGTGGTGGCAAAGACTTGGAAACCAAAGGATTATTCTTCAAATGGGGAATCTCTGAACAAGTTGTGATATATGATTATGACAGAATACTATTGTGCTATAAGAAATGATGAACAGGATAGTTTCAGAAAAACCTGAGAAAACTTTTATGATCTCATGCAAAGTGAAGTAAGCAGAACACAGTAACAGCAATATTTTATGATGATCAACTATGAAAGATTTAGCTACTCGGATCAAGACAATAATCTAAGAAAATTCCAAAGGACCCATGATGAAAAATGTCATTTAGTATCAGAGAGAGAACTCATAAACTCTGAATATAGATTAAAGCATACTTATTTTTACTTTCTTTATTTTTCTTATTTTATTTTTTAATCTGTGTTTTCTTTTGCAATATGGCCAATATAGAAATATGTTTTGCATGACTTTACATTTATAATCACTATCAAATTGCTTACCTTCTCAAGGAGCAGGGAGAGGCAAGAGGAAGGGAGAAAATATGGAACTCAAAATTTTTTAAAATAAATGTCTGTTTAATAATAATTTTTAACAAATGTTTAGCAAAATATCTAACAAAATAAAATATATTAAAAATAAAATGTTAATACTGTGGATTAAACTTAAAAATATGTTGAACTCACATTTTTTTTCAGAGTAGGTTATCAAACATTTGTCAACATATCCTTGGGCATGCTCCAAGCTAAAAGTTTAGGTGAGATATAGGT
The DNA here is from genome assembly GCF_016433145.1 of Gracilinanus agilis. Taxonomy (NCBI): domain Eukaryota; kingdom Metazoa; phylum Chordata; class Mammalia; order Didelphimorphia; family Didelphidae; genus Gracilinanus; species Gracilinanus agilis. The sequence goes on from NC_058135.1 coordinate 127,027,855, forward strand.
TTATTATCCTACATGTTTCTTTCCCTCTTCTGGGTGGTGGCAAAGGTTGCTCAAAGGTCCATCACAGGCATGAATCTCTGATCTTCTCTCTGAATTTGTCCAGACTCACTGTTAATTGGCTCACAGATCATTTTCCCTCATTATTTATTGTTAGTTGGAGCAATTTTGCAAAAGCTTGAGGTGTCAAATCAAGCTTGGTTATGCATGTAGACCATGACACTCTGGCTAGAAGCAAAGTATAATGTAATTGGGAAATATTTAATAAGATAAATAGAAATATAAAAAAGCACAGGTCAATATGGGGCTAACAAGGATCCTCATTTATGGTTTAGTGGTCCCATATTTATTTGAGTTTGACATCACAGATATAGGCAAAGGGAAGACAGATGTGGAAAGATTCCTTTCTCTAGCCATATCTATCTCTCTCTGTCCTTGAATTTCTCCATTTCTTCTCAACCCTGGTCAAGAAACATTTACTTCCTTCTCTTTCTTCCAATAATCAGCCAAACTTGATTACTCCTTCTTCCTCTCCTAGCCCCATAGTTATGCAAAGAGGTGATACTAGGCTTCCATAATCAGCCACAGCCAGACACACTATATACAATGACCCAAACATAGTGATGTCATTTTAGTCTTTTTCAAGTAGGAAGGACCAAAACCAAAAGCCTATGCAAAGAGAAGGTAAAGGGAGGAATTCCAATAGCTACCCTCTGCCTATAAAGTAAAACATAAACCTTTTTTTTCTTGTTTACACCTGGTTTATTCTTTGATTTAATTGATTAACTTAATGCAGAGTCCAGGTAAGCTTCACTCATACATAAATGAGGAAACCGAGTCTAGGAAAAATAAGGCTTTCTTTTTACCCCCAAAGGACACATAGCAGCACTCAAGCCTAGAGTTTAGGTCTTTTGGATATCATTCAGTATTCTGCATTGTATGCTATTAGGTTAGGCCACCCAGCAAAAATCTTTCCTGGGCCAGGAAAAGATGGATAGTTAGATGTTGATGTTGATGATGATGATGATAATGTTGAAGATGTTGTTAATAATGTTGATGACATTGATGATGTTAATAATATTGTCAATTATGTTCTTGATGATGTTGTTCTTGATGATGATGGTAGTGGTATTGATGATGATAGTGTTGATGTTAATGATGATGATGATTGAATTTGGAGTTGGAGGTTTTCCTTTGTTATGAGGAAAAAATAAGAGTTTAGACATTTAGTGAAATTAGCACCCAGGTTGTCAGATAAGACCTAAAGATTTCAATGATGAAATTGAAGGAAGGAAGTCCATTTCCTGAGGACTCTGTTATGGAGAAAACAGTGTGATGCTGTTAACTATCTCTAGTGGAGAGCCCAGGAGAGGGGATTTTCTCTATCAAGGAGTCAACTGTTCTGCCAGGAAATGCAGTTGTGAGCATTGATCACAGCTCTGAAAGGTGGACTTTCAGTCTGGATTAGCTCACTGCCTTCATTCTTCCTTTGGATTAATTTTGCTGAGTGTGGGAAGCCAATAAGAGAATAGATAAAAATCTGAGACCCCTCTTTTGATACCTCTTATGATCCATACCTTTTCTTATTGGAAAAACAGTATAGACTTATTGGAAAGCTTTGAGTCCTTAGCAGACCAACAACTACTGAGTTAAAAATTTATCTCCTTGATAATTAAGAAGCCTGAACCCTAACAAACATTACTTAGATAAGACTGCATACTTAGATAAGACTGGAGCCTTTAGTCTGGACTTTATTTGACCAAGTGCAAACCTATAATCCAGGAAGACAGAACTCAATTAGGGAGCATCTTCATAAAATATTTCTGCTCCCAGAATTATCCCCTACTAATTGGTGGTTGGAATTTGGCCATTGTCTTTGTACCCATACCTTTACTCTTTACACTTTAATGGGTTGTGTATGATTTGTTACCCCTTCACAGCTGTGACTCTTTCTTTGTGTTCTTTGTTTGAAATCAGTATATAATAAACTCCAAAGCCCACAGAGTTCAGATCAGCATGGGCTAACCACTAGTCTGGTTGTTCTCATTTTCTTTCTCCTGTCTTAACAATCCTATGCCACCATACACCACTCAGGACCCCTACCAGATAGAGCTGGCTCTCTATAGCTGAGGACCTGTGCTGGATCATCACTGGAACAGAAGGGACTCAAGTTGTGAGACATCCATTCACCTTCCAGCCTATTAGGCTAATCCAGGCAGCCTGGGTTAGTAAAGTGTATGTAGATCCTGACCCAGTTCCTAGTCCCTGAGTTTAGTCCTTAGATACCTAGGTTAGGGGGCCTTTTCCCTACATCTCTTAACCTTTAAACTCATTATTAAATAGTGGTTTTTAACTTCCTGTTGTTTCTTTTCCATAGTAAGTAGGTATTCCTGGCTGATGAAGTCTGAGAGTCAGTTGGATCCCAACTGCCACTCACTCAAACTGTCACAGCCCATTTGTATTTGTTTAAGGTAGTTATCCCTCTTCACCCTTCATTCCTCCTTCATCCCCTTTCCTCCCTAGAAACCCCTGTGTGTTTATTTACCCATTTCATCTTCCATTTGAACCTTTCTGACCCTTTCCACTGGAATGATTAAAATTTTCTTGGAGACTGCCCTCCCCCATGCACTTCTTTATGAAATATAAAATTAACTCATTTTATTTATTTTCCCATTTTTCTTAGTATTATCCTAATTTTTTACCTCTAGTATATATATATATATATATATATATATATATATATATACACACACATAGATAGATAGATATTTCATCCTATAGAGTTTGTCACTGTACCCTCTAAGTGTACTTCTTCTAGCTACCCTGATGATAATAAAAATTTTTAAGAGTTACCAATATCATCCTTTCTTATAGGAATACAAATCATTTGAACTTATTGGGTCCCTTAAAAAAGATTTGTTTGTTTGTTTTTTCCCTTTCTTAATTACCTTTTGGTGATTCTCTTGTGTTCTGTATTTGGGCATCAACTTTTCTGTTTAAGTCAGGTCTTTTCTTTAGGAATGTTTAATGACCATGCAAGAATATAGTCAATTTTGCTGCGTAATTGATTCTTGGTTGTAGACCCAGTTCCCTTGCTTTCCAGAGTATCATATTCCATGTNATATATATATATACACACACACATAGATAGATAGATATTTCATCCTATAGAGTTTGTCACTGTACCCTCTAAGTGTACTTCTTCTAGCTACCCTGATGATAATAAAATTTTTTAAGAGTTACCAATATCATCCTTTCTTATAGGAATACAAATCATTTGAACTTATTGGGTCCCTTAAAAAAGGTTTGTTTGTTTGTTTTTTCCCTTTCTTAATTACCTTTTGGTGATTCTCTTGTGTTCTGTATTTGGGCATCAACTTTTCTGTTTAAGTCAGGTCTTTTCTTTAGGAATGTTTAATGACCATGCAAGAATATAGTCAATTTTGCTGCGTAATTGATTCTTGGTTGTAGACCCAGTTCCCTTGCTTTCCAGAGTATCATATTCCATGTCTTGTGGTCCTTCAGTGTGGATGCAGCCAGGTCCTGTGTTGTGAACTGTGGTTGCATGATATTGGAATGGTTTCTTCTCGGCAGCTCATAGTCTCTTTTTCTTGGTCTGGTAGTTCTTGAATTTGGCTATAACATTCCTGGGTGTTGTCAATTAGGGATTAAATGTAGGAGGTGATCTGTGTATTCTTTAAAACTTCACTTTTCCCTCTTATTCAAGAATGTCAGGGCAGTTTTCTTGGTTAATTTCCTGTGGAATGATGTCCAAGGTTTTTCTTTTGTCATGATTTTCTTGTAGTCCAGTAATTCTTAAATTGTCTCTTCTAGATCTATTTTCCATGGCTGTAGTTTTATCAATGAGGTGTTTCATATTTTCCTCAATTTTTTCAACCTTTTGATTTTGTTTTACAGACTCTTGCTGCCTTTGAAATCATTTGCTTCTAGTTGTTGGATTCTAATTTTTAAAGACTGAATTTCATCCCTGGATTTTTGATCATCCTTCTCCTTCTGATCTGTTTTTCTTTGTACGTCATCTTACACTTTCTTTGCCTTGTTTTCAAGCTGGTCAATTCTGGCTTCTAAGACACTATTTTCTTGTTTTAGATCATGTGCCTCTGTTTACAGATGACTTATTTTGCTTTTTAAGTTCTTTTCCCAATTGTCTTCAGTCATTCTTAATTGTTTTTTGAATTGGGTTTTGAGTTCTTACAAAGGCTGAGTCCAATTCAATGGAGTTTCTACATTTTTTTCTTGGTCTTCCTTGGTCCTCTTCTGTTCCATTTGTTCATTACCTGGATAGAAGCTGTCAATTGTAATTTCTTTTTTCTTTTTCTGTTGTTTACTCATATTTTTTCCTCCTTTCCCCCCATCATTGGCTATAATCTTGCTCCTCTGATTATTTGCTGTATCTGTGTGTTTGGGCTATTCTATCCTGAAGGATCTTCTTCTCTGGTCTGCTGATTGACTGGATTATACTGATGGAGTATTAATGAGCCCTGAGGTCAAATCTTCCCCAGCTGGCAGCAGAAGCTGAAGGTGTAGGTGAGGGTGTGGAGGCTGAAGGGAGCTGTGCTTCCCACCTGTTATCAAGGTATTCTGTAGTGATTTTAGCCTTCGCCCTGTGATCTGAGTCAGCAGGTTTTTATGGTGGCTCACAGTGCAGTCTGGGGGAAGGGGGTTGGAGATTGAACTTCCCTGCCCTCTGAAGGCTTTTTATCTGCCCTATTGATAGACTAGATTAAACCAGTGCTGATCTGATCTGTGGAGCTGGATATGCCCTGAGACCTTGAGAAGCAGAGGCCCAAGATGGAGAACAGTGGCTGTGACTAGGCTGCCCTCCCCTCCAGCTGTCTCCCTTCCAGCTGTGGTTAGAGCCCTGAGCCTGGCATAACTATGGCAGCAAGACACTCCCTCTGGACTGGAACCCTTGCCCCACAATTCCAGCAACCCCCAGAGACTCAGTACAGTAGGTAGAGGAGGGGTCCTGGGACCTACCTTCTTTCTTTTCCTTAAATAGGGGAATTCAGCCTTCTCTGCATACCTTTTAAGTTGAATTTGGTAGGAGGGTCTGCCAAAACATAAATTCTTAAGCTTGGCATTTGAGGCTTTCTATAATTTGACTCCACTCTACCAATCCAACATTATTTTAGACTATCCTTAAACATAAACTCTCTGCTCTAGATCAGTGTTATCACTTTTTTTTAAGACCTTACCTTTTGTCTTAGAATCACTACTGTGTATTGGTTCTGAGACAAAATAGCAGTAAGAACTAGGCAATGGGGGGATTAAGTAACTTGTCCAGGGCCACACAGTTAGGAAGTGTCTGAGGTCATATTAGAACCCAGGACCTCCACTCTATCCCTGGATCTCTATCCATTGAGCCACCTAGTAGCCCCCTATCACTCACTCTTACCTTCATGTCTTTTTTATGTTTTCCTCACTTTTTGGAGAATTCCCTTCTTTTTTTCTTTTCTTTTCCTCATATCCTAATCCTAAATCAATTCAGTAACCATGTTGCCTATGATGTCAAAGATAATGTCCTATGTATCAAGGGATATGAAGATGAAAATGTTCATTTCCTGCCCTCAAAGAATTTACAGTCTAACCAGAGAATATGACATATATTTGAATAAATGAGGTTCAACAAGGGCAAAGAAGAGATAGACATAAAGTGTCCTAGGGAAATTTGAGCAGAAGGATCCCTTTCAGGTGGGAAAAAGAATTCCTCCTTCATGGAGGAATTGACAGCTGAGCTGGATCTGAAAGGTCGTTTTTCTGTCTGTCTCTGTCTTTCCTTCCCTCTTTTCCTTTTCTATCTCTTTCACACACACACCTCCTCTACTTGTGTTATGGTGGTTTGTCTGCTAACTTTATTTCATGCCTCCACCCCTATTTTTTGGAGGGTAGGGTAGGTCAGAGTGGATCTAGACCTGTAAATCAGTACCTTCTCTGCAATTTATGGTTTTAGAGAGTTGCCCTGGGGCACTGAGTTGAGGTTACTTGCCCAGTTTTTCTCTTCCCTAAAAATCACCCCACAAAGGGACTTTTCTTTAAATCTTTTATCAGACCAAGTAATTCAGCTAGTCTGAGAGTTGAAGTAGAGGAGGATCCTTCTGCCCATATTATATTCTGAGTCCCAGAAGGAGACATATGTCTTCTAATGATTAAAAGATCCTGCCTGAGAAAGAAAACATTTAAAAAGATTTCTGAATCAACAAAAATCTGCAATGATCTTTTTCTTCTCTAGGAAACCTTGAAAAGAAATTAAAATGGCATAATACTTAAAGGCTGTAACAAAGCAACAATCCTCTCCAGTGAAACAGTTTGGCAATGTGGTCTCCCAGGAAGGATCTTCATGGGTATGCTGTGTCACTTCCTTCAGTCCCCTATCTAAACCAGCCTTTGACTGGCACATTGCCTTGTTGAAATTGGCTTACCATTCTGTTTAAGTGGGCATCCTGCCACCCTAATTGATGGGTATGAGTGCAGACATGTTATAGAACCAGGGCGTACATCAAATCTGGGTTGAAGGAGAAGGATTTCAGTCCAGAAATGTCAAAACAGCCAACAGTGCTGAGCTTGCATGCCAAGGTGAAGGAGAAGATGGTATCAGTGTCACTCCTCAAGCTTAGCACTGGATTAGTTCTTAAATTCCCAAAATAGCTACAACATAAGGCAAGATCTGGGCTCTAGGAGACCCAGATGAATGTCAATCAGAGGGAGAAGAAAAGTCTCATGTCCTACAATGACTTGCCACTTGGGGTATCCATGGTGTTTTGCCAAAACAGAACTTCAGCCAGAGCACATTTCTAGCTTTGCAAGCTTGGTCATGTATAGGAGTCAGATCCAAGATCTCCTCTTCTTTCTGAATTCTCTGCCAAACTTGGACTTTTAGAAATAAGGGCATTTTGCCCTTACAAGGGAAATACACTAATGATGCATTTGAAACCAATGGAAAATACTGGATTCAGGAACACATAAAAAGAGAAAGGAGAAAAACACTCCTATATAAAACTAGGTAGTGTCCTAGAGAGAAAAGGAAGTGGCCACTTGATTGGATAGCATTTATTGAAAGGTAAGCAGAATCATTTGGACTTAATGGCCCTTGTTATAATGTCTTCTAATTTTAGAGAATTTATTCTAAACTTTATTCATAGAAACTTGCGCATATAATTCCCAGTAGTACTCATTAGAATGACTTACTTGTGTGTCTATTTCTTCATCCTGAATTCCAGTCTCATAGATTTTTATTCTGCCCAATCAACTTTCTAAATGGAATGTTGTGGGGTACCTCAGTCCACAAGTAGCAGCATTCACATGTAGTTTCAGAATTTCCAGGTTGTTGGATATGACATGAATATTTAAAATACTTTCTGTTCATGGCTAGTTAAAGGTCAGAGAAAAGAAATTGGTCATTTTCTTTCCAAATTTTCCCCCATGTACTTGGTTAATTTATTCTGCTTAATAACTTTTAAGATTCCTCTCTGTGCACATTTTAAAATAATATTCCAACCAATCCTCAGTATTAAAGCAGTTCAAGTCAACAAGCATTTATGAAGTGCCCACTGTATGTCAAACATAAAGCCTAAGTAAGGCAGTGCAAGGGGGTCTTTGCTCAAGGCACCAAAATTTGGAGGAGGACTACTCCTGCAGTCCTTCAGTAGTTTAGAACAGTGATTTCCAAAGTGGGTGCCACCACCCCCTGGTGGGTGCTACAATGATCCAGTGGAGCGGTAATGGCCACAGGTACATTTATCTTCCCTATTAATTGCTATTAAAATTAAAAAAAATTAATTTCCAGGGGGCTAAGTAATATTTTTTTCTGGAAAGGGGAGGCAGACCAAAAATGTTTGGGAACCACTGGTTTAGAAACAACTGAGCTTTGCATTTACTAAGCAAGAATAATTAGTTAAGAAATGATGTTACCAACTGGCATATTGGAGCCTACATGCTTGATGAGTTCTCTCTTTCCTGGCTCTGTGATCCAACAACATTTGGGAATGTTATTTATTCTCCAGAAGCAAAAATCCCTTGTTAGGGTTATGTCCAGGTACCATGTTAAGCAATAGGGACACCAAGACAAAGAGGAAGCAGTACTTACCCCCATGGAGTGTATATTGTGTAACTATCTCTTCTAGGAAGTACAGACCAGCTTTGGAACCAATGAGATAGTATGATCACTCCCTTGTTTCTGATAGTATTCCTTCCCCATTCTGAATATGCACTCAAAAAAGCACCTCTACACAGGCTAAGAAACTTTTCTCTTCTTGCCTAAGGATAGCAATCCCCCTTAGCACACATGAAAACCAGACCCAAACTCTTGTCCAACTCTATGTGAGATCTAAAGTCTGCTGAATCTGTTGCTTAGTTCTAGTGTTCATGTTTATAACTTTTTTTTCATAGCAAAATGCTAAGGAGTCACCAAAGGGGACTTCTATAGAACTTACCAGTATTAACCTCAGAGGTGGGTCAGATGCTGAGCCTTTTTAATGAGTTCATTTTTGGCTCGCAGACAAAATCATAGCTGAGAAAGGACCTCATGTTATTTTCTGTTCTGTTATGTCAGATAACATGCTTATACTCCTTATTCTGTTTGATGATGCACCAGTCACAGGAGCATAGGAATTCATAGGTTTCAGAGCTGGAAGGGATGTTAGAGGTCATCTAGTTTGATCCTCTCTTTTAGAGAGTAGGAAACCAAGAGATGATATGACTTGCCTAGAATCACACAAGTAAGAGTAGAAACAAAGCTGAGGCTGGAACTGAGGTCTTCAGACTCCAAATATAGCACTCTTTCCATTATATCATATTGGGACAGCCCAACATGGCTGAAAATCCTACACATAAAATATTTCTCTCTTTATAGCTTGGTTGCAAATAAAAAGCAATCCTCAAATCATGATGGGGTTTCATTATTTACTCATTTCAATGGATCTATGATCTCTCAATGGGGACACTCTCTCCAAAGGTATAGAAAGCAACCCATTTGTACCATTTCATTCCATTTACTCTTGTGTAATTTTTATCTCTGTCCTCCCATTCATTCTCCATGAATGTTAGAAGTTTTTTTCATTCTTTTAACACTTCATGGGTCCCATTTTGGCACTTACACTATATTTTTACCTCTGTTGTGCCATAATTTTTCTAGTTATTCTAACTGTATATATCCTGAATGATAACTTTATGACATTACATCTATGTAAGTCACAATTGGTCGTAGGCTACAGTGTAGTCAACAATTTTATCCAACAAATATTTTTAAGCACCTGCCAAAACATTGCGTACATTTCTAAAGATTGGAAGACAAAAAGAAAAAAGAAAAAGAAAGAAAAATCTCTACTCTCAAGGCTCTTCATTTTGCTGTAATATATCTCTCCATTGCCCTTTGTGCCACCCAAAATTTTGATTCTTCTGTTCCATATGCACCTGGCATCAACAGGAGAAGTTCGTTGTTAAAAAAAAAAAAGATGGGTTATTATGTTAGAGAGCTGCTTGGGATTATTTAAATGCTGAATGATTTTCCAAATGCAATCCCACCTGCTTTCCTTCTCTTGTTAAATATAAGTTATTTTCACTGCCTGCAGTGCCTAACCAAGGTATATGTGTTGATGGACTAACTCAATGGACTTTCCATCATACTGTGCATTTTTATGAGGATGGTCTGTCTCCATTTGTATTGAGAGTATGAGAATAGAATAGGGAGATTTTTGTGGACAATTTTATAGCAAACTGTTTCTTCATAGTCACAAAGCTGACTGAAAGATGAAGACTCAATTGTATTTATTATTTTTTTTACTACATTTTGGGGTTTATTTCATAAAGTATAATGTAACCTTATAGGTTCTCCTCCAGTACTGTGCCTCTCATGCATATGTTAACATCAGAGTTGTGACTCAGACCAATTCATTAGAAAAATTCCTTTGGCAGCTCTGTGGGGGGTCACAGAAAGAGACTAGAGACATAGAGAATAGTTAGGAAGTTACTAAACTAGTCCAGATGATTTCTGATGAGTGACTGAAGTAAAGTGGTGACAGAGAGAAATCTTCATTTTAACAATATCTTCAGATCCAAGTAAGTGTTTTGGAACTGATAATGTATTGGGTTATGTTCTCCATGTAGATTTTTAAAGGTCATACAACCTTATATTATTGTTGATTGAATTAATTGTACGAAGAGCCCTAGCTCGATTTCAGTGTGGGAAAGAGAAGAGAGCTTTCTTCCTTTTTTCTAGTTGTAAACAACATTATAAATTAGGTAGTTTATCTTAAGAACTATATTCATCCCTTAATGCACTCTCTTTCCCATGAGCAATTTTCACCTCTTTCCTTATGCCCAGTACCTACAGGGTGTCCTGAGTTTCCCACAATGACACCCACCCAAACCTGCCCACCCCCTCCAAAGGTTTCAGTACTCTAAACTTATCCACCTTTCCTCGTCCCCTAAAAAAGCTTCCCTCATTGCCTATGTTCCCAACTAGATATTAGGAGGGAATTAATTTGACTGAACTAATTCATAGTGTGAGTGACTGATGGCCTCTCATCCTTCCCAGAGGTATTCACATTTTTAATCAAAGATGTTGGTTTAATACAAATGACTCTAATTGGTGGAATTTTAGGCAGTGGGGTGAGGTGAAAATTTTCAGATGGCATGACAGATTGTATGACTCTGAAAAAATCATTCAATCTCTCTCTAGCTCAGTTTCTCCATATGTAAAACACCTACTTCATGAGGTTATGTTGATCAAATGAAAATTTATAAATATATATTGTATATGTATATCCTGAAATATATATATATATATGGCATATATATATATAAAACAGTACATATATATCTAACTTGGTAAATCTTAAAGCATTTCATAAATATGAGCTATTATGAGAAGTATTTCTTCCTGGAATAAGAGGTAGAGTTCTTTTGTATACTGGGCTGGTCAGACCATATCTGGTTGGAGGATTTTGTTTAAATCTGGGAGCTGTAGTTTTGGAATAATAGCAATAATAATAATAGCATTTATATAGCATATTGAAGTTTACAAAACCTTTTATAAATATTATCTCATTTGATCCTCACAATAACTTGGAGGTAGTTGCTCTTAATATTATCCCCATTTTACAGGTAGGGAAACTGAGTCAAACAGAGGGTAAATAACTTGCCCAGGGTCACACAACTAGAAAGTGTCTGAGGCAAAATTTAAACTGAAATCTTCCTGATTCCAAGTCCAGTGGTCTATCTGGTAAACAGTATGTTGAAGAGTCCCAGTCTAAAAATCATTCGATTCTTTGCCACTTCTATGGCTTCTACCATCATGATGGTAGAAGTAGAAGGAGACCCCATAGGATTACACTCCTTTTGCATTTTTATCTCTGTATTGGGTTGTTGTGACCAAATGCTATTATTCTGGAGCCAGACTTTTGGCTATGAGTCTCTCTGCACTTAACTTAGACTTGAACTCAAATAGCAGATAACAGCCTGTTGCTGAAACCATACTCAAAGTCTTTCCAGATCGATAGAAACTGCCAGCGCTTGCCAACTGTTGGCATAACCTCTAAGAGACCAGGATCATCTCTGCAACACAATGAAGCACTAGAATAGGACGCACAAAGAACAATAATACCTCCATTGTCTGCCTCACTAAATCATGGGGTATATTAAGTGAGCTAATATGTTGAAAACACTTGGCAACCTTCAACAAGCTATATAAATGGAAGTGATGATGGTAGCAGTAGTGATGGTGGTGGCGATGATGCTGATGGTGCTTGTGGTGTCATGGAAAAAGAAACTGATTAGAACTTGTGTAAGCTGGATTCTGGTCCAAAGTTTTAGGATTATAGGATTAAAGGGATAGAGATATTGAGCATAGGACTTGGCAAACAGTAAGCACTTAACAAATCAATGAATAAGTGCTTTTTAAATTCATATGAAAAACTTAAGGACTCTTTCATTTTCAGATGAGGAAACTGAGGCCAAGAGAGGTGAGGTCATTTGCCCAGGTCACAATCTAGTAAGATTAAGATCTAAGATTCAAACTCAGGTTCCCTAAGTCCAAATTCAGTGCTCTTCTCTACACTGCTTCTCTTAATGACCTTGAGTAAGTCACTTAAATTCTATGATATCTCATCATTTATAAAGTGAAGAGATTGAGTTAGACTACCTTTATTTTTTAAAATCTAAGTTTATTTATTTTTTTGTTTGTTACATTAAAATACCCACGCAACTTTCTCACTCTCCTCTCCCATTAGAGAAGGCATTTGACAAAAAGCTAAGTGTATATATAAAACTATGTCTTGCTTATTTCTATTTATCATTTCTTTCTTTGAAGGTAGACATGCACAACTAATTCTTCAAACAATATTTCTATTCCTGTATATAATGTTTTCTTGGTTCTGCATATTTTACTCTTTATATTTTCACATAGGTCTTTCCTTGTTTGTTTGTTTTTTTAATTAATCTGCTCACCATTTCTTATGGTATAGAAGTATTCCATCACAATCATATGCCATAACTTGTTTAGCCATTCCCCAATTGATGGGCATCCCTTCAATTGCTAGTTCTTTGCCAGCACAAAGAGAGCTGCTATTAATATTTTAATATATATATATATTCTTATTCTTTTTCCTTAATCACCTTAGGAAATAAACCTAATGGTGGTATTTCTGGGTCAAAAAGTTTATATAGTTTTATAACTCATTGGGCATGATTCCAGATTGCTCTCCAAAATGGTTGGATCAGTTTACAGTTATATCAACAGTGTATTAATGTCCACATTTTTCTATATCCCACCCTCTCAATATTTATCACTTTGCCCTTTAATATTTTAGCCAATCTGACAGGTGTAAGATAATATCTCAGAGTTATTTTGATTTGCATTTCTCTAATCAATAATGATTTAGAGCATTTTTCCATATAGTTATGTAAGACTTTGATTTCATCATCCAAGAAATATCTGTTCATATCTTTTGACCATTTATCAGTTTGGGAATGTCTTGTATTCTTATATATTTGACAAAGTTCTTTATCTATTTTAGATGTGAAACCTCTGTCTGAGAAACCATCTATACATTTTTTTTGCCCCAACTTACTACTTTCCTTCTAATCTTGGCTACATTAGTTTTATTTGTACAATTTAAAAAAATTTAATGTATCAAAAAATATCCATTTTACATCTTACAATGCTATCTTCTGTTTACTCATAAATTCTTCTCCTATCCACAAATCTGATAGTTAATATATTCCCTGTTCTTCTAATTTGCATATGATATCTCCCTTTATGCCTCAATCATATATCCATTTTGAACCTATCTTGGTAAATTATATAAGATATTGATCTATATCTAGTTTGTGCCAGATCATTTTGCAGTTTTCCCAACAATTTTTACCAAACAGTGAATTCTTATCTGAAAACTTTGATCTTTACCTACTTTTGTCAAAATCAGCATTAGAAATGCCAACAATTGATAAGAGAAGAAAAATTGAAGGAATCACAATGGCAAATAGGTAATATGGAAAATCCTAGAGATTTAACTGAAAAGTAAAATGAAACAATAATTTTAGCAAAGTAGCAGTCTATGAAATAAAACCAACATAAATCATCAGAATTTCTCTATATCACCAACAAAGTTCCACAAGAAGAGATAGTAAGATATAAGCCATTTAAAATAATGTTAGATTGAATAAAATTCATGGAAGTATATCTGACAAAACAAACCTAGGAACACCATTAATTTAATTATAAAACACTTCTGAATACAAATAACATCAAATTTAAGTAACTGGACAAGTATTAATTGTTCATGGGTGGGCAGAGCCAGAGTAATTAAAACAACAAGTCCTAATCTGATCTACTTATTTAATTCCATTCCAGAAAAATTACCAAAAAGTTATCTTATTGAGCTAGAAAAAATAATAATAAAATTCATTTGGAAAAACAAAAAGTCAAGAATATAAAGGAAATTAATGAAAAAACTTTAAGTGAAGGAGGTCTAGTAGTACCAGATTTTAAAATGTGTTATAAAGCAATAATCAAAACTATCTGTTACTGGCTGTACTGTCCTCAACATCCTTTCCCTTTCTAATATGATGCTGCTGCTGCTGCTGTTAATAGTAACTAGCATATTTACATTAGTTAGGGTTTTCAAAGTGTTTTACAATATTATTTCAACCTCACAACTCTGGATGATAGATGCTATTATTATCCCCATTTTACAGTTAAAGAAAATTAGTCATATAGAGGTTAAGTGACCTACTGAGGGACACAAAGGTAGTAAGTATCTGAGACCAAATTTAAACTCAAGTCTTCTTGACTTTAGGTCTTACCCTCTATCCCCTGTGTTACCTAGCTATCTGATATACAAAGAATCACAGAATTTCAAAGTTGGAATGGACCTTAGCAGCAATCTAATCCAATGAAATCCCCACTGACACACAACCAACAAGTGAACATTTGGTCTCTGTTTGAACATATTTAATGAAGGAGAATTTATTATTCTCCACTCCCAAGGCAGTCCATTCCACTTTTGGATATCTATAGTTTCTAAGAACTTTTCCCTAATATCAACCCCAAATTTATATTTTTGTGACTTCCACCCATTTCTTCTAGTTCTCCCCTCTGGGCACAAATATAGCAAATCTAGTCCCAAGTCTTCTATATGACAGTCCTTTAATTACTTGAAGAGAATTGTCATGATCTCCTGTCTTTCTCCAAGTTGAATATCTCAAGTTCCCTCATATAATCCACATAAGGCCCTTACCATTCTGGTATTTGTAATAAGTATTTTGTGATTCTAGATCAATGGACTTTGGGAGTTCTATTCTTGTCCCTAATCTGTTTCTCTGACTTATTTGGTCTTCTTGAAAGGAATCCACCAGGGAATTATTCAATTCAATTCAATAAACATATTAAAAGCCTACTATGTATAGGCACCAGGCTACAGAGACAAAAGTGAAATCATACTGGCCTTCAAGGAGATTACATTGTACTGAGTTAAAGCTGATTCCGTCCTTTGGTGATGTGTGCCTCCTTCATCTCTTTATCTAAACTCCTCTCTTGACCTAATCTCATTATAAGACATATGTCTTTCCCCAGAGGCTATTTGTGTATGGAATTCCCTCTGATTATCAGAAACCAGAAATTTTCTCTTCTTTACCTCTCTCAAATACTGCATTCCCTAATAGGACTTCCCCCTGACATTTTTGTTTTGTTTTCTAAATAAAAATATGCTCAGTTAATAAACATTCAGTTTTCTCTTACCTCTCATAGTGGGGGAAAAATCCCAAAAGAATAACATAACAAATATTCATCGTCAAGCAAAACAAATTCCCATGTTGGCCATACACACAAATGTGTGTCTCATTCTTCATATTAATTTCATCACTTCTTCAAGGTGGGCTGCATTCTTCACCATTGGTCTTTTGGAGTCATGACTAAGAATTACATTGGCCAGAGTTTTTAAGTCTTTAAAATTATTCACTTTTATAGTGTTTTTTATTATAGTATAAATTATTTTCCTTATTCTTTTCACTCGCTCTGCATCAATTCATACAAATCTTTCCAGGCTTTTCTGAAACCAACCCTTTTTTTTTTATCATTCCTTACTGCACAATAATATATCAATATATCATAATTTTCTCAGCCATTTCCCAATCGAAGGGTACCTCTCCACTATAGTTTCCGGTTCTTTCACATGGAAAAAAGCAAAGCTTTAAGTATTATTGCACATATAGGACTTTTCCTCTTTCCTTTATCTTCTTGTTGTATAGACCAAGTAGTTATAAAGTGTCACAAGGTATGTGCAATTTAGTAATTTGGGAGCCATAGTTCCCAGTTGCATTCCAGAATACTCACATACAATTCAGAGTTCTACCAATAGCACATCAATGTGCTTGTTTCCCTGAAACCCCTCCATCATTGATCATTTTCTGCTTTTTGTCAACTTTGCTAATCTAATTGGCGTCAGGTGGAACTCCAGATTTACTTTAATTTGTGTTTCTCTGGTTATTAGTGACTTGGGACATTTTTTCTCCCTTACAGGTATAGATAGCTTAAACCCAATTTTCTTTATAATGGATGCCTATTGCATTACAGAGCAAGATGACTTGTAAGTCCCAAGCATAGTGAATGACGGAGGCATTCCCAGCCCCTCTTCAAATTACTCCCCCAGATGGTTTGCTTTAGAATGAGCTTCCAGAATCCTCATTTTACAACCCTGAAATATCTTATCCAGGTAGAAAAAATTACGGACCTAATTTCCACTAAAGAAGAGGAGAGATGCTTCTGTCCAGGTTCAGTGGTAAGTCAGGGAATGCTTGGAACGAGCAGGACTTATGTCTGAAGTCAGACAAGAAAAAGGTTCAGTAAACATTTATTAAGCATCTCCAATTTTCTAGGCACTGTTAGTGCTGGAAGCAGAAGGTTAGGATCCTGGCCAGCTCAATTCTTTGTCTACTTTCTAATCATGATGATGGTGAGGATGAAGAAAATGATGTGTGACTTAACAGAGAACTTTAAGGTCTGAAAAGTGCTTTACTATGTTGTCTTATTTGATCCTCACAACAATTCTGTGATGCAGGCAAGTAAGTATCACATATAATATGCATGTATATAGAAATATACACACATGTATACACACATGTATATGGGTATTTATTGGGGTAAATAGACACACATACATACATATGTTTGTGTGTATGTGTACATATAGATTTATATATATTATATCTATATCTACTGAGATCCAGACAGGTTAATTGATTCCTACAGTCAGACAGCCAATAAGTGCTCAAAGCAGAAGGATGTAAAATCAGGTTTTCTCTTTCCCCTTCCAGGTCCAGAGCAATAATAACTAGAGTGGAGTGATCAGGGTTTTGACTAAAACAGAAACCGTATTGATAGTGCTTTCAAAAACAGCCTCAGATACTTCCTGTGTGACCCTGAGCTCAACCTCAATCTGCCTCAGTTTCCTCAATAAAAAATAAGGATAAAAATGGCAATTATGTCACAGGAATGTTAATAGTCATATGAAATAATATCTGGAAAGCACTTAGTGCCTGACACGTAGTAGGCACGTAATAAATTCTTGTTTCCCCTTCCCCATCCCCCTTAAGGAGACCAGAAACAATCGAGCATTTCAGGGAAGCCTGTTTAAATTAGGAAAGTCCTAGGTGGGGTACTTCTTTACCCCAGCAGTCACTATAGCCCAGAGCTCTGTCCCAGCCTGCTTCTCTTTCTTCCTCTCCCTCAGCGGCATACTTTACAGGATCTTTGACCTCCTCTACCCCCAAAAAGCCTCAGTCTGGGATTTGTCCATGCCCATCAACTGAATTTGTCTGAAAAAGTTGTTTTTAGGGTGAATTTCCTGATGCTTGCCCAGGGTATGGTTGGTGATGTTCCAGTAGATGCCAGAATGACTAGTTTCTGCATTGTCCATCACTCTCTTCACTGTGCCAGGCTGATTGCTTTGGCTTGCTGGAGTGAAAGCAGTTATCTTTTATCATGATAAAGTTGTTTCTACCGCTGAAACCACATGCAAGGGCTTGGCATGGCAAAGCACCACTTAGCAACACCTCTAGAGCACAGTGACAGCCATCGCTGTGTTTCCAATGCCCTTCTTAATCATTCAGATCAGAGGAAGGATGTGTCTTTGAACTGCCTCAGGGAAAGAGTGATTGGCATTAAGTATAACATAAGCCTGTCTGCTGTTAAAGCTTTCAACATTTCGACTGTGGGGGAAGCCAGCTCTGATCAATGCCAGCCCAACGGAGCTATCAATAATAAGACAGATCCATGGCAAAATAAGGATTGGTGTCTGCTACAGAAAGCTGCCTCTTGTTAGCGGCATTACTCCTCTGCCCTATGGTTGGCTTCTAGGGGTTGCTGAATAAAAATGCCTGGTGTGTGTGTGTGTGTGTGTGTGTGTGTGTGTATGTTTGAAAGAGAGAGAGAGAGACAGACACACAGACAGACAGACGGACACAGACAGACACACAGACAGAGAGAGGAGAGAGGTGGGCAAGAGACAGATACAAAGAAAGAAAGACAGAGAGAATTGAGAGAGGGAGAGAGACAGAGGTACAGAGTTAGAGGCAGAGACAGATAAAGAGAAAAAGACAGAGAGAAGGAGAGAGAAAGATGGAGAGACAGAGAGATAGAGACAAAGAAAGAGAGACAGACAGAGAGAGAGGGAGAGAGTAAGACAGAGAGACAGACAGACAGACAGAGACAGACAGAGAGAGAGAGTTAGTTTCTGTTCCTATTTCCTGTAACCTACACTTCTTGTGATGAAATAAACCTAATGAATGTTGAAACACAGCTCTAGTCCCTCTTGTGAATGTTTTCCTAAATATTGTCTCTTTCTTCTCTTGCGATGGCTACATATTTGAATAGGAAAATGAAGAGATGATTTTTGCTAGGGACCTGACAATGTGGCTTCTGAGATCGGTGTTTGGATTTTACTTTACCCCGTGTAGATTCTAGCTCACTTACATGTACACTAGTTAACTAACTCAGAATTTACCTGAATGTTGCCTGACATTTGGGGGAAATTCCCCTCCAAAAATACAGGTTTTTTATTTCATAATGACAAATAAAGTAAAAGATAATTGGAAAAAAGGAATTAGAGTAAGGTTTTAGGCATAATGTGCCTTTCACAGCTCTGGTTTCTGAGTGAAAGATGTCTATGGGCACTATCTCCTGAACTCATTTGTTATTGAAGGAAAAATAAAATCAATAATGCCAAAAGGATTAATTTGATCAGGAGTTAGGATCCTCTCTTCTTCCCACAATGGATAATTAAGGGAAGAATTGCCAATAGCAATAAAAAATGACAGAATTTCCTAGAATCCATGTGGGAATCAACCCAAGCACTGGCAGAACTCCCTTTGAAAGTCAGCCATACATTACAAAGAGAAAAAAATCAAACAAGTTCCCACCCCTTTCTCTCTGAAAAAGTATGTGGTTTGTGACACTGAGAAGCTGAGAAGGTCACTAAGTTGAGTATAAGGAAGCAGAAGCTAAACCATTTCCTTAGCTACTTCTGCATTGTCCCTCAGCCTTCCAGGTGATTTAATTTCCTGCCTGCTGCTTCAACCCTCTCTCCTATTCCAGTCCCAACTCCAGCCCCATTGATTGGATTTTTTGTCCCTGATTACCAGTCTCCAAAGGAATGGGTCTCTGATACCTACTCTTGAATGGATCTCCAGTGCCAGCTGCTGGCTATCTGGATTTCCACTAATTGCCTGCCATATAGTGAGGTTCAATTAGGAATCACTTCCTTCACCCCTGCTTGCTTGGACTTTTGACTAATAGTATTTGTATCCTATTTGCCCTTTCCTCTGTAGATTGATGTCCTTTTTTTTTTTTTTTTTTGAACACCCTACTTTTGTAGTCATGTTCCTATGTATCCATCCCTAGAATAACTGATCTGGCCTTGAAGCATCAATAGTCAGAATCACAAACTTACATTCTAACCCCAAAGGCTTTAGTCCTGACTTTCCTCTACATCAGATCCATTTGGCTGACACCCAGTTTCCAATCCTAGCAGCAAAAGCATTACCTTCTCTCTTCATTTCGAGGTCTGCTTCTATAGAATTAAGCTATCCTATCCATGGTTAGTACACCCCTCACAACATTTACCACTGAACTATTTTCACTCTTAATATTTAGCATTTTTTTTCCATTTTCTTTATTTTTAAAAGCTTTACTTTCTGTCTTAGAATCAATTCTAGGACAAAAGAACAACAAAGGCTAACCAATCCGGATTAAGTGACTTTCACAGGGTCACAGAGCTAGGAAGTATCTGAAGCAAATTTGAATTCAGGTCCTCCCGACTCCAGGCCTGGTACTACCTAGCTGCCGCTCATTTCTTTTATTTATTTATTTTTTGTGAATAATATATTATTTGTTTTACATTTGTTGTGAGCTGTTTAATCCTAAATCATCACCCAACTGAATGTCAGCCCCGATCTACACAAATGAAAGGAAGTAATTTTGCATCTAAGGCTTCCATAGGTGCCATTGATTTGGGATTTTCTAAATAGAATCTCTAGAACTCCTGGGTCCCTGCCTCATGGCAGAGCAGAATGTGAGGGACCACATGGATGTGTTCCCTTTGATTTGGAGACCCTTGCATTGATGTGGCCATAGTGCCAGGAGGGATACAGCAACTGTTATTAATCTTGATTATCGTAAAAAAGGGTGCCCGCCCATTATTCTAAGATACTAACATTAGCATGCTTGGACCTGCTTGGAGTGATGCATCTTAAGAAAGAGGAAGAGAAACAGAAGAGAGTCCTTTCAAGAGAAGGGAAAGGAAGAAGCATTACTGTACCAAAAAATTCAGAAGAGTTGAGATTCTTTGACCAAAAAAAAAAATAGTGATCAAGGGCCATTGCATAGACTTTTGAATACAACATAAGCTTGTTTGAAGAGGGAAAAAACAAACAACTGTTTTTCATCTTCTTTGAGGGCAAAATAAGAGGAAATTGGCAAAAAGGCAGCAGGAGAGACTTAGGCAAAACAGAAGAAACCACTTTCAGTTGGAAACAATAGGTTGACATGAAATCAGAACACCAGGACAGACTATATATAAAATGAGTTTCAGTAAAAAGAAAAAAACAATAACTTTAAATGTAAAACCAGCCAGATATTTAAAGATTTTAGATGGCATATAAGTGGCAAAATAGAGTAGCAGCTGTGAAGTCAGGAGAACCTGAGTTCAAATGTGATCTCAGACACCAGCTGGGTGACCCTGGGCAAGTCACTTAATGTTGTTGACCTCACTTTCCTCATTTGTAAAATGAACTGGAGAAGAAGATAGCAAATGACTCCACTATTTTTGCCAAGAGGACCCTAAATGGGGTCATGAAGAGTCAGAAGACACAGCTAGATCAACAAAACAACACCCAAGAATTCCCCCAACTCTTTGCTAAAATCATATTTTTGACAACCAAATTTTATTTAGCAGGTCTTATGGTTGCGTGACCCTAGGCAAGTCATTTAGAATACTACCCTAGAGGACATAAAGTCTGTTTCAGAGAAGGTTCAAAGTACATTGGCAAAGGGAAATTCCTCACCCTTGGGATGCCTGAGGCACCTAGATGGTACAGTGAATAGAGTATTGGACTTGGAGTCAGGAAGATCTGAATTCAAATCAAGCCTCAGACATATGCAACCTGTGTAACCCTGGGCAAGTTACTCAACTTCTGTTTGCCTCAGTTTCCTCAGTTATAAAAGGGGAGATAATACCTAAACGCCAGGACTGTTATAAGGCTCAAATAAGATAACATTTGTCCTTAGTGACTGGCATGCAGATACTTACCAAACACTTGTTTCTTCCCTTCCCTAATCTAACAAAGTCACAAGTCCTGCCCTATTCCTAGCCTTCTTTTGGTTATTCTGACTCTTTGCTTTCCTCTCTTATTTCTGTTTCCAATAAATGCTCTTCAACTTCAGTAAAATACACAGTCCAACCATTTTAATAATCTCCACCAAGAAATGACCATATTTTTTCCTGCTTATCTCTTTGTTTTTCCTTATTTTCCTCCCTTGAATTAGGATCTTCAGAGCTTGTAACTATCCAGAATCAACCTTGAGAAATGCTAAAAGTCATTCCTCCAGTGTTGAAAACGAGGTGAAGTAGATGATTTTTCCAGCCCTCTGATTCTTTGAAAGCCTGTCTATCTGCCTGTCTGAGGACTTTTTTCACTTATAAAATGAGAAACCTAGAACACTGGCCCACTCCAGGGTAGGTCACCTAGGTCCAACCTCCACCCCATGCAAGAATCCCTTCTCCAAATAACATCCCTGACAGATGGTCATTCAGTCTCTGTTTGAACACTTTCACAGACAGGGAAGAAATAGGAGAATATAAATGGAAAGTAAAAACTGCTAAGGGATAAATTATTGTGCAATTAAAATGTGCCTAATGGCTAAACTGCACTGAAATATTCATTTTTTAGGTTTGTTTTTTATATACAAACATGCCCTTTGATGAAACTGTTCCTGTTTTTTCTCCCTTTAATTTCAATATAATTTGCCTATATTTTCTCAAATCCCTACTTATAAATGGACTTGTTTTGAGCACAAGAAATTTTTTATAAGGAGATTTAAGTAAGTTAGAAGAGAGGTGCTGCTGATGTTTGCTGGTGTTCTTGGGTAACAAGAAATGTTAACAATGTAGAAAAAAATCAAATTAATGTTTGTAGTTAATTTCCCCCAATTTGGATTGGGGGGGAAGGTGCTGAGGAGGTTCAGCCCTGTGCTTGTACACATCCACATCCTGTCTGTAAGCTAGCTTTTAGAGTGATCTTGGCCTCCAAGTTAAGTGACTTGCTCAGTGTCACGTAGCTAGTGTCAGAAGCAGAACTTGAACTGAGGTTCTTCTTGACACTGAGGTCAACCCTCTATCCACACCGCTTCTGTCCAATGCTCCACGTCGTGGCCCCCTCGCCCCACATCCACTTAGAGGATTCAACATAGAAATGTTTTCTCCCACTATTCAAAAAGGCTGTTTGAACTGAACTGCTGGAAAAGTTAGAACCTCATAAATCATGGTAAATGGGACAACTTCTTTGTTCCTTAATCCTCAGTTCAGTTGGAAATATTAATTGCAGCTGTGCATTAGGGATTTTCTTAATTTGTGTTTATACGACAACATCTATTCTGCAGTTTTTTAAACTTCTAAATTCTGGGGCTGCTCAGAAGAAGCTTACCTTACTACTACTGCTGCTATGAGCTCTTTGTTGGAAACCGAATCCAGAATCTGGGACTGAGAACTAGGGGGTCGGGATCAATGCAATTTAGCAAACTATACAAGGGTGGGCTCAAAGCCATTTATGCTTTGGCTGGCTTTGTATACATATGAGAGACCAGAAGTGTGTCTAGGTGGGTAAATAAAGTCAAATCAATGAGCATTGAAGAAATGCCTACTTTGGGCCAGGCACTGGGGGGTATAAAGAGAGATATAAACAGTCCTTGACTTCAAAGAGCTTACAATTTAATGGGAGAACTGTGCAAACAACTATATATAAATAAAATAGATACACGAAACATTGGAGATAGAGGGAAGGCACTACTTTTTTCCTCTTTAAAAAATTTTTTTAAACCTTTATCTTCTGTCTTAATATTAGTTCTATGACAGAAGAACAGCAAAGACTAGGAAATGTGGGTTAAGTGACTTGCTCAGGGTCATACAGCTAGGAAGTGCCTGAGGCCAGCTTTGAATCTCCATCCTCTCTAACCTTACCACCTACCTGCCCTTGACACTATTTTAAAAAAGGAAATGGGAAATGCTTTATGTAAGAGGTAGAATTTTAACTGGTACCTGAAGGAAGCCAAGGAAGCTTAAAGATGGATTTAAGAAGGGAGAAAATTCTAGGAAGGTGAAAATGCCTGGGAGGAGGAGATGGAGTGTCTTGTGTTAGATACAGCAAGGAGGCCAGAGTCACTGGATTATAGAATACATGGAGGGGAGTAAAATGTAAGAAGGCTGGTAATATAGGAGGGGGCCAGGCCAGAAGGGCTTTGCACACCAAATAGAGTTTTTTATATTTGATCCTGTAGGTAATAGGGACCTCCTGGAGTTTATTGAATCGCATGAGCCATTGAATGGCACAGTCAGAGCTGTATTTTAGGAAGATTGCATCTGCTAGCTGATCGGAGTACAGACTGGAGGAGGGAAGGAGAACACCCACCAGACTCTAAATTATGACCTGACCCCATGGGCTTCACTTTGTCTCCATGACTTTCCTTATCCGCTCATTTAAACAGAGAGAAGAAGTCATTCAGAATTCCAAAAATGGGCACTTGGAATCCCAAGACTATTATTGGACAAATAACTCCTAATTAGATAAGGTATAGGTTTAGTATAGTCTTGAGAGGTCAAAATCAGGAAGTTTAGGGAAGGCTCACCGTAAACCAGGGGAAGGTTTTTGACAGAAACACCTGAGTTCCTATACTAGGAAGTTCAGTTCAAAGAAAAGATGGAGTCTAAGGGCAGTAGCTATCTGGGAGGACTCTGCTCTCTGTACTAAAGAACTTGGTACCAGGACCAAAGCCTCTGTTGCTGTAAATGAAGTGCTTTCTCTCCAGGACTCTTAAGAGGAACAGATAGTCTACTCTATAAAGAATAAAAAAAAGATAAGAAGGATTTCCCTCTCCCAGGACTTTTGGTGGTCCTATGGCTAAGGAAAAGGTAACTGGTTTTTCATAGGAGCTAAAAAAAGTCCCAACTACCTTTTGACTTCTGAGCAAGGCAAAACCCACTCATTACATGAGAAGGCACTGTCAATATAACCATTAATTTCAACTGAATCCAGAAGATGGAATGGCAAGGATAAAAGTAAAGGATCAGTGACTTATATTTGGCCTTGAGCATGCCTTCTAATATATATCCAAATTCCAATTGGCAAGCCAGGTTACTGACTATTAAAGTGAGATTCAGTGAGCCTAACAGTGCCATCAACTTTTAGCTAAAAGGGGAAAGTTTAATAATTTTGGAATACAGAATAATCTATTTTGTAGTAATCAAATAAATCCTTCCAGGATTGAGAGTGCTAGTTTAGAAACTGGAAACATTTCTGACTGATCAATAAAAGGTATAACCACACAAAACAAATGAGCAAGATTTGAAATGCAAAAACAATTGTTTTATAGTAAAGACAAAGTCAAAGACTGATTTGAATCAGGTTGTATCCCTACCAGTGGTAAATCCCCAGTAAGGGAAAAGCTAATAGAATCAGCATATATATGCCTTAGAAGCTGGGGATATACTTATGTTAACTGGGGTGGAGGAATCACTTCTTTATTCTGAATTTCAATTTTTAGTTTCTTTATCTATAAAATGGGGATTTGAATACAGTGCCTATAGTACTCATAGAGTTCTGTTGATAATCAAATGAGATGACTTTGCTGGAGCAGTTCCTACTAGCTTGTGAAAGCTGATTGCTAACCTTTCACTCTGGACATTTACACATAAAAATCAACAAATGCTACAAATCAGGGTAGGATTTTCTGGTTTGTTGATTTCTTGGACTTAAGAAAGTGATGGATAAAATGTTAATAATACAGATTAAACTTTTAAAAAACCTTCTATTATTTATTCTAAACATTCTTTCCTTTTTAAATTTTGAGTTCCAGATTCTCTTCTTCCATCCCACCCCCTTCTCCATCCACTAAGAAGAAAGCAATATGATATCTGATTAAACATGAAAGTGTATATAGTTTGTACTCCCCCCCCCCCATAGAGGCTACTGTTAAACATTTATCAGCACACTTCTACTTATAGGGCTTTATTGTTGTTTATCTTTTGTTTTTGAAGAGACCAATGACAGGTGAATTGGATTTAAGTGAGGCAGAGTTGCACAGAATCTTCAGCCTTACTCTCTTGTCCAAAGTCATTGAAGTCCAGTGGCAAGGTAAGAGTCAGGATGACTGGTGATAGCTCTTCGATATTTGACCACAGCACCCGCTTTAGCCATCTTCATGGCCATTGGAACAAATTGTTCTCATCTGTCCATTCTGACAGGGGAAGTCTCCCCATAGTTGGAGTAGACCTCCTCCAATTCACCAATCAGCTGGATGGCGAAGTGGATAGAGTGCTGGACGTGGAGTCAGGAAGACTGATCTTCCTGAATTTATATTGGACCACTTACTAGCTGTATGACCTTAGGCAAGCCACTTAAACCTATTTGCCTCAGTTTCCTCATCTGTAAAATAAGGTAGGAAATAAATAGCAAACCATAGGACTTCATAAAATTTTGGAAGCATATTTACTACCTGTATGACTTCGGGGAAGTCACTTCAGC
Organism: Gracilinanus agilis; assembly: GCF_016433145.1. Taxonomy (NCBI): domain Eukaryota; kingdom Metazoa; phylum Chordata; class Mammalia; order Didelphimorphia; family Didelphidae; genus Gracilinanus; species Gracilinanus agilis. Next base: position 127,053,658 of record NC_058135.1, read on the forward strand.
CTCAATTCCCTTTTATATAAAATTAGAGTCAGAATGGATGACTTCTGAGGCCCCTTTTAGCTCTAGATCTGTGATCCTATAAACTATTATTTCCGTAAAGTGAAGAACTCCCCCTGCCCTCAGCCGCTGATTGTCTATTCCAAAGATTCTTCACTTTGTGTGTTTGTCCTGGACCACTTGGGCACTCTGGTGGAGCCTAGAGCTCTCTTCCCAGAGCAAAGCTTTTAAATTTAGCATAAAATTCGTATGATTACTAAGATTAGAGAAAATTAAGATTACACATGTCCCACTCAAATTCATGGATGCCATAATATCTGTCCACAGACCCCTTTGAACTGTGACCCTCTAGGATAAAAACCCTTCCTCTATATCTTAGTAGATAAGTGAGTCCTAGAAAGTTGTCTGAGGTATTCAGAGGTTAAATGGTTTATGGCCAGTAAGAATCAGGGGGTAGACTCTGAAACTTGTTTTGCCAACTCTGGGTCCACTATTTTATCCATTATTCCATGCTGTTTTTATAGCACTATAAAATGTTAGTTATTATTATTATTGTTGTTGTTGTTATTAGCAAAAACAACGAACACTTATTAAGTGCCTGCTATGGTGCCATGGGGCTACAAAGACAAAAAGAAACAATCCCTACCTCCCAAGAAGCTTCTCTTTCTCATCCTTCTGATTATCATCATTATCATCTTCATCACTGGCTTGCTGTTAAGAAGCAACTAATGTCAAAAGAGTAAAACCAAAAACCTCAGTGCCATGGATGAACTTCCTGGGAAGAAGAGCAAAAGATCTCTCTTGATCAATCAGGGAGGACTCAGATCTAGGTGATTTAGATTTTAATGTTTAATAGTCTGCCAGAAGATGAACTTCCTCTTTCTCCTTAAATTCTTATAGTTACTATGACCATATTTTTTAAACTGAAAATAGGGCCATAATGCTCTGACAAAGGATATCCTTCTTGCAAAGCTTCAATGAAAGTATATTTTTCCTTAAAAAAGGGACTGTCCCAGAAAATCCAGCACTAATGGTCACCCAGAAGTCCCTAGGTTTCCTGGAATTACTTTTTAAAATTCCAGAAATGCCAGCAATAATTTTCAGATGCCATGGATACCAAGTCTTTAAACTATAAACAGTAAAATGAGATCACTTTCCCTGTGTTCCTTAATGGGAAATAGTCACTAAGAACAGCTTGTTACGTATTCAAATGACAAGGTTAATTAGTAGTAGAATGCTATCAAATAACATAGACAGTATAGTGTATTATATTGTGACCAGTTGCCTTTCCTAATTAAGAAATTTTCAACAGGTCCTAATTTAAAAATAAATTCTCAAAAACTTGACGAAGTGAATATACTGTTATAGCTTTTATTGCATTTAATAGCATTTGTTTTCATCTTAAGAAAAATCTATTCTTTTTTACCTGGACAATTTCATTAAAGGAAGGAATCTGAGGACAGCAGGCAATCATAAGCCAAAGGAGAAAGATCTCAAAATAGAGAATGAAAGAATCTCAGATATCATAAAATCTATATCTCTTCTTTTCTAGATTAGCATTGAACTGAATCAAGAGAACCTAGACCTGAATCTACCATTATGTAGTCTTTAGCCAGTCTTTTAACCATTCTGCATCCTCATTTCCTCTTCTAGAAAAATAAAGGGTTCAAGTAGACAATCTTTTAGATTTTTCCTTGGTTCTATAATTTTTTGAAATTCTACAAGTTCATATTAATTATATTTGATGTTCTATTTTTGATTAATTAAAAATGTGGCATGCTAATAAGAGCATTATTATCACATTCAGAAGCAGGGTAAGGAAACTGAGAGAACAGGAAGCCAACAGCCCTAATGAGGGCACCAACTCGTTTCCCATTATAAAGCTGCCTACAGGCAGCAGTAAAGAAGAATATTATCCCAGGTTTCTAGGTTAGTGTTCCTAAAATGCTCTTTACCATATAGCTTTACAGAATTGAGTACACAGTATTGAAAGGGAGGAGATCAAGTGAGCCAGAGATAATGCAGAAGTGGGTAACTGGGCCTAGATTTAGGAAGACATGAGTCCAAATCCAACCTCAGACAATTCCTAGCTGTGTGGCCCTGGGCAAGTCACTTCACTCCTGCCTTGACTTAGTTAAACTATAAAATGGGGATCATAGTAGTATATTCCTCCAGGGTTGTTGTGGAGATCAACTAAATAATATTTGTAGAGCACTGTGGTGCTTAATTAGGGCTCATTCCCTTCCTTTCCCCAGATGAAATTTCATCATGGCAGAGTAGAAAGACTCTAGCAATGGCTGTTTGCCTCATGGCTTTCCTGCATATCTATATCGTGGGTTCTCTTGCACCTTGGTGTCCAAGGGACAGCACAAAGGATGCATTGGGACCATGCACAAATCTGTTTGAGGTCTTAGAGGCAGAGGATAGGGGAATGATAATTCTTTTCCACAAGGTCAATGGCAGACTGTTATAAAGAAAGAAGGTCCTAGGGAGATATGGATATACAGTGATGTGGATATATCTATGTACTCTCCCTAGGTGCAGATGATGGGGGAACACCAACCCCAATCACCCTTGCTAGTTGTTATAATTTCCCCTTTCAATAACAGTTGCCCAGGAGGACCCCAAAAGGTTAGGTGGATGGGTAACTCTTTCAGGTCCAACCTTGGGTTGGATAAATTATTAATATAGGGCTCTGATTAGCCTTGGATCATGTCTAGTATCTGACTGCATTAGCTCCTTTCCCAAGGGTCGTGATATAAAGACTACTTAGGAAGGTACTTATTAAACACTCTTTATCTATAATCTAAAATCAGGGAAAGGATAAACAGGATTGGGGATTGGAGACCTTTGCCAATCTAATATCTATAACCAGTTAACACTTAGGACTGGAGGCTGTTGATTTAATAGAAGCTGGAGCTTTGTTCTTCACAACCCCTCTGGCCCAGCCTGGCCACTGCCAAGCCAGAGAATAGTGACTGCTCTTGATGTAGCTGTGTTGGTGATTTTATTCTTTCAGCTTTCTCACTATCAATGTTTGGTGATGTACTAGCTCTCACAGTCTTCAGGAAATGTTCAGATCCTACCAACCCTCTTCTTCATAGACCTTCCAGCCTCCCTTCACCACCCAGGGACCCAAGCCCAAAGGAAGACAAAAAAGTCAAAAGCCCAGGTAGCTGTTAGGGTTATTTATACTCCCAGGCCAACCAACTTTTGCTCCTGGCTCATGGCATCTGGGAAAATTCCAATCTCTCCAACTGCCTCCCTTGTCAATCAAGGTGACATCCAACATTTCTCAGGATATGAATATAACAATGGCAGTTGCATCCTTGACAATACTTTGAGTTCTTCCTTGTTATCTCAGGTGTACCTGTGTCAGAAGTCACAGAACCTAAATATCAGCAGCAATGGGACTCTTCCTGTCATGGTTTTCTATTTTTGAATTGGAATGGAAAAATGGCTACACTGACCCCCTCGAATTCTTACATATAAATAATCTGTCCTACACATACAATGGGACCTCATTATGATATGATTCACATTATAATGACTTGGAAATACTTATTTCAGTCTCTTTATACCTGGCCATATTGCCCATGTTTTTTCATAAATACCCAAAGGGAATCCAACTGATGTGCCAAAGGACTTTCTCCTCATTCTCTTGACATTGAGTGTGTAGAAATGGAGTACCTGGGCTTTCCATCAGTTATACTTTGCTTTTGTTATGTGACTAGACCATCTTTTCAGGTCTTTTACATCTTTGATGGCATCATTTACACTTCTTCATTTCTCATATGTTACAGCCCAACATATGTCCCTCCTATGCTCTCTGTTGGCCTTCAACTTTAATCCTTTGAAACCTGTGGTATTCCATGACTCACAGACATTCAGCATCATCTGGGAGATTGTTATTAAAAAGGTAGGCCTAGGTTTCTGGGAGAAGCTTGAGGTCATTAAAAATACTATATAGGTTTCCGGGTTAAGATGGCGGCAGAGTAAGAAGCAGCTCTTAACCTCTCCTGACCGAAACACACAAAACTCCTCAAGGGGACATAAAAACAAGTCCAGACGAACGGAGGAACCCCACAACAGGGCACAGCGTGGAAGGTACGTGGAATCGAGACATTTCCAGGATAAAAAGGGCTCTCACTCAATCACGGGCTGAGCAACCGCCCCACCCCCACCCCCTCCACACTCACCTATAGCTCCGAACCCAGCTAAAAAGAAATAGAGCAAGTTTGGGGCACCCATCGAGTCATTGGCAGCTCCGGGACCTGTTCCTGAGAGCAGCAAGACTTAGGACCCCATTAAGTCAAGAACGCACGCAAAATCTGAGCGCGCGCGGGAGCAGGACTCTGGGCGCAGAGTGCCGGCTGAGCAGAGGCGTGGGTGGAGGCAGACACAGCCAGGAGCTAAAGCCTAAGTGGGGAACCAGTGCAGACGGGTATACAACTGTGGAAGTAGCTCCCTGAGACTTGTAAAGGAACCTCCTGCAGAGGATCAAGCAAGGGAATCCACCAGGGGGCTTGACCTTGGAAAAAACTAGAACTCAGACCTCAGGAGCCAATAGATCTCTGACAGACACTGAGCGCGAGGATAAACCTGAGAAGCTGCTGGGCTAATGATGGCTAATCAGTCACAGGAAATTCAGAAGAGAAAGAATAATAACAAAAAAAAAAGAAGTCTTTAACACTCGACAGCTTTTACACAGAGAAAATCCAGACAACCGAGCAAACAGAGGAGGAGAACAAACAACCATCCAGACCCTCCCCAAATAAGGAAAACTCCTCACAAGCTATGGAAGAGTTCAAAACTGAGATTTTGAGGAAAATGGAAGAGATCTGGCAAGAAAATAACAGTTTAAAAGGTAGAATCTTGCAACTGGAAAGCGAGGCTCAGAAACCAAATGAACTGATAAGCAAATTGAACACAAGAAATGACCAGATTGAAAAGGAATACCAGAAGATTATGGCCGAAAACCAGAAGATTATGGCCGAAAACCAGAAGATTATGGCCGAAAACAGAAAGATTATAGCCGAAAATCAATCCCTAAAGGCTAGAATTGAGCAAGTAGAAACTAATGATCTCTCAAGACAACAAGAACAAATAAAACAAAGCCAAAAGACTGAAAAAATAGAAGGAAACATGAAATATCTCAATGAGAGAGTGACAGACCAAGAAAACCGGTCTAGAAGAGACAATTTGAGAATAATTGGTCTTCCAGAAAAACCAGAAATTAATAAAAACCTGGACTCTATACTAACAGAAATAATTCAGCAAAATTGCCCTGAAGTCCTACAACAAGAGGGCAATATAGACATTGAAAGGATTCATAGAACACCTGCGGCATT